>NC_073268.2:85715000-86022500 GCF_029289425.2 Pan paniscus
AACAGTGCCTATCACATAGTGAGCATTAACTATTAGCCGTTATTATAATTATTTACAAGTGACTCCGAATCATCTAAATGTGAATTGGATTATTCATAGATAACTGAGCATGCTTTAGTAATGTTTTCTCCATGTTTCTATTTAACATGTTTTTATATAATTAAAATTCAAATTTTAATATTAATCGATAATCTTAGTGTTCAATAATAGACTAGTAGTATTGAAAAGGAGACCTTATTTCTAAAGATCAGCTCTAGAGTAATTACCTCATTTTTAAGTTCTCACAATGATTGATTTTCTGAGAATACGGAGCTGGTGAATTGGCTGCCTAGAACTAGAATATTGGTCTTGAAACTTCTAATTTGGTGTAACGTATTCATTTCCTACTACATGCATTACTCATGAATGAATACATGACATGAATACATTTAATTAGTAATTGAATAAATGCAGAAACTTCAACGTTAAAATGTTTTTTTTTTTTTAAGGTGTTGGTTATGGAATAATTGGGAGATGCAAAGATGGCTGCCTATACTTTGTTCTTAATTTGGGGAAGGTTTAATTGAGACCTTGAATTTAAATTTGAAAAACTTTTCATTTCAAGTTTGCCATAATTTATTGTCTCTCTAATGTAGGTTTTAAACATTTTTGACCCTTCTAAGCTGACCTTTGGAATTCTTTAAAAACACACATGTAGATGTTGGGGTAGCTTGATGTCCCAGTGCCTTGGATCTTAGAAAGGAATTCATGTTGTGAAATAAATATGATCCTTGTTTTAAGTTTGTTTTGGACTTAAAGGTCATTCTGCAACAAATTAGTTCACAAAGATGACATAACAGCAAAGCAAATAGTGGCACTTGGAGCAGAATTTGAGCTTCTGAATAAAAATTCAAATTAGCCAAAATAAAATAAAATAAAAAAGTTAAATTGAAAGTGGGTGGATAGTACACATGGCCTCAGTTCCAGATGTCCCTTTTATGATTTCAAGGTGACATTCTGTGACTGACTGAAGTGCCAGGTTAAGAAGTCAGTGTCCATAAGACATTGTCAAAAATCCCAAGCACAGTCTCATACTAAAAGATCAGTTCTTTTGAAAGAGAGCTTTTCACTTGTTTTGAAGTTTCTGAACCCATGAAACCAACCAAGGTGGGGAATCTGGGCTCTTTTTCCCCCACCATCTTTACCCCATCTGAATTGAGTGTTTCTCTAGGACTGCTTCCACAGTGAGGTAAACTCCAGGGCAGAGGGGCTGCTTTAAAGCAAATGAGGCCCTTAATTTATCATAAAAATGAAGACTAGTTGTTAAGGTTTTATTGGATTACAATAAAGGCTCCTAGCACTAGGAGTCTGTGGTTTGATTCCCGGCATCACTGGGGGAGCTTGAAATCATAACCACAGATTATAGCAATGAGCTTCCAAATTTCCATATCCTAAGCAAAGATGCTGCTTTCCTGGAGCTGATGTGGAATTACATGCTCTGTGATTTTAGGATATGTATTGGAAAATTTTCTGTTTGGATATCATTTCAGGAGGGCTGTGATTCTCCAATCACCTCTGTGGTCACAGCTTCAATGTTCTTAAAAAAAGAAAGAAAAATAATAAAGCAAAATGAAACAAAAGATGATTGTTGTAACTCCCTTGATTCTGTCGTCTTGTACAGCTCGAATGTTTTCATTAATTTTTTTTCTTTCAGTGAGTTCAGTAAAAGTTCTTACCAGGCCATTTTAGGTTGTAGCAGTAGCTTAAGCAGATCATTTAGGTCTACCTCTCTTCCCAGACTCCGTATGATAAGATTGTGTTTTCTGCATGTTCTCACTCATAGGTGGGAATTGAACAATGAGAACACATGGACACAGGAAGGGGAACATCACACACTGGGGACTGTTGTGGGGTGGGGGGAGGCGGGAGGGATAGCTTTAGGAGATATACCTAATGCTAAATGACGAGTTAATGGGTGCAGCACACCAACATGGCACATGTATACATATGTTACAAACCTGCACGTTGTGCACATGTACCCTAAAACCTAAAGTATAATAAAAAAAGATTGTGTTTTATCAGATAAATAGACTCTAAAATCTGCCCTCTCTCATGTAAATTGTACATATATGTTAAAAAACACATACACAGATATAAAAATCAATCCATCTACATATATGCGTATACCATACATATAACTACAATTATATATTTAGTGATATGTATGGATATATATTTATATACTTTTTTAGCCTGGCAGAGAGACCATGTTGGAGCATATTGAAATGAAGGAATGGGTAAGTAGAAGATGTTGCAGGTGGTTCATGACTATCTGAGGCCGATGGTGTGGGTGGTAAAATAATTTACCAAGATAGTTGTAGGTAAAGAAAGATTTATTGGCCGGGCACGTTTGTGGCTCACACCTGTAATCCCAGCACTTTGGGAGGCCGAGGCAGGCGGATCATGAGGTCAGGAGATCGAGACCATCCTGGCTAACATGGTGAAACCCTGTCTCTACTAAAAATACAAAAAAAATTAGCTGGGCGTGGTGGCAGGCACCTGTAGTCCCAGCTACTTGGGAGGCTGAGGCAGGAGAATGGCATGAACCCAGGAGGCGGAGCTTTCAGTGAGCCGAGATTGCACCACTGTACTCCAGCCTGGGTGGCAGAGCGAGACTCCATCTCAAAAAAAAAAAAAAAAAAAAGAAAAAAGAAAAAGAAAAAGAAAGATTTATTAAAGTATGAAAATATGTTGCAAGGGTGCAATGGGCAGATGAGTAAGAGAGGGGCTGACTGTGAGGAGACGAAGGCTTGCTGGGGATTTTATAGGATGGTGCTGTGTGCTGAAGAGGGCTTTGTGCAATACTGATAACTCCAAGGTTGCAGTGAGCTAACTTACAATTTTCTATCAGCCGTGGGTCTGGTGATAGCTGGGCGCCAGAAGATGGTGAGTTATTTGTGCAGGAGGGCATGTCCTGGACCATGAAGAAAGGCAAGACAGACTCATAGCCTATCTGCTTTCTCTTTTTGCTTTTCCTCGGTCCCACCAGCCTGACTTTTTTTTTTTTCCTAATTAGGACTCCACAGAAGATATAAACAGATACATTTTATTTTTCTTCTTGTAAGATATATCTGATTGAACTGGTAAGGAAAAATAATGTCAATTTGAGTTTCTTTCTTTCTCAGATTCATTGGCACATATACATGTACTTAACTGAATGGGAACAAAACCTGTAAAAACTCATACACACCCATCATACTGCCCAAACCTCCTGGCTGTATTTGTTCTTCATTATCTAGCCTCAGAACTACCCCAACATTTTAGGAAGCCTTGTCTTCCTTTTCACAGTTGGAGAGAAAAGCGTTGATCTGTTTGGGAAGGAGAATCAGTGCCTAGCGTTTTGTCTTTTGCCGGGTCCATTGACAGTTTCCGTTTTCTTCCTCCACTTCTGAATATGAGCAAATCATTTGGTGTTTTCTCTGCATAATTAAAGTGCTCTTTTCTAAAAAAGCATAATCACAGAAAACTCAGACTTAATAAGGAAGTATCTTATCTCACAGAAGTGGAAATCCAGAAATAGGGTCCTGGGGGTACTTTTACTAGTGGCTCAATAATGCCACCAAGGACTTTGGCTGATTGGATTTTTGTTCCCAAATTTTTATTTCTTCTCTGTAAGAGGATTAAATGTTTCTGCCTATGGTCACATGACTTGCCCTGTCCTTATGGGAAGAGGATTCTCCACTCTCTTCACTCCCCCACCAACCCCCTTACCCCTCACCTTATTGACTTTGGGCTTAGCCCATACATAACATGCTCTGGACAGTAGGGAGACAGCAAGCATGACACATCCACGTAGAAAGTTTTCTGGAGTAGGTTGGCCCCAGTTCCCTTTGCAAGCTGCTGCCTTCCGACTTCTGCCAAATGTTTCTACTCTTAAGGAAACACAGAATGAGACAGCCCCTTTCTGCCTCTGGATATTGAGAGCAGCAGGTCTCAGTAGTGGCTGCTGTTTAGCCTGGGTCTGAAATGAGAAGACACTTGGGGGTGATTGGAGGCCAGAAGCCCCACAGCCCTCACATGACAAAGGGAAAGAAAAGTGTATAGTGTGTTGCCTTAAGCCACTAACACATTGGAGCTGTTTATGGTTGCAGGAAAAGCTAATTTTAGAATCCAGTGTTCTTCCATACTTCCATCTCTGTCACTGCCAGTAAAGCCTGCTTTCTAAAGCTCATTTTCCTTGTGGTGGGAGAAGGGCAGGAGCAGATTCAAGCATCACCTCCAGATGTGACAATAGCCAGAGGCAGAAAGGGGCTGTATTAGTCTGTTTTCATGTTCTGGTAAAGACATACCCTAGACTGGGAAGATAAAGAGGCTTAGTTGGACTTACAGTTCCACATTGCTGGGGAGACCTCAGAATCATGGCAGAAGGTGAAAGGTGCTTTTTACATGGTGGCAGCAGGAGAGAATGAGGAAGAAGCAAAAACAGAAACCCCTGATAAATCCATCATATCTCTTGAGACTAATTCACTATTATGAGAATAGCATGGGAAAAACCAGCCGCAATGATTCAATTACCTCCCCCTGGATCCTTCCCACAGCATGTGGGAATTCTGGGAGATACAATTCAAGTTGAGATTTGAGTGGGGACACAGCCAAATCATATCATTCCACCCCTGGTCCCTCCAAATCTCATGTCCTCACATTTCAAAACCAATCATGCCTTCTCAACAGTCCCCTAAAGTCTTAACTCATTTCAGCATTAACCCAAAAGTCCACAGTCCAAAGTCTGATCTGAGACAAGGCAAGTCCCTTCTGCCTATGAGCCTGTAAAATCAAAAGCAAGTTAGTTACTTCCTAGATACAACAGGGATACAGGTATTGGGTAAATACAGCCATTCCAAGTGGGAGAAATTGGCCAAAACAAAGGGGTCACAGGGCCCAAGCAAGTCCAAAATCCAGCGGGGCAATCAAATTTTAAAGCTCCAAAATGATCTCCTTTGACTCCACGTCTCACATCCAGGTCACACTGATGCAAGAGGTGGGTTCCCATGGTCTTGGGCAGCTCCATCCCTGTGGCTTTGCAGGGTACAGCCTCCCTTCCAGCTGCTTTCATGGCTGGCATTGAGTGTCTGTGGCTTCTCCAGGTGCATGGTGCAAGCTGTTGGTGGATCTACCATTCTGGGGTCTGCAGAACAGTGGCCCTCTTTTCACAGCTCCACTAGGCACTGCCCCAGTAGAGACTCTATGTGGGGCCTCTGACCAACCCCACATTTCCCTTCCACACTGCCCTAGCAGAGGTTCTCCATGAGGGCACTGCCCCTGCACTAGACTTTTGCCTGAGCATCCAGGTGTTTCCATAGATCTTCCAAAATCTAAACAGAGGTTCCCAAACCTCAATTCTTGACTTCTGTGCACCTGCAGGCTCAACACCACATGGAAGCCACTGAGGCTTGAGGCTTCCACCCTCTGAAACCACAGCCCAAGCTGTATGTTGGCCCCTTTCAACCATGGCTGGAGCAACTGGGACATAGGTCACCAAGTCCCTAGGCTGCCCACAGCTCAGGGACCCTGGGCCTGGCCCCCAAAACCATTTTGTCCTCCTGGGCCTCCAGGCCTGTGATGGGAGGGGCTGTCATGAAGGTCTCTGACATGGCCTGGAGACATTTTCCCCATGGTCTTGGGGATTAACATTAGGCTCCTTGCTGCTTATGCAAATTTCTGCAGCAGGCTTGAATTTCTACCCAGAAAATGGGTTTTTCTTTTCTATCACATAGGCTGCACATTTTCCACTTTAATGCTCCACTTCCGTTATAAAACTGAATGCCTTTAACAGTACCTAAGTCACATTTTGAATGCTTTGCTGCTAAGTGGAAACTTCTTCCACCAGACACCCTAAATCATCTTTCTCAAGTTCAAAGTCCCACAAATCTCTAGGGCAGGGGCAAAATGCCACCAATCTCTTTGCTAAAACATAATAAGAGCCACCTTTACTCCAGTTCCCAACAAGTTCCTCATCTCCATCTGAGACCACCTCAGCCTGAACCTTATTGTCCATATTGCTATCAGCGTTTTGGGCAAAGGCACTCAACAAGTCTCTAGGAAGTTCCAAACTTTCCCACATTTTCCTGTCTTCTTCTGAGCCCTCCAAACCATTCCAACGTCTGCCTGTTATCCAGTTCCAAAGTTGCTTCCACATTTTTGGGTATCTTTTCAGCAACACCCCACTCTACTGGTACCAATGTACGGTATTAGTCTGTTTTCATGCAGCTGATAAAGACATACCCTAGACTGGGATTAAAAAGAGGTTTAATTGGACTTATAGTTCCACATGCCTGGGGAGGCCTCAGAATCATGGCAGAAGGCAGAAGGTGCTTCTTACCTGGTGGCAGCAAGAGAGAATGAAGAAGAAGCAAAAGTGGAAACCCCTGATAAACCCATCAGATCTCCTGAGACTAATTCACTCTCATGAGAAAAACATGGGAAAGACCAGCTGCCATGATTCAATTACCTCTCCCTGGGTCCCTCCCACAACACATGGGAATTCTGGGAGATACAATTCAAGTTGAGGTTTTGGTGGGGATACAGTCAAACCATATCAGGGACTGTCTCATTCTGTGTTTCCTAAAGAGTGGAAACATTTTGCAGATGCCACATGGCAGGCCTCTGTTGGAGCATCAGTTAGTAGAACTTTGCCCTGAACTTCATCATTGGCAAGGAAAACAGTATCACCATGACTGACCCGTGTCAATCAGGGCTCCCCCTCAGCAGGAATAGCCGACCCTCTTTTGAATCATACATGTGGGGTGGGATGGAGGCGGTAATAATTAGATACCTTAACAAAATGAGGCTTTTGCCAACCAGGAAAAAGGGAGAAATGTAAGTTGATAAGCAATCCCAAATACTCACTACACTCTCCTTCCTCTCTGACTTTTCTTTTTTTTTTTTTTTTTTTTGAGACGGAGTCTCGCTCTGTTGCCCAGGCTGGAGTGCAGTGGCGCGATCTCGGCTCACTGCAAGCTCCGCCTCCCAGGTTCACGGCATTCTCCTGCCTCAGCCTCCCGAGTAGCTGGGACTACAGGCACCCGCTACCACGCCCGGCTAATTTTTTGTATTTTTAGTAGAGACGGGGTTTCACCGTGTTAGCCAGGATGGTCTCGATCTCCTGACCTCGTGATCCACCCGCCTCGGCCTCCCAAAGTGCTGGGATTACAGGCGTGAGCCACCGCGCCCGGCCCTCTCTGACTTTTCTTACACCTCTTCTTTGCCTTTGTCTTCTCTCTGACCACCCCTGTCTCTCTCCCACCCATGCATCAGTTATCCCTGTCATTTCCTCTTTTTTCTTTATTTTGCTCTTTTTGTCATCCTGTTACTTGTACTCTGCTTCCCTCAAAATATGAGATATTCAGGAAAGAGAGGCTCTGGTCAGGATTTATTGAGAACAATTTTTTCAAATTTATGTTTGTTTCTCAGTGATATGGTTTGGCTGTGTCCCCACCCAAATCTCATCTTTAATTGTAGCTCCCATAATTCCCGTGTGTTGTGGGAAGGGACCCGGGGGAGATAATTGAATCATGGGGGTGGTTTCCCCCATAGTGTCCTCATGGTAGTGAATAAGTCTCATGAGATCTGATGGTTTTATAAAAAGGGGAAATCCCTTTCACTTGGTTCTCATTCTCTGTTGTCTGTCACCATGTAAGACGTGCCTTTCACCTTCCACCATGATTGAGAGGCCTCCCAGGCCACGTGGAACTGTGAGTCCATTAAACCTCTTTTTCTTTACAAATTTCCCAGTCTTGGGTATATCTTTATCAGCAGCATGAAAACGGACTAATACACTCACTTTTAGTCCAGCAGAGAATCAACTCACCAATGCCCTGGTGCAACCTGAAGTCTTGGTTTCTAAGAGGTTCTGAATTCACCTGTATCCCACCAAGCTTCTCTATTCAGTCCCAGAGGTTTTCTGGGTGCCAAGCTTTGGGGATTAGAGAGAAGAGGGAACTGTTTCTTTGTTTTCAACTTGTAAAGTCTAGAATGGAGCTAGGACTCCAGGGGAGGTGACGGTTTTTGGTGAGAGCACTGCCTACCTCTGGACAGTCCTAATATTCTGAGAAACACAGTTTCTAGGTTTTCCCAAAATGTCCTGTTTCCCAACTTTCAGCCTTAGTTCAAAGGCCAGAGCAAGTGCCCCAGATGATAAACTTCTAGGAGGCTTCAAAGAAAGGTGAAAAGCAGGAGCTTGAACAAGCATCGAGTATTCCGTTATAACACATGGATTTCCAGAATAGTGTTCACTAGACTGTGTTCCATTGAAGGCTGTTAGTAATAGTTCTTAAAAACAAACACAAACCTGTATGTACTGAGAGTGTTTGCCAAAATACATCTTAAGTGTTTTCTCTTTTTAAATCCAAGTGTGATGTGACTTCTTCTTTGCCATAATATCGGATATATTGATTACTTTCTTTTTCAAAGGTAGAACAGTACCGAGATTGATTGTTAAGATCCTAGAAACAGACTGCCTGTATTAGTCAGGGTTCTCTAGAGGCACAGGACTAATAGGATAAATGTATATATGAAAGGGAATTTATTAAGGAGTATTGACTCACACAATCACAAGGTCAAGTCCCACAACGGGCCGTCTGCAAGCTAAGGAGCAAGGAAGCCAGTCCGAGTCCCAAAACCTCAAACGTAGGGAAGCTGACAGTGCAGTCTTCAGTCTGTGGCTGAAGGGCAGAGAGCCACTGGCAAACTACTGCTGTAGGTCCAAGAGTCCAAAAGCTGAAGAACTTGGAGTCCGATGTTTGAGGGCAGAAAGCATCCAGCAAGGGAGAAAGATGAGGGCCAGAAGACTTAGCCAGTCTAGTCTTTCCAAGTTCCTCTGCCTGTTTTTATCCTAGCCATGCTGGTAGCTGATTAGACGGTTCCCAGCCAGATTAATGGCAGATCTGCCTCTCCTAGTCCACTGACTCAAATGTTAATCTCCATTGGCAACACCCTCACAGACACACCCAGGAACAATATTTTATATCCTTCAATCTATCAAGATTGACAATACTAACCATCACACTGCCTAAGATTTATCCCACCCAACCTTATCATTTAATATCTGTTTAGCTCCTTTATGCCTCAGTTCCCTCATTGATAAATCTGGGATACTAATATGTATAGTTACGTAGCAACAAAATGAGATATTTTATGTAGTAAATATCATATAAGAATTCTTATTTTCAGTGAATCTCTTTCTCTTTCCTCCATTTCTTCTCCCCCATTTCTTAAGCCCCAAAGACAGTGTTTTATAATCAGTTGAATCTTCAGAAGAGGCACATCTATGTACAATAGTCCCCCACTAATCCATGGGGAATATATTCCAAGACCCTCAGTGGATGCCTGAAACCTTGGATAACATGAGACCCTCTATGCGTTATGTTTCTTCCTATGCATACGTACTACCTATGTTAAAGTATAATTTATAAATTAGGCACAAGACTCTTGCACTTTTGAACCATTATGAAGTAAAACAAGGATTACTTGAACATAACACCACAATACCTGGACAGTTGACCTGATAACTGAGGTGTCTACTAAGTGACTGACAGGTGAGTAGTGTTTATAGTGTGGAGATGCTGGAGAAAGGGATGAGTCATATTCCAGGTGGAATAGAGAGGGACGGCTTGAGATTTTATCAATCTACTCAGAATGGCATGCAATTTGTAACTATGAATTGTTTATTTTTTGAATTTTCCATTTAATGTTTTTGGACCCTGTTTGATAGTGGGTAACTGAAAACACAGAAAGAGAAACTGCAGATAAGGGGGGATTACTATACAGAGACCTGGAAGTATGTACATTAAATCGTCAGGAGGAAAAAATATAGGATGGGACATGTCTGTAGGTATAAAACAGTCTTTTTGCTGTTGCTCTTTCTTTTAAAAAATGCATGTGAGCTTAGATAGATATATGTTTATAAATAGAGTAATATTAGGAGGTTGTCCTAAATGATTAGTATTAGTCAGTATTCTACAGAGAAACAGAATAAGTAGGATATGTATGTGTGTGTGTGTGTGTGTGTGTGTGTGTGTTTATGTTTATAATGAGAAATTGGCTCACAGATTAAGGAGGCTGAGAAGACTTAGAATCAGCTGTCCAAGTTGGGGATCCTAGAAAGACAGTGGTATAACTCAGGCCAAGTCCAAAGGCCTGGGAGCCAATGTCGTAGATCCCAGTCCAAGGGCCGGAGAGGATGAGATGGGATGTTCAAGCGCAAACTGTGAGGCAGGAAAGAAAAAGAATGACTTCTTCCTTTCTCCACTTTTTATTCTATTCAGAACCTCAGTGGATTGGATGATGCCCACTCACATTGGGCAGAGCCATCTACTTTACTGAGTCCACTGATTCAAATGCTGATCTCATCCAGAAACACCTCCACAGACACACCCAGAAATAACATTGAATCTGGGTACCCTGTGGCCAGTCAACTGGACACATAAAATTAACCACCATCATAGTATGAACATGGCGGATAGTTCTACTTCTTATATTATTTTACTAAAAATGATAGGAATATGAATAATCTTTAATTTTTTTGTTTTCAATATTTTCATATGACATGTATTTAAGTTATCATGTCTATATTCTTTTTTTTTTTGAGAAGTTTTGCTCTTGTTGCCCAGGCTGGAGTGCAATGGCATGATCTCAGCTCCCTGCAACCTCCGCCTCCTGGGTTCAAGTAATTCTCCTGCCTCAGTATCCCAAGTAGCTGGGACTACAGGTGCATGCCACCACAACTGGCTAATTTTTTCTATTTTTAGTAGAGGCTGATCTTGAACTCCTGACCTCAGGTGATCCACCCACCTCGGCCTCCCAAAAGTGCATGTCTATATTCTTTATTTGGCCTCACAAATTGAAGAAATTTTTACAAAGATCTTCATAGAAACATTTACTGAATCATTAGAAACTTATAATGTTATTATTGGTAAATTGGAAGGGTCTGAGGAACATTAAAGTTAAAATAAGGGACCATGTTATGGGGCACAGAGCAGCATACCATGGTGATGTGGTTATTGATTATGGAGCATGAACAAAAAACAGAGCAGCTTTTCTTTTTTTCCCATGGCACCACTCCTGACCTGTCCCTTCTAGTGGTCATAGCTAACTTGGGGCAGACTGAATAGGCATTTGTGAATTTTTGAGTGTAGGTCTGTGTGAGAATTTGTATCATTCCCACCCACCCCACTCCAGATGTAAGGAAACAGCAGTGGCCTGAGCTCTTGCAATCTCGATCTTGCATCTTGACATCCTTTGACATTCTGGAGTACCTTGTAAATCTCTTTCACCTGCTGTGATGGGGGCTGTGTTATGGTATATTTTTGCTACCATGTCCACCTTCTCTTTCCTGCTGCTACCACTGTCCCACCACATATTTTTTTTTAGACAATGTAAATTTATTGATTGACAATCATTATGTTCTGTGTAAGAAGTTAAGGAATATCTGAAAGAATATCTGCATGTTCATACCCTGGCAATTTCACAAATGCATGTGCTGTTGTTAGGCTAGTGTGTGGGCAGATGTGAAACTCACTTCTTTCTTATAAAATTAAGTTGTTGTTTTTTTTAAACAGGGTCTTGCTCTGTTGCTCAAGCTGGAGTGCAGTCACTCAATTTCAGCTCACTGCAACCTATGCCTCCTGGGCTCTAGCGATCCTCCCATCTTGGCCTCCCAAAGTGCTGGGATTACAGGTGGCATGGGCCACCATGCCTGGTCATGAAACCCACTTCTACAGGACAAAGTAGGAACTCCTCATTATGCTGTGCAAGGCCTTTATGATCTTCTCAGTGCCCGTCTCCCTCTTTTCTCTCCCTATATCCCAACCACAAAATTGCTTGTATGTCTGCAATTGCAGTGGTCCCTCAAGCCCCTATGATTTCGTACCTGCTGTTAACTCTTCATAAAACGTCTTCTGCCATCTTCTTTATCTTATCAACCTGAAAAATAATCTACTAGTCCTTTCTGATTTCATCTTGAAGTCTGCTTCCTTGTCAAAACCTTCTTTGACCTTTCCAGGTAGCGTTAAATGTTTACCATTTACATATTAAATGTAGAGTTAAATGGGCTTCCATTGTTCCTATGGATAGTATAATCTATATCCACTTACTGTTATGATTTCTTTGCAGTCTATTACCTTGGCTAGATTTGGTGCTGTTCAGAAGTAGAAATGATGCACTATTCATTTTGAAAATGAACATCCAGAATATATTATGTGCTTGACAGATGTGTAAATAAACTCATGATGATTAATAAATATGTAAATGAATAATTGTAATACAGCTTGTTTAGCAAGTGACTACAGAAGCAAATAATTTGTAAATTAATAATTGAGTCATTTAACAAAAATAGAAATAGATCATTTATGGAGTCCATAAGTTGAGTTCTAAGGAAGTCAACTGAAAGTCTTCTATTGAAGTTTCACTTCTCCATTTCCCATGCATTTCTCAGCTGATTGAATTTCTTGAGAACAACATCATGGATGTGTTGTTGGTTCTACAATGATGAGTTTTATCAACAGTTACATTACATGGGCAATGAAAGGCAGAATAGAAGGTCCTTACATTATTAACAAAGACTAAATGTCTTTAATCAAGCCAGACATGACAGATTTATAAAACAGAACAATCCACTCTTCTCACTAAATTTTTTTAGGCAAATACATTTATTATTAATAAAATGTTATTTATATTAACATGTAATAGGCTTATATCACTACAAATCAGGAAATAAATTTATTATAAGTAACTCAGTTTTAATTTCTAATAAGATAAAGCAGAACTTTGGTTCCAAGACCATATATTCTAGCTCTTGGGGAGATAGCACCATATAATGGGCTGTCTGATCAACATATATACCACATTTTGAAGGACAGTACCCCAACATTTAGGATATTAACCCCAAGCTGATGCTAAAACTAGACCTTCTGATCCCTTTAAAACTTTGCTAAGCCTGTTCTGGCATCTCCACCTAATTTGCTGTAGGCCATTATCCTCTCCAGTCATCAAGGGGCTATTATTCCAGCAATGTATTAGGAAAGGCTCGAGGAGTCTTTGCCAGGAGGTTAAATTTTAAGTCAAACAAAAGTTCCCTTTTACCAGTAAATTAACTCCTATCCAAGCTTATATTGTGCCCTTCACCATCCTTAGTCCCGTGTCCTCATTTCAATTTCCAGGCATTTTCTCTTGGTTATCCCAAGTACAGAGAAGCCATATCCCTCAGCTATTTTGGTGATAATTCATTTCCTCCCACAGCAGCAATGCACTTCCTCACCTGGGCTGTACTGAGAATTGACCCTAGTTTTTGATCTAGAAACAATGAGGGGAGCCAAGGCTCATTTTTGAGCAGTCAAATACCATCCTGCATGGCTTTTGTCTTAGGTGATAGTATTCAGGTCGTGGTATGCTCTTCTTTACTAGTAAGGGCAAGGTGCTGTTCCTGAACACCTGGAGCGTTCATCAGACTCCAAAGTTCAAAGTTCCTAAGGGCATTTAGGTAGTTCAAAATTCCTAAGGTCATCAGCCTACAAAATTTCCACTTAAATTTATAGGTCCTACTGCTACCTTTTTAGCCCTTTGGGTTTTTATCTAGGGAACATTGTAAGCTGTGAATTCAATCTCTTTGTAACTCCGCCACTTTTAAGATCAAAGCTTAGGCATGCCTTTCAGCATAGTCTGTCTGCTGGCTGCAGGATGTGTAGGTTTCCCTACAACTCTGTAGATGCCTGTAGGCTTTCTGGCTCCTATAGCTTGCCATGAGTTGATGGCTAGCTATTCCAGACTGTAATTTTCTTTCTTTAAGCTGCTTAGGACATTTGACAAAAACTATTTTAACTCTAGAATCTTTACAATTTACATTGCTTTTATATCTTTCCAGCGCTAGATAACTCCCATAAGCTAGTGTTATAAATTTCCAGTGCCAGAGTAAACGCATGATACCTTCTACCTGGACTTGACCCACCACAGGTGAGCATCTTAGTAAGTGTGAGGCTGCAGCCCGCCAGGCTTATCATGACCACACTTACCATCAGCAGGAGGATGCCCCTTGCCATTGACTGGCAAGTGATTCAATTGCAGAATCTTATCCTGAGGGTAACTATCACGGGCCAATTTTGGTAGCAATTGTCTAAAAAGCACACCTTCAGGCAAGGACTCAAGTATAAGTAGTTTTTGTGGGAGGTGAACCTGTGAGGCACACGTGGACAGTGGGGAGGTGAGACAGGAAGGGAGAAAAGCCAATACAGTTTAGGTGAATGAATGGGTTATCACTATGGACAACTGGGGCTCCATCATCCTAGAGACTTTCTAAAAGGCCACACAGAGCATATCTCAGGAGTGTTCCACTGTGGGCAAAAAAGCTGGGTCTTTATTTACCAGCTTCTTTTTTTTTTTGAATAGCAAATAGTTTATTGGTAAGTACATGATTTCAACGGGAGTAATAAATTCACATGAAATGGAGACAATAATTAAGTCAAAAGAATAAATGCTTACTAATCGTCAGAAAATCTGTGGCCATTAGGGCTGGCACGTAAAAATCCAAAATCACTCAGAGGCCAAATCTTAAAGAAGATTCGTCCTCTTATTAGTCCATACGGAATAGGTCCATAGTACCTGGAATCCATAGAATTCTGTAGATTATCACCTTCTAACCAAACATGACCCATTGGCACCACAGGTCTGTTCTAGAATTCATTCAGTTTTTAGGGAAGTCACAGGGCTTCCAGAAAAAAAAAAATTAAAGCATGTCTCAAAGCATAGGTGGGTGATCCATTATTTCAGGAATCCTCGGGCCCCAAAGAACCCTGAAGACCCTCAGCCAGGACACAGGTGGGCCTTTCTCACCTGGGCCCCACGGTATATTTACCAGCTTCTGTGCTTCCTTATTGCCTGGGGCAATAACTTACCTGGCCGGTCCTCCTGCAGGCTGAGCTCACACCTGTAGCCAGAGCCACAGGCAGGAAGCGGTGCAGACAGTTGAGGCAGAAAACCATGAATGTGTGTGGCAACTGCCCCCTGATGCTGCAGGTGACCTTCAGGGTGGGCTGAAGGATGTGTGCATGGCACTGACATTTTGAAAGTTAGGCATGGGAGCTTGGCCCTGATGTGCTAAAGAGCAGAGATTCACTAAATATTTTTGCACACTTTAGTATCTTGAAAGTAGTGTTTCTAAGCACATGCCTGGCAGTATAATGGAAGTTACTTTAGAGTAGGTAGAGACCTGAGGCAGTGATAATGGTCCAAGTATAAAGGCCAGAGAGGCTGCAATAAGGCACTGGTCATTACAATGCAGAGGAAGAACAAATACAGAACATCATTTACACTTCTTTTTCTTTCACTACTATATACTATTCCATACTAAGAATGTACTGTACTATGATGAATCTCACAAATACAGCATAGAGCAT
Source organism: Pan paniscus (assembly GCF_029289425.2). NCBI lineage: Eukaryota > Metazoa > Chordata > Mammalia > Primates > Hominidae > Pan > Pan paniscus. The sequence continues at coordinate 85,730,423 of NC_073268.2, forward strand.
CAAAAAGGACAAGGTGCAGGAGAAAATATATGGTATAATGCCATATAAAGGTTAAAGTGTGCCACTTACATATGGTTTAGAGACACGCATTGTGTGATGTGGGTAGCAAAAGTATAAAGAAACTTATTAGAATAATAAATTCCAAATTCAGGACAATAATTAGCTTCTAAGGGACAGAGAGGAGATGTAATTGGGAAGTGGTTCTTTGGGGCTTCAACCATGTTGGCCGGCCTTCCTTCCTTCCTTCCTTTTTCTCTCTGTCTCTCTCTCTCCCTGTCTCTCTCTCTCTTTCTTTCTTTCTTTTTTTCAGAGTCTCACTCTGTCACCCAGGCTGGAGTGCAGTGGCACGATCTTGGCTCACTGCAACTTCCACCTCCTGGGTTCAAGCTATTCTCCTGCCTCAGGCTCCCAAGTAGCTGGGATTATAGCTGCCTGCCACCACACCCGGCTAATTTTTGTATTTTTAGTAGAGATGGGGTTTCACCATGTTGGCCAGGCTGGTCTTGAACTCCTGACCTCAGGTGATCTGCCTGCCTCAGCCTCCCAAAGTGCTGGGATTACAGGCATGAGCCACCTCACCCTGCCCACTTTATTTCTTAAGCTGGGTGGTTGGTACATTGCTGCTCATTTTGTAATTATACTTTTTTGGCATTTCTAAATGAACTCAAGATATGTTTTAAAACATGTTAAAGCATAGAACTTGATGACTCAGGGTATAAATAGAAGAATGAGAGCTAGCTAAGTTGATTCCACAGGTTCTTTTTTAGAGGGATTTTTTGTTTTGTTTTTTACTTTTAACTGTATTCGACAAATCATAGTTGCATATACTTATGGGGCACAAACTGGTGTTATGATTTTTTCAATATAAAGTGGAATGAGTAAATTAAGTGAATTAACATATTTATCCACTCAAATACTTCACCTACTTTGTAATGAGAGCACTAGAAATTTCCTCTCTTGAGATGCATAGTACTCAATTATCAGCTATATTAAACATGATGTTCTATTGATTAAAAAAACTCAACTTAGGGTTTTTACAATATGATTTAAAAATTATTTTTTCACGCACATGTATACACATATATTGACATAAGACAACAGTAAGGAAATAATTCTCATGTGTTATATCTTTCTTGCTGTCTATACTGAAGCCCCAATAATAATATTTTAATTAACTAGTGAGTTGTAATTTCCATTTGCAAAGGATTATAGAAGGCAAAAATCACAGAATTTAGAGAAATAAATGATTAAAGTAATTTTTACAAAAATGTCTCCAAAAATAGCACTATTAAGATGAATTTTCCTCAAACGAGCCAGTCACAGAGCTGCAGCTAAACATTGTGAACAGGTTTTTATCATCAGCAGCTCCAAGGGGGAGCTGTGACCCTTCTTTCTTGTACCAGTTTTCCAGGAATAACAGCATAATCTGCCTCTGTTCTTGCACAGTAGGGCTAAAAATGACTACTTATACAATAGTGCATGATGAATGACACCACCAATGAATGACAACTACAAAAGAAACAGTATCAGTGTATTTTCCGCTAGTTGTGGTTTCTTTTAACCACTGCCTGTCTCTGCTCTCACTGACTGTTAGTGACGTCAAAGTAAAATGCCCATGCTAAGGGAAAAATGGAAAATAACTCCGAGAACATACTGGGTTTCTTCACTTGCAATTAAATCCTTCAACGTAATGATGTACCAAGGCGTACCAAGAAAGACAAATAACTCAAATCATTTTAAGAGCACCAGTGTTTTCTCTGAGTATTTGTGAGGTAATGCTGAAGACAGCAATGCAATTCCACAAGAAGAAAGTCCTGACTATGAAATTTTTATAAAATGAAAGTCAAACCTGTTTTTCCCTCCGAAAATTTATGTACTAAAATTTATGCAACACCATTTGTCGTTTTGTTGGACTTTGAATTTTGCTGTAATTTTTATGGGAAGAGGGACTGCATTTAGTAAAACCTAAAAACTTAAATAAAACTGCTTTTTTTCTGCAGCCAAATAAAATAAAAACTTAGGAGATTTGCTGAGAAGACATGTCTGGGGTTTCTGGTTAGTTTGTCACAAGACAAGTCAGAAAGACTTGTCAGAATCAAGGTACAACCAGAAAACCCAAGTCCTCTTATTCCTCTCCCTTAGTTTTAACTTTGCTTTGCTCTTAGAGAATGGGAAAATAATAACACTAATCTGGATATGGTGTTTTTGATGACACTGGAGAAATGAAATCTCTTTGTTATAAACTTTTTGTAGTCAAAAAGAGGGTTTCCTGAGTTTTCCACTGTACCGGGAGTCATCAACCTTTCATAAAGGGAGTCTTGAGTTCATGATTTTTGTCTTGCATGACAGGCATTGGGAGAAGCCTGTAGTTGGGGCTATTCTTTCTTCATGTGTAATTACCCCTAAAAAGATTACGTCTATTAGTCATTGAGACCTTACTGTGAGTTAATTTAATTGGATCATTAAATTGCTTTTATCTTTACAAATGGCGAGGATCAGAACACGTATTGATCCTTAAATCAACAAATATTATAGTGAACAATTTGGGCTGAGGCATTTTACCAGGACTTAGGCAATTTTTTGGCGGGGAGGAGGGTGGGGAAGGGGCATGGAAAAGGGAGGGAAAACATGGGAGAATGAAGTATTTTGGGTGTGTACTTTGGACAGCTACAAGATGGCAGAAAGATGAGATATTTAGGATTTTGGAAATGCGGGGTGTGACTGAGTTTGTAGGTGTGCGTGCATTTGGGAGGGGAATACTACTGTCTGGTTCTGGGGCCATGAATACTAAACATCCTACAGTTGCAGTAAGATGACACAAATAATTGTCATGCCCACAGGCTAAGTGTGCTTTTGTTGAGAAACTGGTCAAATACACAAACTGAACTGGGGAATCTACACTTCTATACTTTGTATTTTGCTCAGAGCCTCGGTGGCAGTAACAGAGAATCATTGACTAATTCATCTAGTGCCTTAAACCTTGGTATTTTCATAGTTTGTTGTTGCTTGCACTGGAGTCCAAAAATCAATGAGTCAACTGAGAGGTGAATCAAAGCAAAGTCAGCAGCAAGGGCAGGTGACTAACTTGTGCAAAATATCATAATTGATGTCCAAAGCAGCAGATCTGCATATTGTAAAATTAAAAAAAAAACCCGTATGATTTTGTAAGCAAGCCATCAATATCTAGTAATCCTCTATCCTACATTTTCTCCTCCACTAACCAGCTCCGTACCATTTCCTTTTAAACATCATTGACAAAGAATGTTTTAACTTAAAAAATGTTAGCAATACTGTAGATATCTGAGGATAGTGACAAATCACTGATAGCCTATGGATTAGGCATTTTCCCAGTGGAATCAAGACATTAAATTAAACCACACATTGAGTGATAATGCACCTATATGTAGCATTTCTAGTACCTACAGTTAATGAAGTGGTTTTAATCATTCATTTCACAATATTAACAGATTGGGACCAGAGCAGCCAGCAGATGTTTTCAATTCTGGGCCCTTTGTTTGCTGTGGAAGATGCACCTTTGCTGAGCTTGGCTGCTGAATGGACGGCCCTCGCTGAGCTTGTCAGCCTTAACACTGGTTAGTGATTTGCGTTGGGCTATTAAACGCAGAAGAAAAGCAATGTGGTCTTTTTTTTTTTCAGGGAAAGAATAGATGGAATGTCCCTGAATAAATACTAGAAGGGCATTATGACTTTTAAAAGTTGGCTCAGGCAAGCATCACTTAACAATGCCTGGGAGGCCCCTTGGAGTGGAATAAATCATGGGTAATGATATAATAATTTTTAAAAAAATATAGTGTGGAAAACCAATGTCTACTTGCAAATGTCATATCTAGTATCCAGGAAACTAACATCACCACATTTTGAGAAGGGTCTGCGTATCTAAACTAAAAATAATTCTTAATAGCCTTTGCTAAAAACAAACAGATAATTTGACAAACAGACTGCAAACAAGCATGAAAAGGGAATAGAGCAGTTTTTGCCTTTGATTTTAAGGATCAGTCCTGGTAGAAGGAGCTGATGCCCAAAATATTCCATGCAATTTCCTAATACTTGATTCAAATCCTTTGACGAAGAAATGTATCAAGGTTTGTATAATTGCTGAAAGAAATTTAAAAAAAGAAAACACAGCCCCCTCCACTACCAGCAAAACTATCAACCAAACAAAAACACATTGAAAACAGCACAGATGTTTCTAATTGCTTGAGCAAACAGCCTATGTTGAGATTATTTGGTGAATACCTAAAATGTGGTATGTTCTTGTCCTTTATCTGCTAGGAAGGTCAAAGCTGAATGAGGAACAGTAGCAAAATATTCAAATTGTCTCCTGGTGACACAGAAGTGTAAGTTTCTGAGCAACCTTGAGGAATCAAGTAATAGGCGAACACCAGAACATCCAAGCATCAAGCCAAGGAGGCAGTGGGCTTCTAGGTATCTTTCCTGGTTTCATATCATGTCTTTATTCCGCTGTCTGACAGCAGAGAGCTCAACTGGCATATATTCTCTCTTATCACAATATGGATGATTTTCTTTGACTTTAACAATATGTACAAGGAAACTCACATCTTTATACCAACACCAGTTCTTTCATAATATTGGAGTTACCAAATAGATGGGTGTTGTTTAAAGGTGAAGTCGGAGATCTCATGAAGCTGAGAAGTAAACATAGTGAATCTGTGTCTATACAGCTTCAGATTCTTCCCCTGAGCACAGAGTCAATGGAAAATATTACAAAAGTGTGAAAACAATTTCCCACGGGAAAGGAGGGCCTAAGCAGTGTCTTAGAAGGTTGCCACAGCTCAAGTTTTTCTCCGTGCAGCGGGATGAGGGCTAAGCTTATCAACTTCAGCTTTATATTTCTGGGGAATTAATCAAACTGGCAGATTACAATGATCTCTCAAGAGAATTACTGTATGAACCCTTTGATAGATGTCCAGTTACTCAGGATTACATGAAGTTTATGAGTTTCTCAGGAAATTAGGTGTGACCCTTATTTTGCCAAAGTTAATTGCCCTTGCAGTCTTGGTATATTGCAAAACCTATCACCAGTAGGAATTTGATTGAAGTGGCTTGGCCCCAAGCTGTTGCACCAATTGTGATTTGGGGTTAAGAGATTAAAGTGGCAGAAAGGGTAGGGAGAAAAAAAAATTAGAAATCTGATACAGGGCTTTGCAGATTTAATTTTAGCTCTGAGAAGAGAGATGCCAACCATGGGCTCATTCTCAGTTTAAACCAGATTAAGAATGATCTCAGATTTCTCCCATCTTTAAGGGTTTAAGATTATATGATAATAATGACTGAGACGAAAAGCAAAAGGCCAGAGGCAGAAGGCCAAATTGGTGAGGCTGGCCTGGGTTGATGAGCAGAGTGGCCAGGATGGGTTTTAGCAGACCTGACCCTGCCTCCGAAATATCTCCCCCAGTTCATTAGTCTAGTAATTTGTCCAGGTGTGACTCTGGGTGGCATGGTGTTCTAGCTGCAGCGCCCCACTGGGTCCAGTCTCATTGGGCCCATTTTTGGGTGGCAAAACAGAACCAGAGGAATCATCAATAGAATAATAAGGAGTTTGGGTTCTGGAGAGAGAATCACTAGATACAAAATCCAGGTTTACTGTTTGCTAGAATATTAAGGAAATGACTCAACCTTTCTGTGCCTCAATTTCCTCATCTGTAAACGGGAATTATAAAGCACCATCTCATAGAAATTTTTTAATAAGTAAATTCATTTTATTTTCTTACTGTTTGCACCACATGGGAAGCAATTTTATATTTCATTCACTGCGGCATCCCCAGTGCCAGAACACTGCCTAACACAAAGTAGATGCTTGATATTTGTTAAAGGAGTGGATAAATGTAGTGTTCCTTGCAATGCCTGGGACACATTAAACCCTGAGTCAATGTTGGTTGTTTGCGTAATTTTTCTTTAAAGTGAGGACTTTGTTTGTCGTTCTACTTTCAATACCCAGCACAGTGCTAGAATACAGAAAGAAGATGCTATGTGAGGGAAAATAATACTCCAATCCTCCAAAGATGAAATTAGGGTTAAAACGCTGGAAAAATACCTTTTCTATGTAACTTAACCTGAGATAGTTTTCCATTTACAATTCTCTCTACCAACTCTCTTGGAAGAACACAGTGTTTGTTTACAATGATTTACCTCCCTTAAGGAAATTCAGCATAGCAGAAGGTCCACTACGCAAACACCGTTAGGTCACTGTTCACTTTTGCTTATAGCCATGGGTGTCCAATCTTTTGGATTCCCTGGGCCACATTGGAAGAAGAAGAATTGTCTTGGGCCACATATAAAATGCACTAACACTAACAATAGCTGATGAGCTAAAGAAGCATTGCAAACAAAAACTTCATAACGTTTTAAGAAAGTTTACAAATTTGTGTGAGGCCACATTCAAAGCTGTCTTGGGCCACATGCTGCCCTCAGGCCACAGGTTGGACAAGCTTGGTTTACACCATTAACATTCAGGGAGATTCAATGCTGTGTTTGGTAAAAAAAAAAAAAAAAAAAAAAGTATTAATTTAAAAATATTCAGAAGGTCAGCATGATTAAAATAGTCACAAGTTACTTCTATAACTTTATCTGTTGTATTAGCTCTTTGCAGGCAGCTGCAACTTTGAACTGGTGAATGCTGTTTCTTAGTACAGTCATTCAGTGATGTGTTTTCAGGATCTGAATCAAAAGAACATTTTTCTGCAATCTACACAAACCTGTTTGGCACGTGCTCTTGTTTATGGAAAATCCAAATGTATATTTGTGTCCTTTTAGAAGGGGTGGGAGTTGGAAGGGAGCTCACACAGGAGATTAAGACTTTGTCTTTCCACTCGGCAAGCTGAATTCTTAAAGTCCTATCTGATTTCATAAAGTAAGCAGAAGTTGGAGCTCAGTCTAGACTCTGGCTGACAAGCAGACAAAAGAAAGGAATACACTCAGCTGAAGGCCAGTAGCAGACTCTACTTGAAGGATGATCTGGAGTGGAAGAAGAAATCGGGCCATGATGAAGATGCCTTTTCCTTCACTGAGTAACTACCCTTTGCTGGTCACTTTATACATACTATCTCATTCATTTCTCATTACTCCAAGAGGTAGCTATGACTATGAAAAGTACACAGATGAAACAGGCTCAGAGAGCTATTTGCCTGATATTCCACAGCTGAGAAATGGTAGCATCAGGACCACAATAACATGTAACACATCAAAATATATTTTTTATAGTTTTCACTATGGAAAATCTCATATGCATAGAAGAGTTGAAAGCACATCACAATTAACTTTCCTGAATGCATCGCTGAGTTTCAAAAATTATTAACTCATAAACAATTCTATTCATCTCTACCAGCCTTACTCCAGTCCTTCCCCACATGGCTTACTGTGGAGCAGATGCTATGTGTTATAGATAGCATATTTCAGTACATATTTCCAAAAGAGAAATATTTGTTTAATGTATAGTGAAAACATCACTTTATACCTAAATTAAAACAATGATTTTTTAAAAATACCATCTAATATCCAGTTGGTGTCTGAATTTCTTTGATTGTGGGGCTGTGATTTTAACACAGGTCTGCACTAAGAGTTTGAGGTGCAAGCGTGTGATAAGGTTGGTAGATGTAGTTGACCCCCTCTGAAAATCTTGCCACAACGATTTTGTCTTAAATTCTTCAAATAGAAACCTGCCTTTGGGTCCCTTGGGTCCCTCAGAAGCAAGTGCCTCATAGGTTTCTGTATTAGTCAGATTTCTCACTGCCATAAAGAAATACCTGAGACTGGGTAATATATAAAGAAAAGAGGTTTAATTGAGTCACAGTTCCACATGGCTGGGGAGGCCTCAGGAAACTTAGAATCATGGCAGAAGAGGAAGAGGCACATCTTACATGGTGGCGGGTGAGAGAGAGTGAGCAGGGAAAACTGCCTTGTAAAACCATCAGATCTCGTGCGAACTCACTATCACAAGAACAGATGGGGGAAACTGTGCCCATGATCAAATCATCTCCCACCTGGTCCCTCCCTCAACATGTGGGGATTATGAAGATTACAATTCGAGATGAGATTTCGGTGGGGACACAGAGCCAAAGCATATCAGTTTCCATTCTGTGCTTAACAAGACAGATGTAACAAGTAAAGGACACTAGGAAAATATATGATTCAGCCCCTTGCCTCAGTCCCTCCAACAGATAATGGGTTTCTGGTGGAAGAGAAGAAGTGTGGTATGGAGAGGAAGGGTGACAAATCATTCCCCAGCTGTAAAAAGGTAGGCATTTTTACTCTAAGCCAGGAAATAATATAACTCATGATCACGTTGTTCTTGTCAACATGAAGTTAAGAAATGATTATGTAAAGGAATAAAACATGATCTGTGTTCTAGCTGTTTAGTTGGGTTTTATTGCCATTTCTAATAAAAGATTTCAGCTAAAGCATTAGATCAGTAGCCTTTGATTTCTAAACTTAGGTAGAAATCCAGTTTTGTTCTTTGGTTCTCTTTCCGTGCATTCCTGGAATTCATGAGTTTTGCCCTGAACTTTCTGGAAGCAAGGGCTGAAGTCCGGACATGACTTTTCAATTAATACAAACCGTAGTCTCTGGTTCTCCTCGATGTTAGCATGTGACATGACTGGAGGCCTTTATTTTGCTTAGTGCAGTGACCAAGCAAATGAGCGCATGCTCCTGAATATTTAACAAGCGTGACAGCATGGGCGGCTGGAGTTGCAGCTGGCTATGCTTAGCTTTTTAATCTAGGTGCTTTCTTGACTGATAATGCATGTTTTACCCCATTAGACTGGATTTTGTCACGTCACATCAGGAATGTGATTGTGCTTTTGGATTTCAGGCAGGGAAAAATAGTTACACACAAGACCAGCTATATAATTTGCAGGGCCTCGTGCTGGCCTTGTGTGCAACTATGCAAACATTAAGAATTTCAAGGAACCATCAGCAGAGCCCTTTTAAGATTGGAGACTTGTGTAGCACACATATGAAATTGACTCTGATCACAGAGCACATAGCATCCAGCTGGAAACGAACAGGTTAATCTTTGTGGTGCTTCTAAAATGGGGGAAGATAACAGAGAACTGAGAGTTTAACTCAGTTTAGTTGCAGAATTATAGATGACAAGCAAAGGGTCCAGTGATCCAAGACGGTCCAGGTGAGAGTAGTGAGAAAATGTCTCAGGTCTCCTGAGATTATTTTGACTAAGTTCATGAGCATGTTCCCCTAATCTATGTAGGTTAGACAGAGCAAGGTCAGCAGTTACCTGGTGGTAAATTAAAGCCCAGGTAACAAGTAAATACAAAGGCAAGATCAAAGCAAAGGCCCCGAGGGAGAGGACCTGTCTGAAAAGCAGAGGAAAAGTATATTCTTTTCACCCACCTCTCTCTCCTGCTTCCAGCCCCTTCAGCAGTTTTCCTTAGAGAGAAAAAAATGTTAACAGCCAAACAAAAGGCCTGAAGCAGATTTTTTTTCACAGCCTGTGAGCTGATCTTGAACTTTCCAGGGGTTTGTGCTTCATAGAAAAAACATTTAGGCATTTCCTCCATGTTTTTGTATCTGGAAAGGGAGGCCTCTCTTTCCAAGTGTTGACTGACATCTTAGAGCTTATTTCTTTCCAGTTAAAGTGGAAAATATCAACTAAGATTTCAAAGAAAAGGAAATGTAATGTATTTTCTCATCAAATTTGGCATTATCTATTTGCCAGGCAGGCCTTTAATCTTCGGTGCAGTATTTTTCCATTGTATAATTCTGAGTTCGCCTTAAATCTGTCTCTTTCAACTTCGCCTTTCTAAAATACGAATGTGATTTGCCCAACTTATCTTCTTTTCTCATTTGTTTCCTCGATACTTTTGATTATCACTTGCTAGGGTTTCTCTAGAGAAGCTCACTATTTTGCCTCTGCAAATATTGAATGTAACACAGATAAAGCTTCTTTGTTAGTGTGAATTCATTAATGACCTTGATAAAAAGAACTTTCCATGTCCAGCATGCCGGGAGGACTAAAATGATTTGGGGCCTGTTGATATGAACATATAAATAAGAAAAGTACAATAATAGGCCTTAAAAATCTCATTAAGTTTTTAAATGGGAAGGAAAGCCAGTCACTTCTGTTCCACAATCTGGTAGTACAGAGAGTGCCTTATACTATCCTTCCCTCCGAGAACCTAAAAGCAGACATGGGATTAATCTCTAGAAGTTAAACTTCAAAACCAGTGCATTATTACATAGGTCACAAAAGAGATGTGTAGAGACAAGGAAAGGGAAAGATTCTATGGCTTGGAAGACTGAACTGTAGCCAGGGAATGTATTAGAAAAGCTTATGCCAGTCGGATGGGTGAGCAAAGCAAACAGAAAATTCACAGAGGTGAATATTGGCAGGGTTCTATAAAATGCTATCCAGGGGAAACAAAGCTTTCGTAGAGGGACTTTAAGCACTCCTGGCTCCCAGACAAGGCCATCCTGGTTGTTGAAATGGCTATGTTATGTTTTCTTAGATTGATTTCATGGAACGTTCAGATGAATTATTAACAATGCTTGTTAATATTCTATGATCATCAATCAGCCTAATGAATTTTTTTTTTTTTTACTAACTCCATCGATAAACTTTGAATGAGGATAGCTTACACTGTTCATTCCTGAGTAAAAATTTCATTTCAGAGGCTCTTTCCTTTTTGCATGTAAATTAATAGATTAAAATTCTTGTCTTAAACCTAAGATTGATGGCTAGATGAAATGAGTTGGTCTTAAGAAAACGACTAGCACTGGAGTGCTGGCTTGGTACAATCTGGGGTGCTGGCTTGAGCCTTTGGTACAATCCCAGAGGACGTGGCACCCTTTGCACATCTCTTTGAAGGCAGCCAGTCATGTTCTGTTAGCCAGACAATGTCATATGTCCTCATTCAGTTAACTAGGAAATTATTTTCTCAGTCGTTCCATCAAGCTTGATTTCCATTTTCTTCTTGACCAATGTTAAGGCCCGGAGTGTTCTGAGAACACTTTTGGATGGTTAGCTTGTCCTTTTCTTCCTTTTAGTCCCTATATCATTTTTTCCCCCCCATTTCTGATCCCTAATTGAGATCTCATCATAAAACAAGACTCTTAAGGCTACAACTGGTAGAATGACCCAATTAGGTTCCAGGGTTATTTTTGTTGGATACAATTAACTCAGTATTTATACAAATTTGTCTGAAAAAATTATGTGCCCATGATGACTTTTGAGCTCATTCTCTTAATGAATCTTACCTTTCTCTATACCTTCTAAATGTTGCCTTTGTTCACCTCAGATGGGTATCTCCTGGTTTGTCACATTCTTAAGTCTGCTTTTGCTTCACAAAGTAGGTTTTGATGTATGTCTTTTGCCCATGTCTTTTGATGACTGATTTCAGTTCTGTGTATAAATTATATTTCCAGTTTTCCTGCACCTTGCTCAACAGCGACTCCTTCTAAAGACTGTGTACACAGAGTCTAAGACTTCTATCTGGTACTTCTTCCTCGGTCTACCTCTTTTTCCCCCTCTCCATTGTTCCAATCTCTCTAAACTTTTAAAAATGCCTTTTGAAGCTGGATAGTTCTTCTTAGTCATATCATCCTCTTATACCATAAAGGTGAACCACAGAAGAAGAGCAAGAAGACTTTTGGGAAACTGGTGAAATGAAGGCATTTGAACAACAACTACTAATCAAACAACCCAATCAGTCCAGACGGGAGAATTTTTAGCTTTTGGTTGCTGTTGGGCAGAACCCGGCAAGGTCATGGGGTCCTGCAGATGGCAGACTTTCTGGTGAAATGGAAAGACATATAAAGGTGTCATGGCTTCAGGGAGGGAAAGTGTTGTGGGATAATCCTGCATTTCCACAGTCACTCTGAAAACCCTGGGGTTCCCAGTGGAAAATTACTCTATGCCGATTTTGGAGTGACCTATGTGTGGAGCAGAGTATAGATGAGCCACCTGGGGATTGAGCGTGAAATAGCTGCATTCAGGAAACCTCACCCATACACCTGTTTTCCATCCCAAGCATGTGGGGACGACATGGTAACATTACTGTCTTCTTGGGAAAATATAGTTTGATTTGTAGCATGTTTTCTTAATGTCAGATTAGGAGCCTGGGAATAAATTTTAATTCATATGAATTCTCTAGGGTTACATGGATAACAGTGAGTCTTTCTATTCTTAGGTAATTTCATATTTTCTGAAAATGAAAATAGCCCCATAAAAAGGTAGGACTTTGATTTAAAAAAATCTTTAAAAAAATTTCATCCGCATTCTATACTCCACCACCCCCAACTCTGCTCCTCATTTATGGTATTTTACTTTGGTTTTTGTTGAAGTTAATCTTGCCATTGTTATCTTTCTGTCAGTCAGAATCCCACGGTGGTAATGCTGTTGATGTATTTTGTTAAACAACAAAAACCTTTTTATACATGACACATATTTAAAGAAAAAAAGTCACCTTTAAGAAGGTAAAACAAGTTGACAAATGTTTCTTTAAGTGAAACTAATTGCATGGAATATTTTATGACATTTCCATGGAAAATGTTACAGGACATCCCTAGAGGATTTCAGGGGAACTTTTATAGCTATTTCCTGCTCCATCAGCATTTTACAGAATTTTGTGGAAAGCAGGGGTGGTTGCCGCTGCATCTGGTTAGTCGTGGGCATCAGTTTCTGTTGGTCCGTGGAGGAGTCTAACACACAAACACATTAGTGAAGATTGTCCTGAGATGACGTCAGGAACGACCGTGACCAGGACTGGCTTAATGAGATGCTGTCGGGCCAGGTGCAGCAGGGAAAACCTATTTTTCTTAGTTTCCTTTTGACATGAATCACTAAGGTGCTACCTACTTCCTTACCATTGTCCTCAGATAAAATACCTTTTGAAAATCCTCTTGTATAGTAGAGACTGGCTACTTTAACCCTTTTATTTTATTAAGATATTTTAAATATCATTAAGTGTCAAAACATTCAGTCCTTACTTTACTATATCAAAGCCATACTAAAGGAATACAAATGAGTGTAAGTGCAAAGCTTGTGCTCCAGAAACTAATAATCTGTAGCCAATCATGTAGAGTTATAGCTTTGTTCATGTCTGTCGACCATATTCTGCTTTTAACTTGTAGCTACTGCACTTAATTCCATTGCCATTTCTCTGTGAAACAAATGTTAACAAATAACTATAAAGACTTTCACATTATCATTTCATGAGGAGCACTTTAAAGTATCCAATTGATTGCACATGGTAAGGTCATACTTATGCAACCATTTTATATTAACTATTTTATATTAAAAATGCCACTTTTCCCTAATTTACAAAATGTAATTTTCTAAACACTTTTCTACCTACAACAGTGTGAGAATGAATAAGACAGAAGCTATTATCCTAATTTTCATAGAAGAGGAAGAGTGGTTAAATCACCTGCTTTAGTTCCCAGATTTACTTGTTGAAAGGGTCGACAATAGAACCCAGGGATTCAGATTCCTAAGTCTCGAATATTTTCCACTGACTGAACCATATTGATTCTCTGGAGAAACTAATTAATTGTGTTAATTTCTCAAGATGAGGATACATCAATGTGTTTTGTGGTGTCTTTAAGTCATTCAACGTGGGCTATGGCCCTCCTTGGTTGCTCATATGTTGTTTTCCTTGTTTACATGGTGGTGTGTCTCCATGATGCCAAAATAGCTAATCATTTCAAGATATCCTTTGAAAAAGTAAAACCAGTAGTGTTTAGTGTCATGGAGACAAAACAACCAGTTGATTTGACTTTTCTCCATTTTCGATCAGTGGTTTTACAGTCATGGAGAAATAGACTGTCCTTTTTCATCTCGTGAGGTGTTTTCCACTCTCTGTTCTCTCTCTCTCTCTCTCTCTCTCTCACCCTCTCTGTCTCTCTCTCCTTTTTCTTCTTCTTCTCTCTCTCCATCCCTTTCATCCTTTTTATTTCTTAACACATTTTATTCTTTTTCCATCCCAGGTAACAAATGGTTACTATAGAACATTTAAAATATAAAATATGGAGAAGAAAAATTAATATAACTATAATCATATGAAATACATGTAAATTTTTTTCTAACATGAAAACGAGTATTGTTCCTTTCTCTTTCCTACAATCAGCTTGTTGAATTTCAACTGCATGTTGGAAATTTTCTCTTTGTTCTAATTTAATTATTATATATTGCCTGATCTCTGACTTCAGAGATGCTTGATTAATTTTTTATAAGATCTTTATGAAGTTCTCTTAGATCTGACACTAGTTAGCAGTGAGAGTGGTGTTAACCTGTTTTACTCACTGAACGTGGGCTAATTTGGGAAAACTGAGTCTTGGGTTTTGAGACACTGATCATGTGGGATTAGTGAATACATTTTGCTATTCAATGTTGTGTCATACCATGTTATGCCGTGTCACTTATTCATTCACTCAAGAAGTATTTATTAACTACTTCCTTAGTTCTAGACACTGTTCTAGGTGTCGAAGATTGATTATCAAAAGAGCAGACAGGGCAAGGTGCAGTGCTCACTCCTGTAATCCCAGTGCTTTGAGAAGGCTGAGGCAAGAGGGTCACTTGAGGCCAGGAGTTTGAGACCAACCTGGGCAACATAGTGAGACCCCATCTCTCCAAAAAATAAAAAAAATAAAAATTTACCAGGTGTGGTGGCATGCACCTATAGTCCTAGCTACTCAGCAGGCTGCAGTGAGAGGATTACTTAAGCCCAGGAGGTTGAGGCTGCACTGAGTTATGATCATGTACCTGCACCCCAGCCTGGGTGACAGAGCAAAATGCTGTCTCTTAAAACATCAGACAGGTTGGTCTCTGTATTGGTGGAGTCCATCAACTACTAAGAAATATATGCATCAAGTTAGTCATTACAAGTTAGAACAAGTGGGAAGGAGAAATGCACATACTGGGCTAAAAGACAGATGCTAAAGCTATCATTTTCATGCAAGAGTTATACTTAAATCCCATGGATTTTAACATCTAATGTACTCAGCCTCCCAACCCCTTCTGCTAATAAGATATAGGAAAGGAGCAAGAGAAGATTAACTTTAGGAGTTGCCTGGTATATACTTCACACAAACATGTATAAATCTATCTATCTATTTATCTATCTATCTATCTATCTATCTATTTATCTGTCTATCTGTCTATCTATCTCAAGGCTGACTCCCTGCAGGGATTTTAACATCTAATATACTCAGCCTCCCAGCCCCTTCTGCTAATAAGATATAGGAAAGAAGCAAGAGAAGATTAACTTTAGGAGTTGCCTGGTATATACTTCACACAAACATATATAAATCTATCTATCTATCTATCTATCTATCTATCTATCTATCTATCTATCTCAAGGCTGACTCCCTGCAGGGATTTTAACATCTAATATACTCAGCCTCCCAACACCTTCTGCTAATAAGATATAGGAAAGGAGCAAGAGATTAACTTTAGGAGTTGCCTGGTATATACTTCACACAAACATATATAAATCTATCTATCTATCTATCTATCTATCTATCTATCTATCTATCTATCTATCTATCTCAAGGCTGACTCCCTGCAGGGATTAAGGACTGAGTGAGGAAGAGTAAGTGGCAGAAGATCATTAAGTCCTCCCTCTCTCATCTTTTGTCTTGGGATTTGAGAGTTAGAGAGGGCAGGTACCACTCTGTAAGCTTCCCATTTTATTGATGCCAGCGACATTCACATAAAAGGGGCATAGGATTTCCCTAAAGTTAGAGATCTCTATGACTAATGTCTTGTTAATTTGGGAGGTCAAGCTTTGGCAGGGAGCATCTATGTGGCAAGATCCTTAAAACGAGTAATAGAATTTATAGCAATTCTAGATAGTTCCAACTGGAACAGAGACCTAGAGACAGAGTCACACAGCTTCACATAATGGGATTTTAAGAGCATGTATTTCAAAAGATGCTAAGCAAATTTCATGCTGGGACTAGGATAGAAACTTGGGGAAAAGTTTACATGGCCACATTTTAATTTCTGATGTATTTTCAAAATGTGTATGATAGTCTTTTGGAAAACGCTGCAACAAGAAGAAAAATACTGAAGTGCACATTAGAAGAATTGGGTTTAATTCAGATCTATCAGTAACCATGTGACTTTGGGCAAAGCACTTCGTCTTTTTTGGGTCTCTGTTTCTTCATCTGAAATATGAGGATTATAGCTAAATTACCACTAGGATCCTTTCTAGCTCCATAATTTTGTGATGTGAGAAGAATCCAAAATATCCTCACAGAGGAGTGAATTTGAACAAGGCAACTCCCCCCATCCCCCCGCCATCTCTCTTTTAATACTTGATGGTAATCCGAAGCCCAGAACCTTTGAGATATTGGAGGGAGAGTGTCATGGAATAAAAAGAGCTCTGAATTTGGAGCTAGTCCACTCCACTTAGTAAATGTGTCACCCTGGGTGAATTATACTTACTTTCTGAGTCTCATGTCCCTCATTTGGGAAACAGGACAAAACCACTCACCCTCACAGGTCCCTCATGAGGATCACATGGGGTGTTACCTATGCAAATGTATCCTATGGCACCTGACACACAGCAGGGCTCAACTGGCAGTCTTCCATCCTTTTCTCTCATCCCCTTGAATGTGGCTGGCTCAGTTTGCTAGTGTGATCTTAGCCGGACTTGGCCCTTATAATCCAATTGTCCACAACCTTCAACAGATGTTAGGCTGCCTCCCAGTGATTACCTGCTCTGGAACTCTGCCTTTGATGAAATCTGGACCGATTTTAGGCTGAATTTTTGTCCTGGACACCTTTGCTATGGAGAAACTCTGATGAGACTCCTGGCACTATAACTGTGTGGGTCATCAGTTTGAATAATTTCCTGACTTCTCATTGAATCCCAGTGAGAGAGTGACACGCTGGACAATGCAATGGCAGCCACTGAAGTTTATGCCAGATCCTCACAATAGCTTTTCGGGACCATACATCCCTCTACTCCTGAGAATGCATTTCCTTACACCAACACTCTAGGGCAGCAGAGTGCAGCACTCTAGAGCAACACTCTAGGGCACCAACACTCTAGGCCAGCTCACTCTTTGACTAGGCAGCTGTATCAGAAAAACCCACATGGTCCCATGGCTGAAGCATGGGAAATATATTAGAAATAAAAGAAAATAATAAGAAACAAGAAAGAGTTTGAGAAGAGGAACAAAAATAGAAGAAACGGAAAGTAAAAGAGGGAAGGGAATAGGGAGGAAGGATAGATGTCAACAATGTTGCCAGGGGCTATAGATTGCCTTCTCTGACTTGGTAGAATCAGGAAATAATGAACAGGGGAACTCTTCCAAACAACAGGCTTTCAAAAGCCCAGAATATTATATTTCTGTAATAATCTAATGGTGTGGGAATGGTGGAGGGCTCTAAATGCTAATTCTATAATATGGGTTCCTGGACTGGCTGCATCAGAATCACCTGAGGGCACTGTATTACATACAGATTTCTGGGCTTCAGGCCCAGATGGACTGAATCAGACTCCTCTGATATGGGGCCAGGGCACATGCCTTTTTCAACAAAGGACCCCAAATGTGCTGAGCTTGCACTACATTCACTGTTTTACAAATATAATAAGATACTGTTGCATCTTTTCTCAACTAGTTCGAGCCACTGGCTAAAAAATACCTTTTTTATGTTACATCAGTTCTTTAGGGGAGAAAAAAGGAAAAACAAAACCAACAACAAAACCTGGGATTCAGCTGAATATTGTAGATATAAATCTACAAAAGTTTCAAGATCATGGGTATGGGTGTATCACACCAGTGAATTATGTGATTTTAGGTAAATTACCAATAATGAGATCATAGGTGGTGACCTTCAGATTTGAGGTTCCATCTCTTCTCCAGACTATAAGAGACTACTCATTGTGGGAAGGAAAAAGCAAACACAGCTGTCTTCCATCCCAACCCTGCCACCACTTGTAAGTGACTACCCCTTGTGGGGCTTCGTGCAGACCAAGCGAGGATGCTGGTGTACCCAGAGCAGTCGGGCAAGCCAAGCCACTGGAACACAGAAGGTGGGCACGGTGGTGACTCTTGCATACCTCCTTATATGGAGTCTGACCTGATTCTCTTCCCCATCTGCACGTACATGCTCTACATCAACTAAGCCACCCTCCCATGCCTTCTCTCCGTAGCCCACCTTTATGTACCACAATTTTTAAATGGTTAAAATTAGATACAGTTGAATTAGACATATATGCAGAGAAGTTTTAAACTAGTTTGTCAAAGTTGTCCTACCTGTCTTCCCATTTCTGTAAGCTGGAGTGACCTCTACTGACTGCATCTTGTGTGTCTTTGACAGCCAATGCAAATGCCTTCTGGATTAGTGGCATGATCAAATGTGACTATTTCTTTCCATTGGCTGCATTGCACTACATGTGCACAAAAAACAGAATCATAGCCAACCCACAGCTGCTTATAGGGCGTGTACTGTCATTTTGGTCGGATTCCTGGACTGTCATCCACCATCTATCACAAGTGTCTTTCTTCAAAGGGAGAGTAGGAAAATAAACTTTGACTTTTGCAAGCAAAGAGAGCAAAGAATTGGTTCAATGATATGAATTTTATTAATTATGCAACTTTTTTGGAGAAGAGATAGAAGTCTGCTCCATGTTTGGAAACACCAAAGAATTTAACAATTTACTTCCTGATTTAAGAAAAACTTATCTCACATGCTAATATATGCAGCTGATTTCTACTCACGAGTAGCTTAGAAGACATTTAGGCAAGCCAAAGGTCCCAAGCATTTCAATTCTGCTGCTCCACTGGCTAGAATTCCAAAATATCTTCTTGATCCTTTGTTGATGGCCCAATAACAAGACTTTAGAGAAAGAGAATAACTTTTCTCCCTTTATTTTATAAATATAACCTTCTTTCAAAAAAATTCAGGCAGCTAATGAAAATACATACCAAAGAAAAAATAATTATACAGAGGTTTATTGGATGGTTTTTCAGTATTTATGTTTAGCAAAATAAGGTTTTGATAAATGTTACAAATAATTATTCTAACTGAAATTGAACTACTCGCACTGGGAATATTTCACTATTTAGTGTTTTTCCAATATGAAAACTTAGTTTGGATGCAAATTTAGTTTCAGGCACCTGTGAAGGCCACTGTAATCTGCAAATGTCAGAGATGTTGGGTTTTAGTTGCTAGATTAAATACTGTATATATTGTTTATATAGTTTTAGTTTTAAAAATTTATTTATTGAGTTGCAAAGCTTAGATAATTACTATTATTTATACTGTTTCTTCCATCTATATGGAAGAATTCTGAAGCCTCAGGACAACTTTTACAATAATCTGACCCTCAACTTCATTTCAAAAGAAAACAGAGAGAGGGCCGGTATAACGTGCTGAAGACACTGGTCAGGGCCTTCAGGCCACTCTCCCTTTTATAAAATATCTGCCTTCAATTACAGTCTTGATGACTGATGGGAAGGCAGATCTGTTAGCTGCAGGTGCTCATCTGCCATGGTGAATGGGTGTGATCCTAGTTGGGCTAGCTGATGCTCCTAGGTACTAGGACCTGAGACCCAGAGATCAGTTAGGTTGCTTACGAGAAGCAATAGTGGAGCTGAGGCAATCCTTGACAAGGTCTGGGGCAAATCACATTATGCATATTCATAAAAACTAAAATCCTATCAAGGGAGCTAGTCTGTGGTGGGGAATAGAGCGTGCATTTTTTATATATGACTTTGTAACAAATTATCATACATTTAGTAGCTTAACACAATATAAGTTTATTCTCTCATTTTTTTTTCTATGAGTTGGGAATCTGGGCAGGGATTATTAGGTTCTTTGTTTTAGAGTTTTCTGATTATACAAGGCTGTAATCAAGATGTCAGCTTGGCACTGAAGTCTCATCCGAACATTCCTCTGAGAAAGGTCCACTCCCAAGCTTTCTTACATAGTTGTCAGGATTTAGTTCCTAGCTCACCGTCATCTGAGAGTCTCAGTTTCTTGCCATGTGTGTCTCTCCTCAGGGCAGCTTACAGCATGGCAGCTTGTTTTATCAGGCCAGCAACGGAAGAATCTGCAAGCAATACAGGAGTTACAATATACAGTAATGTAATCTTAGGAGTGACACCCCATCACCTTTGCAATATTCTATTGATTGGAAGCAAGACACAGGTTGTGCCCACACTCAAGGGAAGGTGCTTACACAAGTGTGTGGCTATTAGAAGCCAGAGGTCATATGGAGGGTCATCTTAAAGAGTGTCTGCCACAGAGCAGAAATAGAAAATCTAAGAAGAAAGAGAGAGAGAAGGGGATGGGATGCGAGTATAGATAAAGGAGGAGGAGAAGGAGAAGAGGAAGAGGAAGAAGAAAGAAACCTTGATTTATTGATTTTTCTAATTATCATGAGGGATCAGACTCTACTTCTCAGAAAGCAGGTCCTATAAAAATCTTCTAGTAACTTTATGGTAATTACTTCTTTTAAATAGTTTTGAAAAATTTTAATTATGGTAAAAATAGGCATAACATAAATTTTACCATCATAATCATGCTTAAACATACACTTCACTAGTATTAAATTAGTTCACATTGTTGTGCAAGCAATCTCTAGAACTTTTTTTATCTTGCAAAACTGAAACTCTTTGCACATCAAGCAGCAACTCCTCATTCCTTCCCCAGTCTCTGTCAGCCACCCTTCTACTTTCTACAAATTTGATTACTCCAGGTTCTTCATATAAGTGGACTCATATAGTTTTTGTCTTTTTGTAACTGGTTGACTTCACTTTTAAAAATCTCCTCAAGATTCATTCATGTTGTAGCCTGAGACAAAATTTTCTTCTTTTTAAAGGCTGAATAATATGTATATGCTACATTTTATTTATCCATTTGTCTGTCAGTAGATACTTGAGTTGCTTCCACATTTTGGTAATTGTGAACACTGCTGCCATAAATATGGATATGTAAATATCTCTTTGAGATCCTGCTTTCAATTTTTTTGGTATATATCCAGTAATGAAATTGATGGATCATATGATAATTATATTTTTAATTTTTAAAGAACTGTCATACTGTTTTCCACAGCAGCTACACTATTTTACATTCCCACCAAAAATGCACGAGGGTTCCAGTTTCCTCACATCTTCATCAACATTTGTCATTTTCTGTTTTTCTTTTTTCCTTTTTTTTTAATAATAGCCATCCCAGTGGGTATGAGGTGGTATCTCATTGTGGTTTTGATTTGTATTTCCCTAATGATTACTGATGTTGAGAATCTTTTCATATACGTGCTATCCGTTTCTATCTCTTCTTTGGAGAAATATCTACTAAGTCCTTTACCCACTTTTAAACTAGATTTTTTTCACGTTTTAAATACAAACTTTCACCTAAGAGTGTTTTGAAATATCCAGATTATGAAAACAGAAAGTTTTTTCCTTCACACAGTACAAAAATGAAGAAAATTCACACAGTACAAAAATGAAGAAAATTCTCTATTCTCCACCTCACCTTACACAAACAGACCTCTCCAAGAACTGAACATAAACCCAGGTGCTTAAAATATGTTTAGGCACAGACTTTTCCCTAGAGGGGAGTGACATGGTGGGTGGGGCACAAGAGTCTCTGAAGGAACTTGTACATTTCATGCTTCCAGAATTTCACTTCTTCCAGATACCTTCCTCTAACACCTGTCTCAGTCTTTTTCTTTTTACAGACATGATTAACACTAAACTGCTAAATTAAGTAGAATCTCTAAAGTAAATATAACTTGAAACTATGCAAGGGACAAAGTGTTTTGTTCTGAGATCACTGAAGCTCATCTTGGAGAAGTCCATGAGGCAGGTTGCTTGCTGGAAAGGCCAGTACACTTTTTTAGCAGGTGAATTCCAAAGCCACATGTAGAAAAGTTTCTTTCCAAAGCTAGGGGGATAAGACCCAGAGACAGAATCATTTTACTCTGCCCCCACTCCTTCCCTGTGCCCCTTCCTAGGGCTGTACAAAGACCCTGATTGAATGATTGGATCTGTACTTTGCAGTAAAAGAGAATCAGAAGCCTTTTCTTTTTCCCTTTTTATTCTCCCCCCCTCTTTTTTTCCACTACTCTAATGAAATTTGCAGACATGGAAAGGAAACTGAGTTATTTATAGGAGTGGGAGGAATGTGAGCGCTAATTATGCTTAGTCTATTCCTAAGTACGTAATCTGTTTGCTATTAAATTTTACAATCTTTCAGCAATATACACATTTTTTAAAGACAGAACTTCATAAATCTGACAAAGAATAACCAAAGTAAATAATTCTAAGGGTTTAAATCTTCTAATCAAAATCAGGTTTAAAATTATATAAAAAATTGTTTATAGAATTAACTTATTTTGCAGCACTAATATTTCCCTTCTTCCTTTTACTAGTTTATTCATTTCCTTTCTAGACTTGTAAAGTTCGATACAGCTACTCATGGATGATATAAATTTTGGGGGGCTGGTTATCATGCTTATGTGCATACTAATTCACAAGGCAAATTGGGTCAAATGAGAAGCTGTTGGTTGCAAGTGTCTGAAGAAGGTGCTGGGGCCTTGAACTCTAAATTGAACGTTTTGGTAATCAAATAGCTCAAATTATTCTGCATAGCTTAAAGTCA
Organism: Pan paniscus; assembly: GCF_029289425.2. Taxonomy (NCBI): domain Eukaryota; kingdom Metazoa; phylum Chordata; class Mammalia; order Primates; family Hominidae; genus Pan; species Pan paniscus. Next base: position 85,753,041 of record NC_073268.2, read on the forward strand.
TTCTGGATAGAAAATTATCTTGGGACATAAATTTTTCTCAGAGTTCCCCATTTCCGTTATCTCTATCTAACAATTGCAAAAGCCTGCTTGTTAAAAATTAAATAAATGCTTGTTAAAAGGAACTAGAAAAAATCATGATCATTCCTAGGTAAATTTTTCATGGTGGAAATTATTTCCTGTTTGAAATTTGTTTTAGTTTGGCTGTCACAGTTGCAAGAGACAGAAAATTACTCAAATTATTTTAAGGAAAGATGGCTTCATTAAAAGACAACGAATTAAATTCATAACTGAAAAACCACTGGGAAACTAGGCAGGTATAGGGGGTCATATGGAGGCTCTGACACATGGCTGTTTTTCCTTTTTCTGTGTCTTTGCACAGCTCCCTCTGCCTCCTTCTGCTTTTGGGTATCAATCAATACAATATTCACCTGTATTCTTACATATTGTTTTTCTTTATACTTTCTGCTTGCTCATATTACTTTATATTATGCTTTCTCATAACTTTGGTGTGTTGCAATATGTCATATTTCTGCCTAACACATGCTGTCATGTTGACTTCAGGTTCTACTGCTTAGCTGCCTTAGTCATTCAGTATTTTCAGTTAAAATTCTTCAGACAGGAAACCTGATGGGGTTTAGTCTGACTTGTTATTTTGACTTGCACTCCAAGCCACACTGTAGGTTGCTGGCCAGCTGATGATTTGGCTGTTTTTGAGTTAGTTGCCAATTTGTTTTAGTCACCTGTGGCTTGAGGTGGAGGGAACTGGGTCATGTGATCCATACAAGGATTCCTCTTCAATTGGAGCTCTAGGTAAATCAGCTATTTTGAAGGGTCTTTCACTAGTCTCCAGAGAAGGTGGCAAATATAAACCAGAATTAAAATAATAATCAGATTTTGATCATTTGCCATTTGAGTCTGTTTTTCTTCTGTATAAGTGAGATACTATCTAGTCTTGAGACTGCTTGTGGTAGTAACAAATCACCCCCAAATTTAGTGGCTTAGAAAAAGAAATCATTATTTTTCTTATGATTCTATAGATTATTGACTGGGCAGTCCTGCTTCATGGAGTGTCACTGTGGGATGTCTGGAAGGCCCCAAATGTCTTCACTCACATAGCTGGCAATTGGTGCTGGCTGTGGCCTGGGAGCCCTACTGGGGCTATGGACCAGGGCCCTTGATTCTCCTCTCTGTGGGCCTTTGCAGGTCACTTTTTGGGTTTAGTAACAGCATGGTGGCTGGGTTTCATGGAGGAACAGTTCAAGAAGACAAGCCCCAGTGTGCAAGCACGTATTCAAACCTCCACTGCATTATTCTTGCTAACATCCTATTGGTCACAGCTAGTCACAGGGCCAACTCAGACTCCAAATGGATAGAGACTTACAAGTGTATGCATCTGAGAGGCATCGTTCAATGGGATCCCCCAAATGTTGTCACATTAAATGAGATAGTAGATGAAAAATGTTTTATGGTCTTTAATGCATGTAATTAATGCTCAGTAAACATTTGAATAGTACTTCTGTTGAAGGAAATTTTGACAGATTTTTTTTCATCAAAATTAAAATGGTTACATTTCTGACACTTTTTGTTACCATATTTGGGAATTTCTTCATTCTTAAAAGATTCTTCAGGATTCTCAAAATTTCTATGTGGCCCAGCCTTCTCTCTTTCTCCAAGTGCCCCCGGTTCGTGTCTCCAGGGACCTTACAGTAACTAAGACAACCACTGCAAAATAGTATTTCAGGTTAGGCATTCAGTGGGCCCAGAATGAGATTGGTTAGCTCTGGAAAGCATCGCAGAAGAGAAAGCCTTAGAAGTTCTTAGGTGAAGAGAAATAACCATTCTGTCAGTTCTGGAATCTCTTGATTTTGCAGAAGAGGAAACTGAAGCTTAGAAAGGAAAAGCTATCTGCCTAAAATCACCATCAGTGAGCAATACAGAATTGGAACCACTTTTTTTCTGATACATTCATCCATTCACAAATATGTATTGAGTGTTAAGCACCATATGACGCTTGTTATATATGGAAGAAAACAAAAGGGATATGCCCTCAACTTTGTGGCCTTTATGGTCTAACCTGGGGTAAAGATAGTAAATAAGTAAACTAACCATCCAAAATTGTGATAGACACTTTGAACAAACCCAACAGAGCAGAATGATAGAGAATGGTGTTGGAAACATGGAGAGTCAGGAAAGGGTTTTCTGGTGATATAAAATTTAAGCTGCATCCCAAAGGGGAACTGAGAGGGCGCCAGCCCTGAGAAGATCAGAACCACATCCCAGACAGAGGGAGCAATATTTGTCAAGGTGCTGAGCCTGGAACAATTTTTATGTGTTAGAGGAAATAAAAGGAAAAAAATTCCGTTAGTGGGACCACTGAGAATGAAGAGGTGAGATGCACCTGACTAACTTGGAGAGGTAGGAGAGACGCACCTGACTAACTTGGAGAGGTAGGAGGTATCAGAACCTGCAGGGCCTTTGGGGTCATGGAAAGAAATTTGAATTTTATTTTAGATACAGTAGGAAGTCACTGAAGTTTTTAAGAAAAAGAGCAACTTAATCCAATTTATATTTTTAAAAGACTTACTCAACACATGTTGATTGAAAATCTATTTATTTGCCAAGGACTCTGCCAAGTGATATTGTAGCAGAAAAATAACATATGGCTCTGGAGAGGCATCTATAGCATAATAGATTGGAGTGTGTGTGGGGGGAAGAAAGACACATCCATTAGTGACAACGTAAGTGTGGTAAGTTACACAACAGACTGTTTTCTGCGTTGCTCACAAAATCTTCCTCCATGAACCTGTCTGTGGTCTCGCTGAAATGACAGCTTTAGCTGGCTAGTACCATGGAACCCAGTTTCCCAGACATAGGCAATTCATCCAGGGTGAGACACTGGTCCAGGCTGGAGCCATTATAGACCAGGAACACATTAGAATCTCCCTTAAACATTAGTTAAACAACACAGAGAATGTAATCATTAATGGTGATCACTGGGCCTTGAAGATGATAAAGCCATGAGGCTATTGTTTATGTTGGACACTGTGCAATCAGAGGTGGTTGGTCAGCTAAAAGAAGAATCAGAAGAGAGGCAGACAGAAAGCAGATGAGAAACAGATCACAATATTTGAAAGGCATATTTTAAAATATAGATTCCTAAGGGGCTTCCCAGTTCCAATCTTTGCAACTCTGGATTCATTTTAGTCTTTGCCTGTGAAATTTCTTACCACACCCTTAAGGGATATCAGTGTCTCTCCCTGCCTCCTCATACTTGAGATGGGTCTACAAAGATTTGTAGGCTTTTCATGGTCAGAGAGGCAGGAGAAGGGTATTCCAGGCAAAAACAATAGTCTATTTAAAGGGACAGAAGCATAAGCATTCTAAAGGTGAGCTACTTCAGAAGGTGGTTTCAGTAAACACTGTATGAAGTGTTGGCTGGGAATAAGAAGACCACCAAGCTTGATGACTGAAGCTTAGTGAAGGGAAGTTGAAAAGCTATTTGGAATGAAATCTCCACTTACAAGTCAAACAGTTGATGGTGATGGAAAAAGTATACCTTACTGAATTCTTTAAATAATATAAAATTCCCGTGGACAATTTTCAGCACCAAACACACTACTTGGCATTTAGCAGGTATTCAGTAAATATTCGAGGTGTGCGTATTGTCTTTATTTTTCATTTCCTCCAGTTCACAGCCAGTAGTAAACAAGGGCATATTACAAATTGAGATCCAAGTTGGGTTAAGTACACAGGTAAGCACTGAAACATGCAAGAGTATTTGCAATAAGAAGCTCAAATTCTATTCCACCATGAATAATAAGCTGAATTCCAGTTGGCCAATCTCCATTCCTTCCCAAAAGTGTTGAACTGGTAACCTGCTCACCCTCATTCCTCTTGGAATTTACAGATGTGTGCTGGACAGTGTGGGAAACAGTGTTTTACAGCAGCAATTAGTTTATTCCTGGGGTAAACAGTAGAACTTTAGGGATAATTGCAGCAAGAAATTTGTTCCCTATTGCAGTGTGAATAACCTACAGGCAGCCAGTTGGCTGCTTGCCCTACAAATCCCAAAAAGGACATTGGCAACTGTTTTGCATTTGTGCCCAGTAGGGATTTGCAGATGCACAGTGGCGAGAGGAGAAAAGATGGGCTGTGTTTTTACCAATGTTTGCAAAGCCAAGGATGGCTTTCCAGGACAGGTTAATTCAGAAGCAGGAAATTTGGGTTTGTGTAAGGGGACAGCTTGCTTCTCTTTAAGATGGAAGCTGCAGCTCGAGTGCCAGTTGGCAGCTCCTGAGTCTGCTATAGGGCCAACACACATGCAGGCAGCAGAGTCACTTAATCCCTTTGACTCTGCTATTTCCTGCCTATGACTGTACTAAGCTTGTTGAAGCCTGAAGCAACATGTGACTATGAGATTGTGGGCAGCCAGGAGCCAGTCTTCCACAGCCTTGGGCAAACTGACTGTACCACCCTCTACAATTTGCTTCCTAGCCAAGGTTGGCTATTTCCCCAAATTTCTCTTTCAGGTGTGGCATTATAGAGACCATTATTACTGTTGTTGTTGCATTTAAGAGAACACAGACACAATAGTTTCCAGCTTGCTTTTGTACATAGTTTCCCTAAATATGTTACTATCTCCAGTGCAGGCTCCAATTTGAAATGTCATCACAGGCAGCAGCAATGTCACATATTTTTATGGCATTTTCTCTTATGATCGTTGTGTAATTATACTTTAATATTTAGGTGTGGACATTAAGGAAGGGGTTATTTCTGTCATACAGAAGGGAAAAATTACTAGGAAAATACATAAAAAGTTAAATTTGTAGTTGATGTTGGAGATAGTGATTTCTATTACTACAGATCATTTAATCTTTCCTTGTGAATGGGAGAAGTGCAGTCTTGCTTTATTAATTGCTAATAATTTTCCCATATAAACTCAGAGAACCTCAAAAGTGGTTACTGTGCCTTATGTATCTCTTGCCTCCTAATTGATTTCCCTGCATCCGTCCCTGGGTCCCTTTCCCCTATCCTCAATCTGTTCTGTATACATGGCAATTCTAATCATGACAAGCTTAAATTAATTTAATACTATCCTATTATCTTTGGGATAAAGATCACACGTGCTTCCTGAGGTCAGCCTTCTTAGCATGGCCAAAAAGGTCCTACCTGATTTGGCACCAGTATCATCTCTCAGGCACTCACAAACCCATTCTCCACAATTCAGTCTTTTCTGCTGGTCTTTTCTTCTGATTGTCTAATGCATGTGGTTCTTCTTGCCACAAGACCATTGCACATTCCATTCCAGCTTCCTGGAATGCTCTTCCCACTGGTCTCTGTAAAAGTTAACTGCTTCTTATCCTTCAAATCTCAGCTCATGCTTACTCTCTTCCCTAATTTCCAGACTCACTCAGATTACCCTGTCACTCCCTCAAACAGCATCTGTAAATCTCCTTCTTAACTCTGATCACAATGTGTCATCCTACAAGAGTTTGGGAGTACTTAGCTGATGCCTACTTTTCCTCCTCAATAAGGACAAGGACTCTATTTCCAGCACTATCATGACCCTGGTGGAGGAAGACCATGGTGAACTCTATGCAAGGAAAGCATGAGTCAAGTCAAGAAGGAGGTGCCAAATTTAAAGTTAAAAAGAAGCAGAATGAAAAGCAACTGAGGAAAACAATTCTAAAGGGGCTTTAAAGCAAACAAGTCAAGATCAGTATCAATTTTAGTTTGAAGGAGCTGATGGACAAGATGTGAATTTCCAGTGAAGCAGGCTCTGAACTTCATTTTGAAGTTAAAAATCGACTCGGGTTCAGAGACAGCATTGGAGAGGTAGGATCACTCATCTCCAAACAAAGGGCATTTTCTTTTATTTATATATATATATAACAGATATATAAATATATTATATATATTTAATAATATATATATTTAATATTTATATGATATATATTATATATAATTTATATATATTACATATATATTACATATATAAATATACAAATATATAAAAAATATATATATATATTACAAGTTATTGGGGTGCAGGTGGTATTTGGTTACATGAGTAAGTTCTTTAGTGGTGATTTGTGAGATTTTGTTGCATCCATCACCCAAGCAGTATATACTGCACTATGTTTGTAGTCTTTTATCCCTCGCCCCATCCCACTCTTCCCCCAAAGTCCATTGTATCATTCTTATGCCTTTGCATCCTCATAGCTTAGCTCCCACATATCAGCAAGGACATACAATGTTTGGTTTTCCATTCCTGAGTTATTTCACTTAGAATAATAGTCTCCAATCTCAGCCAGGTCGCTGTGAGTGGCATTAATTCATTCCTTTTTATGGCTGAGTAGTATTCCATCATATAAATATACCACAATTTCTTTATCCACTCGTTGACTGATGGGCATTTGGGTTAGTCTGATGATTTTGTAATTACGAATTGTGCTGCTATAAACATGCATGTGCAAGTATCTTTTTGTATAATGACTTCTTTTCTTCTCGGTAGGCACCCAGTAGTAGGATTGCCAGATCAAATGGTTTTCTACTTTTCATTCTTTAAGGAATCTCCACACTGTTTTCCATAGGGGTAGTACTAGTTTACATTTCCACCAACAGTGTTGAAGTGTTCCCTGTTCACTGCATCCACACCAATATCTACTGTTTTTTGATTTTTTTATTATGCTCATTCTTGCAGGAGTAAGGTGATATTGCATTGTGGTTTTGAGTTGCATTTCCCTGATTATTAGTGATGTTGAGCATTTGTTTATGTTTGTTGGCCATTTGTATATCTTTTTTGAGAATTGTCTATTCATGTTCTTAGCCCACTTTTCAATGGGATTGTTTGTTTTTTTCTTACTAATTTGTTTGAGTTCATTGTAGATTCTCAATATTAGTCTTTTGTCAGATGTATAGATGGTGAAGATTTTCTCTCACTTTGTGGGTTGTCTGTTTACTCTGCTGACTGTTCCATTTGCCGTGCAAAAGTTCTTTAGTTTAATTAAGTCTCAGCTATTTATCTCTTCTTTTTTTGGCATTTGCTTTTGGGTTCTTGGTCATGAAATCCTTGCCTAAGCCAATATCTAGAAGGGTTTTTACAATGTTATCTTTTAGAATTTTTATAGTTTCAGGTCCTAGGTTTAAGTCTTTAATCCACCTTGAGTTGATTTTTGTATAAGGTGAGAGATGAAGATCCAGTTTCATTCTCCTACATGTGGCTAGCCAATTATCCCACATCATTGTTGAAAATGGTGTCCTTTCCCCACTTTATGTTTTTGTTTGCTTTGTCAAAAATCAGTTGGCTGTAAATATTTGGGTTTATTTCTGTGTCTCTATTCTGTTCCATTGGTCTATGTACCTATTTCTGTACCAGTACCACACTGTTTTGGTGACTATGGCCTTACAGTATAGTTTGCAGTCAGATAGTGTGGTGCCTCCAGATTTGTTCTTTTTGCTTAGTCTTGCTTTGGCTATGTGAGCTCTTTCTTAGTTCCACATGAATTTTAGAATTGTTTTTTCTAATTCTGTGAAAAATGATGGTGGTATTTTGATGGGGATTGCATTGAATATGTAGATTGCTTTTGGCAGTATGGTCATTTTCACAATATTGATTCTACCCATCCATGAGCATGGGATGTGTTTCCATTTGTTTGTGTTGTCTATGATTTCTTTCATCAGCGTTTTGTGGTTTTCCTTGTAGAGGTCTTTCAACTCCTTGATTAGGTATATTCCTACTTATTTTATTTTTATTTTTTGTTTCACAGCTATTGTAAAAGGGTTTGTGTTCTTGATTCGATTCTCTGCTTGGTTGCTGTTGGTGTAGAGAAGAGCTATTGATCTGTGTACATTAATCTTGTATCTAGAAACTTTGCTGACTTCTTTTGTGAGTTCTAGGAGCTTTCTGGTGGAAACTTTGAGGTTTTCAAGGTAAACGATCATATTGTCAGCAAACAGAGACAGTTTGACTTCCTCTTTACTGATTTGGATGTCCTATATTTCTTTCTCTTGTCTGATTGCTCTGGCTATGACTTCCAGTACTATGTTGAAGAGGAGTGGTGACAGTGGGCATCCTTGTCTTGTTCCAGTTCTCACAGGGAATACTTTCAACTTTTCCCCATTCAGTATTATGTTGGCTGTGGGTTTGTCATAGATGGCTTTTATTACATTAGTATGCAAATTTTGCTGAGAGTTTTAATCATAAAGGGATACTAGATTTTGTCAAATGCTTTTTCTGTATCTATCGAGATGATCATGTGATTTTATGTGTGTATATTTATGTGGTGAATCACATTTATTAACTTGCATATGTTAAACCATTCCTGCATCCTTGGTATGAAACCCACTTGACCATGGTGGATTATCTTTTTGATATGTTGTTGGATTTGGTTAGCTAGTGTTTTGTTAAGGATTTTAGCATCAACGTTCGTCAAGGATATTGGTCTGTAGATTTTTTTTTCAGTTATGTCCTTTCTTGGTTTTGGTATTAGGGTGATGCTGGCTTCATAGAATGAGTTAGGGAGGGTTTCTTCTTTCTCTGTATTGGGGATAGTGTCAAAAGGATTGGTACCAATTCTTCTTTGAATGTCTGGTAGAATTCTGCTATGAATCTGTTGGTCCTGGACTTTTTTTGTTGTTGTTGGTAATTTTTTAGTCACAATTTCAATCTCACTGCTTGTTATTAGTCTGTTCAGGGTATCTAATTCTTCCTAATTTAAGCTAAGAGGGTTATCTTTCCAGGAATTTATCCATCTCTTCTAGGTTTTCTAGTTTACGTGCATAAAGGTGTTCATAGTAGCCTTGAATGATCTTTTGTATTTCAGTGGTGTCAGTTGTAGTATTTCCTGTTTCATTTCTTAGTGAGGTTATTTGGATTTTCTCTCTTCTTTTCTTGGTTAATCTTGCCAATGGTCTATCAACTTTATCTTTTCAAAGAATCAGCTTTTTGTTTCACTTGTTTTTTGTATTTTTTTTTTTGTTTCAATTTCATTTAGTTCTGCTCTGATCTTGGTTATTTCCTTTCTTCTGCTGGGTTTCAGTTTGGTTTGTTCTTGTTTCTCTAGTTCCTTCAGGTGTGACCTTAGAATTCAAGTTTGTGCTCTTTCAGTCTTTTTGAGGTAAGTGTTTAAGGCTATGAACTTTCTTCTTAGCATTGCCTTTGCTGTATCCTAGAGGTTTTTATAGGTTGTTTCATTATTGTCATTCAGTTCAATTTTTTAAATTTCCATCTTGATTTTGTTTTTGACCCAATGCTCATTCAGGTGCAGGTTATTTTATTTCTATGTATTTGCAGGGTTTTGAAGGTTCCTTTTGGGGTTGATTTCCAGTTTTATTCCACTGTGGTCTGAGAGAGTACTTGATATAATTTCAATTTTCTTAAATTTATTTAGGCTCGTTTTATGGCCTATCATATGGTCTATCTTGGAGAAAGTTCTATGTGCTGTTGAATAGAATGTGTATTATCTGGTTGTTGAATGAAATGTTTTGTATATATCTGTTAAGTCCATTTGTTCCAAGGTATAGTTTAAATCCATGGTTTCTTTGTTGACTTTTCTGCCTTGATAACCTGTCTAGTGCTGCCAGTGAAGCATTGAAGTCTCCCATTATTTCGTGTTGCTGTCTATCTCATTTCTTAGGTCTATTAGCAATTGTTTTATAAATGTGAGAGATCCAGTGTTAGGTGCATATATGTTTAGGATTGTAATAGTTTTCTGTTGGACAAGGCCTTTTACCATTATATAATGTCCCTCTTTGCCTCTTTTAACCACTGTTGCTTTAAAGTTTGTTTTGTCTGATATAGGAATAGTTACTCCTGCTCGGTTTTGGTGTCTATTTGCATGAAATGCCTTTTTCCACCCTTTACTTTAAGTTTATGTGAGTCCTTATGTGTTAGGTGAGTCTCCTGAAGGCAGCAGATAGTTGGTTGGTGAGTCCTTATCCATGTGCAGTTCTGTATCTTTTAAGTGGAACATTTAGGGCATTTACATTCAATGTTAGTATTGAGATGTGAGGTACCATTGCATTAATTGTGCTATTTGTTGCCTGTGTACTTTGGTTTTTTTGTTTTTTGTTTTTGCGTTTTAACTTGTATTTTTGTTTTATTGGGCCTGTGTGATTTATACTTTAAAGAGGTTCTGTTTTGATGTGCTTCCAGGATTTGTTTCAAGATTTAGAGCTCTTTTTAGCAGTTTTTGTAGTGGTGGCTTGGTAGTGGTAAATTCTTTCAGCAATTTTTTTGTCTGAAAAAGGCTGTATCTTTCTTTCATATATGATGCTTAGTTTCACTGGATACAAAGTTCTTGGCTGATAACTGTTTTGTTTGAAGAGGCTGAGGATAGGGCCCCAGTAACTTCTAGCCTGTAGAGTTTCTGCTGAGAAATCTGCTCTTAATCTGATAGGTTTTCCTCTATAGGTTTCCTGGTGCTTCTGTCTCACAGTCCTTAAGATTCTTTCCTTTGTCTTAACTTTGGATAACCTGATCACAATGTGCCTAGGCACATTGCCATGAATTTCCCAGGTGTTCTTTGTGCTTCTTGTATTTGTATGTCTACATCTCTAGCAAGGCCAGGGGAGTATTCCTCAATTATTCCCACAAATATGTTTTCCAAACTTTTAGATTTCTCTTCTTCTTCAGGAACACCAATTATTCTTAGGTTTGGTTGTTTAACATAACCCCAGACTTCTTGGAAGCTTTGTTCATATTTTCTTATTCTTTTTTCTTTGTGTTTGTTGGGTTGGGTTAACTGGAAGACCTTGTCTTTGAGCTCTGAATTTCTTTCTCCTACTTGTTCACTTCTATTGCTGAGAGTTTCCAGGGCATTTTGCATTTCTATAAGTTTGTCCAATGTTTCCTGAATTTTTGATTATATTTTTCTTTTCTTTTCTTTTATTATTATACTTTAAGTTTTAGGGTACATGTGCACATTGTGCAGGTTAGTTACATATGTATACATGTGCCACACTGGTGCGCTGCACCCACTAACTCGTCATCTAGCATTAGGTATATCTCCCAATGCTATCCCTCCCCCCTCCCCCCACCCCACAACAGTCCCCAGAGTGTGATGTTCCCCTTCCTGTGTCCATGTGATCTCATTGTTCAATTCCCACCTATGAGTGAGAATATGCGGTGTTTGGTTTTTTGTTCTTGCGATAGTTTACTGAGAATGATGATTTCCAACTTCATCCATGTCCCTACAAAGGACATGAACTCATCATTTTTTTATGGCTGCATAGTATTCCATGGTGTATATGTGCCACATTTTCTTAATCCAGTCTATCATTGTTGGACATTTGGGTTGGTTCCAAGTCTTTGCTATTGTGAATAGTGCCGCAATAAACATACATGTGCATGTGTCTTTATAGCAGCATGATTTATAGTCCTTTGGGTATATACCCAGTAATGGGATGGCTGGGTCAAATGGTATTTCTAGTTCTAGATCCCTGAGGAATTGCCACACTGACTTCCACAATGGTTGAACTAGTTTCCAGTCCCAGCAACAGTGTAAAAGTGTTCCTATTTCTCCACATCCTCTCCAGAACCTGTTGTTTCCTGACTTTTTAATGATCGCCATTGTAACTGGTGTGAGATGGTATCTCATTGTGGTTTTGATTTGCATTTCTCTGATGGCCAGTGATGATGAGCATTTTTTCATGTGTTTTTTGACTGCATAAATGTCTTCTTTTGAGAAGTGTCTGTTCATGTCCTTTGCCCACTTTTTGATGGGGTTGTTTGTTTTTTTCTTGTAAATTTGTTTGAGTTCATTGTAGATTCTGGATGTTAGGCCTTTGTCAGATGAGTAGGTTGCAAAAATTTTCTCCCATTTTGTAGGTTGCCTGTTCACTCTGATGGTAGTTTCTTTTGCTGTGCAGAAGCTCTTTAGTTTAATTAGATCCCATTTGTCAATTTTGGCTTTTGTTGCCATTGCTTTTGGTGTTTTAGACATGAAGTCCTTGCCCGTGCCTATGTCCTGAATGGTAATGCCTAGGTTTTCTTCTAGGGTTTTTATGGTTTCAGGTCTAACATTTAAGTCTTTAATCCATCTTGAATTGATTTTTGTATAAGGTGTAAGGAAGGGATCCAGTTTCAGCTTTCTACATATGGCTAGCCAGTTTTCCCAGCACCATTTATTAAATAGGGAATCCTTTTCCCATTGCTCGTTTTTCTCAGGTTTGTCAAAGATCAGATAGTTGTAGATATGCGGCGTTATTTCTGAAGGCTCTGTTCTGTTCCATTGATCTATATCTCTGTTTTGGTACCAGTACCATGCTGTTTTGGTTACTGTAGCCTTGTAGTATAGTTTGAAGTCAGGTAGTGTGATGCCTCCAGCTTTGTTCTTTTGGCTTAGGATTGATTGACTTGGTGATGCGGGCTCTTTTTTGGTTCCATATGAACTTTAAAGTAGTTTTTTCCAATTCTGTGAAGAAAGGCATTGGTAGCTTGATGGGGATGGCATTGAATCTGTAAATTACCTTGGGCAGTATGGCCATTTTCACGATATTGATTCTTCCTACCCATGAGCATGGAATGTTCTTCCATTTGTTTGTATCCTCTTTTATTTCATTGAGCAGTGGTTTGTAGTTCTCCTTGAAGAGGTCCTTCCCATCCCTTGTAAGTTGGATTCCTAGGTATTTTATTCTCTTTGAAGCAATTGTGAATGGGAGTTCACTCATGATTTGTCTCTCTGTTTGTCTGTTGTTGGTGTATAAGAATGCTTGTGATTTTTGTACATTGATTTTGTATCCTGAGACTTTGCTGAAGTTGCTTATCAGCTTAAGGAGATTTTGGGCTGAGATGATGGGGTTTTCTAGATATACAATCATGTCATCTGCAAACAGGGACAATTTGACTTCCTCTTTTCCTAATTGAATACCCCTTTTAAGCTATCTATTTCCTTTAATATTTCTCCCTTCATTTCTTGTATCATTTTTTTGGATTTCCTTGCATTGTGCTTCACTTTTCTCTGGTGCCTCCCTGATTAGCTTAATAACTAACCCCCTGAATTCTTTTTCAGGTAAAAAGGGGATTTCTTTTTTGTTTGGATACATTGCTGGTGAGCTAGTATAATTTTTAGGGGGTGTTATAGAGCCTTGTTTTGTCATATTATCAGAGTTCGTTTTCTGGTTCCTTCTCATTTGAGTAGGCTCTGTCAGGGGGAAGGTCTAGGGCTGAAGGTTGTTGTTCAGATTCTTTTGTCCCATGGAGTGTTCCCTTGATGTAGTTTTCTCCCACTTTTCTTGGATGTAGCTTCCTGTGAGCTAAACTCAATAATTGTTGATTCTCTTCTGGGTCTAGCCACCCAGTGAGTCTACTCAGCTCCAGGCTGGTACTGGGGGTTGTCTGCACAGAGTCCTGTGATGTGAACCATCTTTGGGTCTCTCATCTGTGGATACTAGCACCTGTTCTGGTGGAGGTGGCAGTGAGGTGAAGTAGACTCCATGAGGGTTCTTAGCTTTGGTGGCTTAATGCTCTATTTTCATGCTGGCTGGCCTTCTGATGGGAGGTAGCACTTTCCAGAGAGCATCAGCTGTGGCAGTGTGGAGAGGAACCGGTGGTGGGCAGGGATCTAGAACTCCCAAGATTATATACCCTTTGTCTTTAGCTAACAGAGTGGGTAAGGAAGGACCATCAGGTGGGGGCAGGGCTATGCATGTCTGAGCTCACACTCTCCTTGGGTGGGTCTTACTGCATCTGCTGTGAGGGATGGGGTGAGGTTCCCAGGTCAGTGCAGTTGTGTACCTAGGAGAATTATGGCTGCCTCTGCTGAGTCATGCAGTTTGTCAGGGAAGTGAAGGCAAGCCAGCAGTCACAGGCCTTACTCAGCTCCCACACAAACTGAAGGGCCGGTCTCACTCCCACTGTGCCCTGACAGCCCTGAGTCTGTTTCCAGGCGGTGAGCAAGGTGGGATTGAGAACTTGCCCCAGGATACCCGTCTCCCAGCTGCAAAATAAAAGGGCTTGGTTCTTCCCCTGCCTGTGGAGTCTGCACACCAGATTTGTGCCTTCCCCCAAGTTCTGGCCAGAGGGCTTCTTGCCCTGTTCAAAAGCATTTTCTCTTTGTCACAGTTTGCTCTGTCCAAGTGTGGACAGATCAAGATTGGTAGCCCTGTGACCAAGGCAGAAAGGGCCTGGTAACACTGGTGGCCAAAGCAGAGGGCCTGGCCAGAGCTGTGGATGGTGGCAAATGAAAGTTCCTCTAGGGAGCTCTGAGTGGTCTTACCATAGAAGTGTTTGGTGAGGGTGTGCATGTACAGGGAGAAAAAAAGATTAATACTTGGGAAGACATTTATAGCACAAATGTGTCAGAGAAAAATAAGGGAGTAAAGGAAGAGGAAAGAGGTGGCAAAAAGATGTTGAGTCAAGAGAATAAAGCTTGCCTTTCTGTGCCTGGCTTACTTCACTTCATATAATGTCAAGTTCCATTCATGTTGTTGCAAATGACAGGATCTCATTCTTTTTATGGCTGAATAGTACTCCATTGTGTGTATGTACCATATTTTCTTTATCCATTCATCTGTTAATGAACACTTAGGTTGTTCCCCAATATTGGATATTGTGAACAGTGCTGCAACAAACATAGGATCTCAAAATCAAAACAATTGAACTCATAGAGATAGAGAATAGAAGAATGTTTGCCAGAGGCTGGGAAGGGTAGTGTGGGGGTTGGGGGGAGGTAGAAATGGTTAATGGGTACTAAAAAAAAAAAAAAAAAGAATGAATAAGACCTACTATTCACAAGAGGTTGACTATAGTCAACAATGATTTAACTGTACATTTAAAAATAACTAAAAGAGTATAATTGGATTGTTTGTAACACAAAGGATAAATGCTTGAGGGAATGAATATTCGATTCTCCATGATTATTACATGATTGCATGATTACTACACATTGCTTGCCTGTATCAAAGTATCTCATGTACCTTATAAATATATACACCTACTATGTACCCACACAAATAGATAGATAGATAGATAGATAGATAGATAGATAGATAGATAGATAGAAGAACAGAATAGAGCTTGCAAATTGCAAAGAAAAAGAAGAAAGACTTTTAAGTAGAAGGGTGTGGTGAAGGAAGATGAGAACAGAGAAATCGCCTTGAGATTTATTTAGAGTGAGGTCGCTGATGACCTTGGAAAGGACAGTGTTAGTGGAGTGTTGGGGGATGGAAACCAGAGAGCACAGTGTGAGAAGGGAGTTGTGAAAAAGTGGGAAAGTCAGAGCAGTACATTTGGGTTGAAAGATCTTTAAATCTTCTGATGGCCTATGAACGATGCCAAAGGCAAAAGTTCTTGCCTGCCATGAAACTGTTGGACGACGTGTTCTTTTTTCAGATTGCTGTTCTCAGAAAGCCCAGGGCAATCAGATCTCAGCCAGATGTGTTGAGGGTCAGGACTGAGATCAACATCTTGGGAGGTGAGGTTGAGGGAACAGGGGTGTTGTGCGCTAACACTCTTGGCAGTGTGAGTGGGCAGGAGTCCATCCTCAGGGATGGTCCTTCTTGGCCTGCCCCACTGTTATTGTTAACTTCTCATTTCCAGGAGTACTCAATCTATAACAAAGTATTAAAACTGGTGTTGGAATATGATCTAATTAATTCATTTTTGCTTTATCTGAATATAATGTTAGAAGAAATCTTGGCTTTGAACTTTTACCTCTTGGGCTGTGTCATGGTACCAGGACAGCACACTGAAACTTAGAAGGGCTGAGCCTACACTGGACACAAAGGCCTGGTGGGGAAGGTAGGCATCAGTGCGAATTAGGTTTACTAGCAGGACTTGAGCCATAGATGCAGTCAATGCAGATTTGGGTTATAGCTGGGACAGGTAGGAATCAACTATTCTGGCCAGGGATGCTGTGGATGAAAAAGCTACCTGGAAATTTTCATTAATAACAACACAGGGAGCATGTTGCTCAGACACTGGGTAAGAGCTAAGTGGTATCTTTAATCTGTAAGCAGCCTAGGTTTTCATGGCTAATTCTGTCCTAGGTGCAGAGGGCACTCTCTCTCCTCCACCCAGAATTAATGACTGTATTTGTTCTTTTGGTAAAGTTAGTGTATCTTGGGGTTCTCAAGTACTTTGCCAGATAAGTAGGGCTCATCTTCCCAGAGTCCCCAGTTTTCTGTTCATTGAAATCTTCCTTCTCTGGAGAACCATAAGACATTTGGAAAAGTCATGAAAGGTAAACGGAGAGATCTCCATCTTGGGTTTTGATAATATCCTGATCTTAGTTCTGGTAGAGTAGCAGTGAGGGAATTCTTACAAATGTCAGTCATATGAAAGATTCCAGGCCTGATTTTTGAACCCTGTGCCTTCTAGTATATCTTAAATATTTCTTCCATAGTCTGGTATCTTGAATAAGATAGACATTATGCTTTTCGACTTTGCTGATGTGATCCAGGTCTCATGCTTGAGTATAATACTAAATCGAGCTCAGAATAATAATTAAATGTTGAGTATACACATGACTTATAATTTTAAGTTACAGGAATCAAGGGGTTGACCCATCTTTTCTTGGAAGAGTAAGGGAGGCAGCCATTCTCAAATGGTTTCTTTCTGTTTTGTAAATACCCTTTTTCCCTTGAAAGAAAATTTGTCTGTTGGTCCGGACTGCACAGCTAGTGCTGGGAATCATAAGTAGACAAAGGAAGAATCTTTCAAATGTGGAAATAAAATGATGGCCCCAAACTGGTTATCTCAGATTTCTTAGATATTAAAGATAACCAGAAAAAATAGGAGTTTGTGCATTAGGGGAAAGCCTGTAACCTTGAGTGGTTTTCCCATAACACAAATGATAATAAACTATATTTATTTAGTACTTACTATGTGTCTCATACTAAGGACATTAAGTGCCATTGTTTCCTACAACAACATTATCATCCTATTTTACAGACAAATCAAATGGAGCTAGAAACCTAACAAATATCATAACGCTAAGAAGTAGAGAGCAGGAGTTAGACTTAGATCTTTCTGTTCTCAGCTCTTCTGTTCTTTCCAATGTAAAGCACATCTGGAAAGGAGATTTACTTTGTGTGGAAAAGAAAACTTCTTAAAATGGAAATAGGGTAAAACCTAGGCCTGGCTATTGGTAAAGTTTTATTAGAGGTAAAGGGAACTTCAAAGGCAATGTGATTCTATCTTCTAACTTTTTAATTGAGGAAGCTGTGACCCAGAGATTGTGACTTGCTTGTGGTCCTGAAGAAGGTCTACTGTCTCCAGCATTGTGAAAGGATGACTCTTGTCTGCCAGTTGCTGGCCAGCCTAGGCAAAATCTTCTCCAGCAACTTCAGATCCCCAGCTGGGCTGTCCCTGAGACTCCCCGACCTTCATATGGTGTTTCAAATTTCAAGCCACCTGAAATGACAAAGAAACAAGAATTTGAGGCACAACTGGGCAGTAAGATAAGAATGTGCAACTAGACGTCCTATGTGTCTATGCAATTCTGGCTAAGTGTGCATACTCTCAGGAAGAACCTATAGTTGAGATCAGAACAACAGTTGGCAAATGGGAACTCTCCTTAAGGTAAAAGGGTTCCTGATTTAAAGATTTTGTCTATCCCTTTGCAAAGTCAGAGAGGCCCCCTATAATGAGAAAACATTGCTCCAAGAATGTATGGCTGCAACTTGTATGAAAGTATCCAGGGTCACATATAGACTGTAAGTACCTAATTATCCTCTAGACCTGTGCAGCCCAAGATAAGTGTCATCAATTAAAATTAAATGGATATCAATTAGAATTAAATCTAATTAAAATTCAATTGTGTTGCAATAGTCACCTTTCAAGTGTTCAACAACCACATGTAGCTAGTGGCTATCATTTTAGATAGGACAGAAGTAGAATATTATGATCATCACAGAAAATTTTATTGAACAGTGATTCTCTAGTCTGTGCAAATGTTCGTGACTAGAAGTGAGACTTTATTCAAGAAGAGTCTTCTTTGAGAAAAGCTTCATAGAGGAGGTGGCAACTGAGATGACTTGCAAAACAATTCAAAATTAGTCATGTAAATGTTGGGGTGAATTATGGCAAGAGTCAGAAACTGGGAAAAGCATCCTAGACCAGGACATTGAAATTGCCTTGTAGAGTTTTAGTAATTTTGCAACTCTGAAGGGTAAGATGCATGAAGGACCATGATAGGAAATATGACTAAATAGATGACCTGGTGATTTACTAAAGAACCTTGCATATTGTTATAAGGAGTTTGAATTTTCATCCTAAGCATGAAGGGGAATTATTCAAGGATTCTCTGTAGAGATAGCTTGGAAATGGCTTGGCCAAATTTTGCAAAAATTACTGTTGAAAATGAGTGAGAATTAGAATGAAAGGGGATATTTTGGGAGAAAATAAAGAAAATAGTAGGCTGAAAAGCTATTGCATTTACCCCCATGTTTATTGCAGCACTGTTCACAATAGCAAAGATATAGAATCAACAAAAGTGTTCATCAAAGATGATTGCACAAAGAAAATGTGATATATATCTATATCTATATATATATCTATATATCTCACAGCCAATAGAATACTATTTGGCCATAAAAAAGAATGAAATCTTATCATTTACAGCAACACAGATGGAACTGGACATTATTACTTTGAGTAAAATAAGCCAGATGTAGGAAGGCAAATATTGCATATTCTCACTCATATGTGGGAGCTTAAAAAATTGATCTCATGGAGGTAGAGAGTATAATAATAGTTATTCCTGCAGGGATCTCCATAAGCAATTTCTTAGGCTTATTACCATGGGTAACCAATTTAGGAACATTTATAACAAACACTCACATCTTCATTGATACAGAAGGAAGACTTGTAGAGAGTCTGAAAGAATATACTTTCTCAAGCCATGTATCTGACCAATATGAAGCTTCAGCCGCTTGGCTATTCCAAAATTAAGTGATAAAGAGATGAGTAACCTGTTCTGCAATTATACAGGCAGTAGGAAAAATAGAAAATAAAACAAGACATAAGTAACCTGATTTTTGTCATCAAGATGTTAACCAAGAACTGTCAAAACATGCTTGTGTAACATTATAATAATTAGAAATAACAAAAACATGATAATTGCCTGAATATCTGATATATTTGCTATTGTGTTAGTTCTCATTCTGCTAGTAAAGGTATACCTGAGACTGGGTAATTTATAAAGGAAAGAGGTTTAATTGACTCACAATTCAGCATGGCTGAGGAGGCCTCAGGAAACTTACAATCATCGTGGAGGGGGAAGCAAACACGTCCTTCTTCACAGGGCAGCAGGAAGGAGAATGAGTGCTCAGGGAAGGGGGAGGCTCCTTATAAAACTATCAGATCTTGTGAGAACTAACTCACTATCATGAGAACAGGGTGGGGGAAACCACCCCCAAGATTCAGTTATCTCCATCTGGTTCCTCCCAAGACACATGGGAATTATGGGAACTGCCATTCTAGATGAGGTTTGGGTGATGACACAGCCAAACCATATCAGTTATTATTATTTTTTCACTATGTATGGGAGACCAGGCACTGTGCTAAACTCTAAAGTGCTTTATACATTTATTTTCTAAGTATTATTAGCTCTATAAAAAATGGAGAAAGCTGAGAAAGAAAGGGCAAAATCATACTTAATTTATCCATGTATTCAGTAAAGGAAAAACCCAGGCTCTGAATACCAGCTGCCTCACCCCAAAGCACTTGTGTGTGACTTCTACATTCTTCATAATTTCATGTACTCCTCATGAGAATCCTGAAGATAAGTATCATTAGAACCACTTTGCAACTCATGAACCAAAGCTCTGATAAGTTAAATAAATTGTCCAGTATCACACAGCTCATAAATAGCCAAACTGACTTTCCAATTTAGGTCATTGATTCAAGGTCCTTTCTCTTTCCACTGTTTTCCTGGCTTCTAGTGTTTCATCCTCATGAACTGTCATAGACTTTATTGATAGTGAGGAAAATTAGAGAAATCCAAGGCTGGTCAGGACCCAGAAGGTGATCACATCCTTCTCCCTGGTACCTGGCAAGACAGAAACTCTACCTGCTCGGTATCAAGGTGAAGAGGGTTCTTTGATAAATAGCGTTGATATTACTACATTATAATAGTCTTACATGCTTACTGAAGAAAAGCTGGAGAATAGAAAAATAACTTCAAATATGCAAATTTTTATTTATTAATATTCTTCTTAAAAAGGAAATATATCTTTTTGCTTATAGCCCTTCTCATATAAAATGACATTTCCCATATCTTTAAGTATTTTTCTACATTATGATTTTTAAAACAGCTTTGAGTACCATTGAATGATAAACCATAATGTATTGAAGCAATTTGGATTTTTGCCAATTATGTTATCATCCTTGGCTAATGGCTATGATTATTTCCTTATGATCAACTCCAACAAATTGAATTCCGAGTCAGGGGCAGTAGAATTTTAATTTT
Organism: Pan paniscus; assembly: GCF_029289425.2. Taxonomy (NCBI): domain Eukaryota; kingdom Metazoa; phylum Chordata; class Mammalia; order Primates; family Hominidae; genus Pan; species Pan paniscus. The sequence goes on from NC_073268.2 coordinate 85,773,455, forward strand.
TTTGATATATAGTGCCACATTGCCTTTCAAAAAACATGTGCCAGTTGGTGCTCCTACCAATAGAGTGTGAATGTATTCATTTTCTGTATTCTTGCCAATTCAATTGGCAAAAAATGGCATCTCTTTGCTGTTTTAAATAAAGATTTTGGTTTCAACTGTGGTAGACTGAATCATGCTTCCCCCACCTTTCCCCCAACCAAAAAAACTGCTTATGTCCTGATCTCTGGAACTTGTGAATATGTTACTTTAACGACCAGTGATGATGAGCTTTTTTCATATGTTTGTTGGCTGCATAAATGTCTTCTGAGAAATGTCTGCTCATATCCTTTGCCCACTTTTTGATGGAGTTGCTTGTTTTTTTCTTGTAAGTTATTTAAGTTCCTTGTAGATTCTGGATATTAGCGCTTTGTCAGATGGATAGATTGCAAAAAGTTTCCCCATTCTGTATGTTGCCTGTTCACTCTGATGGTAGTTTCTTCTGCTGTGCAGAAGCTCTTTAGTTTAATTAGATCTCCTTTGTCAATTTTGGCTTTTGTTGCCATTACTTTTGGTGTTTTAGTCATGAAGTCTTTGCTCATGCCTACGTCCTGAATGGTATTGCCTAGGTTTTCTTCTAGGGTTTTGATGGTTTTAGGTCTTATGTTTGAGTCTTTAATCCATCTTGAGTTATTTTTTGTATAAGGTGTAAGGAAGGGGTCCAGTTTCAGTTTTCTGCATATGGCTAGCCAGTTTTCCCAACACCACTTATAAATTAGTGAATTCTTTCCCTATTGCTTGTTTTTATCAGGTTTGTCAAAGATCAGATGGTTATAGATGTGTGGCGTTATTTCGGAGGCCTCTGTTCTGTTCCATTGGTCTATATATCTGTTTTAGTATCAGTACCATGCAGTTTTGGTTACTGTAGGATTATAAATCATTCTACTATAAAGACCCATGCACACATACGTTTATTGCAGCACTATTCACAATAGCAAAGACTTGGAACCAACCCAAATGCCCATGAATAATAGACTGGATAAAGAAAATGTGGCACACATATACCATGGAATACTACGCAGCCATAAAAAAGATGAGTTCATGTCCTTTGTAGGAATGTGGATGAATCTGGAAACCATCATCCTCAGCAAACTAACACATGAACAGAAAACCAAGCACTGCATGTTCTCACTCATAAGTGGGAGTTGAACAATGAGAACACATGAACACAGGGAGGGGAACATCACACACTAGGGCCTGTCAGGGGGTGGGGGACTAGGGGAGGGATAGCATTAGGAGAAATACCTAATGTAGATGACAGGTTGATGGGTGCAGCAAACCACCATGGCACGTGTATACCTATGTAACAAACCTGCATTTTCTGCACATATATCCCAGAGCTTGAAGTATAATAATAATAATAATAATAATAATAATGAATATGTTACTTTATATAGTAAAAAGGACTTTATAGATGTGATTGAATTAAGGATTTTGAGATGGGAAGGTTATCCTGGATTACCCTGTTGGGGCCAGTGTAATTCTAGAGTCCTTATAAGGGGAAAACAGGAGGGCAAGAGTTATAGAAAGAAGATGTGAGGATGGAAGCAGAGGTCAGAGGTGAGAGAAGATACTATGCTTTTGCAATTGGAGGAAGGGGCCATGAACCAATAAATGTGGGCATCCTCTAGAAGCTGGAAAAGGCCAGCCACAGATTCCCAAAGAACCTCCAGAAGGAACACATCTTTATTAGTCCATTTTCATGCTTCTAATAAAGGCATACCCAAGACTGGGTAATTTATACAGGAAAAGGGTTTAATGGACTCACAGTTCCAGATGGCTAGAGAGGCCTCACAACCATGGTGGAAGACAAGGAAGAGCAAGTCTTTTCTCTTTGCAGTAGGCAAAGAGAGAGCTTGTGCAGGGAAACTCCCCCTTGTAAAACCGTCAAATCTCATGAGACTTATTCACTATCATAAGAACAGCATGGGAAAGACCTGCCCCAATGATTCAGTTACCTCCCGCTGGGTCCCTCCCACAACACATGGGAATTATGGAAGCTACAATTCAAGATGAGATTTGGGGAGGGAAAAAGCAAAACCATATCAACACTCTTGCAGACCCATTTTAGATTCTCACTTCCAGAACTCTAAGATAATATATTTATGCTCTTTTAATCCACTGTTTTGTGGTAACTTGCTCCAGCCTTCTTTCTTCTTTTCATATTTGTTTTCCCCTTCACCCTTAGCTTATTTTTTTCTATTGCTGAACTTTTTACCTATGGCTTTTTAAAGGCTCTTTATAAATTAAGAATATTAACCATTCTTCAGTCACATGTTGCCAATATTTTCTCCAATTGTTTGTCTTATAAATTTTTTTCAGTCTTTTGTGTGTAGTCTTTTTTTTTCCCCCATAGGATATAGTAATAAGAATCATTATAACCTGTAGTATCAGAAAGTTCTGGACTTGAGTTTCAGCTCTAATTTTAGACAAGTTGTTTTACCTCCCTGAGCTTTAACTTTCCTATATGGACATTTGGAAAATAGTAATATCAGCCTTATAAAGATAATTGTAATGATTAAATGAAATAATGCATGTACATAATTATCATTGTATCTCATATTTAGTAAGTAATCAATACATATTAGATATTCATTTTACATTATTTTCTTGTCATCTTTTATTTTCTGGTTTCTTCCCCTTGAAATTAATTTTTTATCTACATAATAGTACATGTTTACAAGGTACATGTGGTATTTTGATGCAAGCATACAATGTATCATGATCCAGTCAGAGTAATTGGGCTATCCATCACCTCAAACATTTATCATTTCTTTGTGTTGGGAACACTCCAAAACTTGTCCTCTAGCTATATGGAAATACACAATACATTATTGATAAATATAGTTGTCTTACTATGCTATTAAACACCAGAACTTATTCCTTCTATCTAATTGCATGTACTGATTAACCAACCTTTCTTCATCCGTATCTCCCACATACACTTGTCAGCCTCTGGTGATCACCATTCTACTCATTGTCTCCATGAGATCTACATTTTTAGCTCCTACATATGAGTGAGAACGTGTAGTATTTGTCTTTCTGCACCTGGCTTATTTCACTCATGATAATGTCCTTAATTTCCATCCATGACACTGCAAATGACAAGATTTCATTCTTTCTTATTGCTGACTAATATGGTTTCTTTCTCTGCTAAAGGACCTGGGGTAAGAAGCTTTCCATTTTATCTTGGATCCATTCAATGGTTCCAAATTTCATGTATTTAGAAGCTTGCCTTTTTCAGTCTAAATCAAATTATTCCCAGCCCTAATTACTGCCATTTTCTTGTCTCAGACATTAAAGGAGAATAGCAAGTCACCCTTATTTTCATTCTGACCCATGATGAGCTTGATGGCTTGTCATTATAGTTAGCTGGGAAGCCTGGTTGCTGATGGATGCTTTGCTCTTTCACTCTTGAATTGGTGGATAAGGAAGAAAGAGGCAAAAGTTTGTCTTTCCCCATCATTCTCTCAACTGATTCTGGAGAAGATCATTTCCATTTTGATCTCAGTAATGGCAGGTGATGAAACTGCCAATAAGTTCCAGGTTTATCTAACAGCTGGGTGAAAGGTAACATGTGTATAAATGTGAGCTCTCATCCAAGCTTTTTTGCAAAATAAAACTGTCTAGAAATCAAACATCTGTTAAAAGAACACAGAATTCTAGGCAAAATATATCCAGAAGCAACTTGTATAACCTGCTAGTGCTAGTGCTTTTTGTTCTCATGATTTTTTCAAATGCGTTTGCTTTTTGAAGTGGTGGGGGTGGGTAGACAAAAGTAGAAATGTCTTTTTAAAATACTCCAAGTACGTTGGGTTTTCTTCTCTTGGATTTTGGATCAACATTGATTTGGCAGAATTTGGAAGCAGATTTCTTTTTTTCCTAAGAGGGAAAGAACCCTAGTCCAAAGTGTTTTATTTCCTCTATCAGCAGAATTCTGAGGTCATTATGACAGAAAATGACAATTTGGTTCAGAAGGGAGCAGATCATTTTTTCTTGTTGTTCAAAGTTCTAACTATCTGATTACTTGCTCTATGATTGCAGGGATGCTTCTATTCTCTGTCCTAGTGTCAGAATTCTCACAAATGAAAAAAACCAAACAAACACAAAGAGGATTATAAATGGGTTCGCTTATACCTACTGTCCCTTTGATTTGAAGTAATAATAATTATTACTTCATCTCAAATCATCTCTTTAGGAGTGTCTATTGAATGTCTAATATCCCAAAAGTTGTCAGTATAAAAGAGAAAATAAAGCAGATTACTCTTTGACATCACAGTACTTGGTATGCTGTGTGTTTAGCAGGCAAGAGCAACCCTGGCCATCTACATGCTCTGGAAGATATTCCAGATGATATTACATGCATCTGGAATATCTTCTCTACTCAATTGCTTAGAATGTACTTGGTAAACCATCCTACTGAACTAGCATGTTATTCCATTTGAATGCTTTTCATTAGCCCAGAATCCCAATTGTCCAGCACTCCCTCCCTTCTCCTGATCCAATAGAGATGCCAAGCTTTTCCATTATATGTCACCTCCTTCTCCCCAAGGAGTGCTGCCTTCTCACAGGGCCACTTCTGATGTTACACATTCTCAAGTGTTCTTCCTTTTGAAGCTGCAGTGCCAGAATTCTGATTCCTCGGGTGTCAGAACTGTTCTCTGTTTTCCCACTCAGGACTGGTTCCTCTCTTTCTGTGAGTGACGTTGTCTGGTTTCTTTCGCCACTTGAACCCTATCACACTTTCTTCTTTATTACATAGCCCTCACCTGATTCTTTGCTCGGGCATGACTCCAGATCTTTCACCACTGGTCTCAATGGATATTTACCTACTTATATGAACATCAGAGTCAGTAGCATTTCTGTTTTATCGTTATGCTAGAGGCATGAACTATGGTAGATTTTAGTTACTCTGCTTGCTGACCTACCTGGTGTTTTGTGGATGCATAGAGAGATTTGAATTTAGGTATACACTGTTATCATGGAGTATGGTCTTAATTGATTAAAATAAAACAGGATCTCTCCTTTGCTACCATTAAACCAGGACACCTCACCGTACCCATTTTACAAATCTTACAAAGATCCTTATATAAATTGCATGCAAATGTTTTAGTCCTGCAACCTGGTTTATAGATCTGAGGTGCATTGCCCACATATCCAGTTATAAGGAGAAAATCAAATCAGCATTAATATGGAGGTTCTCCTCTCCCCTAGCCCTACAAACGTTCTTGAATAACTTATGGCTCTATAAAAAGCTTCTTGAAAGTTTTGATGGTGCTAAGACTCTATAACCAATAACATCCTGAGACCCAGGCAAAAGGTTTCTTCTGAGCTTTGAACTTTAGAGGGTCCTACATAACACACACACACACACACACACACACACAATTTATTAAAGAACACACAGGATTCTTTGTCATTTGGGTCCAGCACTTGGTGCTGGCATAGTGTGACCAATAATCCTAAACATCTACTCTTTCAACCAACACTGTCCAAATCCCCGAGAAAAGCTCCTCTATATTCCTTGCTGTGTGTCCACAAAACAAAAGAAGCTGTGTCCAAAGGCCATGCAGGTTTGTGGATTGCAACCCTGTTGACATCAGAGATGGACACTGCTTCAGAGTGCAGGGAGAATTTGAGCAGTAGAAGGGCTTGATTTAGAGGAAAGACAAATCAACTAATTTGTCCAATAATATGATGCATTATGTAATAGGAATACTAGATTATTACATGATAAAATATCATTTCTCAACAGTGCCAACTATTCATTTTCTTGCTTCTCTTAATGTTTTAATTTGCGATTCCAGAGAAACTCTTAAATTAGTGCAGGATTTGCAAGGATTAGCTCAAAAATTATCTTATTATATTAAACAATCCATATTATTCTTAAATTTGCATATATGTAAATAGCATGCATGATGTGTGATACTGGTGTTTATAATGCTGACTAGATAGGTCCCAAATACTAGAATTGCAAATAATTTCATTTTTACAAAAATATTTTTAATTTGTAATTTTATTTGTATAGCTTACTCTATAATTTTGAATTCTTAAAGAAAAATGACTTTTAAAAAATATATTCAATTTATTTTTTATATCTTACATATAATTTTAGTTTTAGATGAAAATACACTCAAACTTGAATACTTTGAATACAATTACATTTTATGTTTTACTCCATTAGTCCATGCTCAATCTTCTTAGATATTTGGTCAATTCTTAGTCTTATGACAAACCATAACTTAATGCGTTTCTTATTTTGTGATTACAAAGGTCTATTTGTCAAAGTTGGGGAATAGAATATTTAAATCAAGCATCATTTTTACTATTGCTCGAGCCCTGAAAATGCTAAGGGCAGATTTGCCTACAATCTTTCTCGGTAACTTGTTCTAGTGGTTGTCATTCTGTTATTTGAAATATTTTTCTTGTATCAAACAGAAGTTTTCCCTACTTTATCTTAAGCCATTTCTTCTTACATTTACAATTATACACACACACACACACATTTGCATACATATGGTGAACATTATCAGATGTGTTTTATAAAACATGTCTTAATAACAATTTTCCCTGAAAATGAGTATTTAGAATTGTGTTTTTGTTCTCACATTTTTATGATTGATTTTGCAGGTCTTATCTCCCTACCATATATAGAGGTATTTCCCTACTTCTGAAAGGTAAATGAGAACTCCATGATGCTGTTATTATTAATAGAATAGCATTAAAAATACACATCTGAAAAGGAAACATCATGGAAATGCATTGGAAATACACTTTTTTTCAGGTTAAGTCTTCATTTTTCTGCAGTTAGTGTAAACTTAAATTTTGTTTGGCTTGTGTATTACTAAGTGACTGTGTGGAAAGCAACTGAGCTTAGCTGGCTTGGAAGTTTGGGTTCTGTCTTCCAAGGATTCTGTCATGCTGGCTGGAGGCTTAGTTGCTCATCTATAAAATATAGAGCTTCTGCTTCCAACCTTCTACCTATTTCATAGACATGCAGTAATGTTTTAATGAAAAGTACTTTGAGCTCTTTGGGGGAAAAGAAAAAGATGCTCTCTGTAAACAAAGAATTGGTACCAAAATATTCTTTTCATTAGGTCTTTGGATCTCCTAATGAAAGTCCAGGCTACCTAATGGATGGGGATTTATAGATGGCCAGCATATCCAAGCACACTCAAACATTAAACAAACACAGATGTGCAAATGAGATTATGAAATTGCCCAACAATGGTACAGCTTGTACCTGGAAATTGATGGAAGAGACTGATTTTTCATAACTCTAATTATTCTCACTCTCAACCATACATTGGAGATGTAAACTGTCTGAGCTTGCCATTACTGAAATGGCAATCCTTTTATAAAACTCTTAACAGTCCTCCACGGGCAAAGAAAAATTAGGAACAGATTGTCTAAAACTGGGTCTACATTGGTCTTTGGACTTTTTTTAGAGAATTTAAAATCTCATCTAGATTGTCACAGGTACCAAGTAGTAATCCTGAAGGACACACAGCTAGTGACTTGTAAGCCAAATTTATTAATTTTGCAATTTCCCATAGATTTCAGGAATTGCTGTAGAAACAGAGGCTTTGGGGGCATCTGAGAGCTGCCTAGGGCTTTGTTTTAGTATGTAATATGCAGACACTCCCTGAAGGGTAACCCCACAATACAGACCAGAGGGCATTGATAAAGGTCCTGACTTCTAGGCTTTTATTATTTCCTCCCTCATTAAGTCTATGAGTGACACAAATGAAAGGAGACTTTAACGATGACAATGACACATTTTGATTTGGATTACCCTGGTAGCCTTTTCTCTCAAATTCACTAAATTCTTGCTCAACTCTCGTCTTGACTCTCACTCATACCGGCCATCTTCTGTTACTATTTGGCAAAAGCTTTCTGCCCTAAACGTTCCTGTCTTGCACAATGGAAATGGTACTCATAAGGTCTCAATCAAAATGTCATGTGAATTATTTTACTTTTCATGAGGAAGATAAAAATAAACTAGATTGGGATTGGAAAATCCATTTCATATCATCGACCTCAAGCAGTCTTCATCTGTAGTCATTCCAGAGTGGTTTCATCTACTTTCTAACCTATCGTTGCATCTTCCTCATGGTGACTCAGGCTACCCTTCTATTGCCCAATTCTTGTTACAACTTGGGAGGTTATTGTGGTTGGTTTGTTTTTAATATCTTGCCCAATCTTTCCATTTTTTAGTTCCAGACTGTTGTGTTTAATCACTTTCAACTATCCCATTCTTTATAGAAAGACACAGTACTGTATATGACCTAGCTCAAGTATTTTTCGATTTCATTCTAGGGTGGGTGCCTCATACCCATGGACTCTACAGAAATTGCAAGTGGGAGATTGTTATACAATTTCTTTTTATCCTCATAGTGACCAAGTTTTGGGTAATTCACAATTATCACTGCATTGATTCCTCATAATTGTCCTGTTCTGTTGGACATTAAATTCCCATTTGGTAGATGAGGAAGCTAAAAACAAGACAGTTTAGTCAACTAACTAACCCAAGGTCATCTAATTTGTAATTGACAGTGCTAGTAACTTGAATCCAAGTTTGACTAACTCCAAAACCCATTTCTGTGTATCATATACCTGCCTCCCCATTAATCTGCCTTAATTCAGTCTTACACATATTTTCCTTTGTCCATTTCTCAAAAAGTCACACTATCAATATCAACTCCTATTTTACGTTCTAAACACAACTTTTAAATTTTCATCAGAATTCTTCCTATTATTAAATTTCATTTTGCTTAAGAGAAGTAAGCATCTGGGCTGTACATACACCACCTCTGTCTGATCCTTCTCCAGGGGTTAAGCATGCATTTGGAAGCCTACATAGCCACGCATTGTACTGCCTTTCCTTAGATACAGTGCAACAAAAATATCAATCAAAAATGCCATGCCCACAGAAACCTTAGGGCCTTTATTAAAATAAACAAGCATACTTTATTCTAAGTTCCAAGAAAAAGGTTTTAATCTTTTAGTTCAAATAAATAATGTTTTTCAATAGAGTCAGAGACTGTTTCCCATGGAGCTCTGTTAGTACATGAAGCCTTTTTAGAATGTTACATAGTTATCATTTCTTCCCACTTTCATGGTTTCTTATCAAATATACATCTTACGTATTTGACTTAGTTGTGAGAAGTTGCTCATTTGATCAAAGCTACCCTGCTTATTGCAAATGTGGATTGGGAGGAGCTCTATAAACTGTTACCTCTTGTTCAAACTGTACTACATTTTTTTGGTAACCTACCACCTATATGTGGATAGTAACAGAAACACAGATAGCGAATGATCGTAACTTTTTCCAAGTGAAATTTCACCATCAGTTTCAATCATGCAAAGTGACTGAACATGAGATAATGGTTTTCATGGTCTTAGAATTGTTTTCCACAACATATTTTACTTTAATAAAAGTCAGGATATCATTTTGAATACTTCATTCATCCATATGAGCCTGGCTTTCATCCAGGTAGCATCACACATCATTTACTTATTTAATTTTGAGTAAGCTGGTACCATAATGGTCCAACAACAACAAAAACATTGACAAAGTTACCAAGATCTTGAAAATAATGCTTCTATCACTACCTCCAGATTTCTCTTTTTTCCCTTAATTCTTAACCATTACTTCCTTAAATAAGTTTTCCTATTCAGTGAGCAGCTGCATAAATCATTAGAAAATGGCCAGAAATACAGAAATGCCAAAAAGCCCTCTTTTTTTTTTTTTTGGTCTTTATTTTAATACAATGAACACAGGTGCATCCAGTGCGGTATTTTTTATAGCAGTGGTTCTGAGCTCAAATTAAACTTCTGTCAAACCATTAAGCATCATAGAGCTTTAAAACCAAGTGGATGAAACTAGGTCTTCAGCCTCTCTGAGTTGATGAACTGCTTTCTACTACACGGGGGTTTTCTAATATTCCTGATTTTATATTACTATTTTGTGTCAGACTTAGACTTCTAATGGAAACTTTCAATTCCAAACAGAGAAAATAATAGCAACATTAATAATTTATCTTTTGGCTTTCAGTGTCTTTTCACATTCTTCTCACTTGAACTTTAAAATAATCCAGCTAGGCAAAAGGGCAAATCTTACTCTCTCCATTTTACAGAGTAAGAAATGGAACCAGAGGAATACAACCACCCGTTAACCAAAGTTACTATTAGTCTTGCTCTCATTTGTCCTCACTCTGTGTTTCCTGGATCCAAAGCTTGATTTGTTAATTTTCTTATATAGAGAGCCAGACTTGTAGTAAGTTACCCACCTGAACTCAGCAGTGTAGGGGGAGGGGGGAGAACTGTGAGCCCTTATTAAAAGTTAAATTATATAAATAGATGATATTAAAGACAAAGGTAAAGAATACTCAAAACTTGTCACTGAGGTTACTGATGCCTAATGTATTCATGTGGCAGAAATGCTATATGGTGGGGCACTGCCATGCAGTCAGTTGACCTCACGTTGGTAGCTTGACATTGGCTATGATGGGAATCTTCACACCATAAAAGTTGGGAAACATTTTAAATCAGGTAATGTTAAGTGTTTACCAACACAACACTAGGCAGGACCATGTATACCAAAGAATAGTCAAAGAAAGAGCAAAGCCTTTCTAAGCACTAATTTAGTTTGGCTGAGATGGTGAATTGGATTGAGGTGTAAACAGGGCTAGAGAGACTCTTCACAGACTTAGAGGGCTCTAGAAATTAGAAAACCCTTGGAGAATACCTGACTCAACAACCAGATTTGACCAATGAGAAAACTGAGGCCCTAGTGGTAATCTCCCCAAAACTAAACCACAAACGCATGGCAGCTAGGGCTTGAATGACACAGCAGATTTTCTTCTCTTTCACACATTGCACATGAAATGTCTGAGTAATCAAAGTTACTGTCAGTCTCACTCTCTTTTTTTCTCTATGCTTCCTAGTTCGAAAGCTGGGCTTACTAATTTTCTCATATATAGGACCAGTCTCGCTGTACATCCCTAATATTGACCTAAGAAGTATTTAAATAAATGCCAGTCCCAATCCCATCCACCCCAACATAACCTGTGAGGCTTCCTAAAGTTTTCTATTTTGAATGACCCAGAATTTCCCCCATGTTATACTTCTCTCTGCTGCAGTTCTTCTATACTTTGAATAGGGCTCCTATGCCTGATGCCTCACCAGGATTCCTTACATGTTGATGTCCTTCTACTACATCTTGCAACTCTGGCACAGATCACTTGACTAAAATGAGACTGGGAATTACAATTATTTTAGATTGAGTCATTTTCCCACCATGTTGCTCTCATCCTGTCCTCCTGCTTCTCTATCTAACACCTCCCTTCCTTTCCCTTTTCTCTCAAATCTGACCAGGTACAGAACTCCTTTTTTCTCGTCCTCTGGGCTACTACATAGCCATGCTTCATTATAACATACCAAATGTGTTCCTTACACGTCGATCTTGGCAGTAGGATATACAATCAGAATTCTCATTATTCTTGACCCAAGGAGAGAGAATTGTTGATAAAATTGGCAACAACAAGGACAAACATGATTTATTTATATATTGATTTAAGAAATATGGGAAGCCTAGCCATAAAAGGCAGTATTTTATGTACTTGGAAAAAATATGAAAAATATAATAATTGAGGGCAAAGGTGTTGCTCTAAGAATTATTCTTAGAGGTGAAATTCAGAATAGTTATTTATGGGCCTGGAGACCAAATAATAAAGGGGAAAGGAATTAGGAATTTTAGAAAAATATTGTTTTAGGCAAGAAGAAAGACACACAGAGGAGGTTAGCTGGGGTAGCAGTGTGCGAGGGGAGCAACAGAGGATGCGTATGAGCAGAGAATGAGGAAGGGCTATGAGGAACTTTGAAAGGGTGGAAACTTGGACTTTTGAAGGTAGGAATAGATTGGTGGAGAGATGTGGCTACAACTGAAGTTTGGAATGAACACTGGCAAAGAATCTCCTCATGGCGTGTTGGGAAAGATGGATGAAAGAGTAAGTGAGATGAAAGGAAGGGAAATTGAGTCATAGTCCCCCAGTCCAAATATGCACTGCTGAAGGGAATTGAGCAAACAGCAAAGCTTAAAAAGAACTCATGACTGGATATCCTCAATGAGAGTGAAACCTCTTTCTTCCAGTTCCTGCTTGAAAATATAAACAACATGCAAATTCAAATAAAAAAATTCTTCCTGTGTCACGTTGAGAAACCCTCTGTTTACTTTGTTGTTGTGACTCACTTTGAGAGTATTCTTACAAGAATGCAATTTGTAGGGATGGGCAGACCTGTAGGGGGAAAAACAATAACCTCTCTGGAATGTTTACCCATTCTTGGGACCATAGATTTTTTTTTTTCTACAAAGGTCTCTATTCCTTTTTAAAAGACTCAGTTTAGTTTTGGAGAGGAAAAATATCTCAGATATAACAGCATAACTGGGGTGAGGTACACAAGACTTCTAAGAATCATTTTTTAAAGAAGCAATAGAAGATGCCCAATGATGTAAAACAAAAATCACTTTTCTTAATTCAAGTTTTACCCAAGTGGATACCAAGAGACAGGAAAACTTACAGGAATGGAATGATGGATGGTCATACTTGGACGTGCTAGCCCAGGAATGACGAAGACTTAGACATGTTATAGTTAATTGTAGCTAAATGGAAGAAAAGGAGACAGGGAAAGCAAGAGGTAACTACAGGTCAAATCAAATCAAAGAATCAAAGCCCTATGCTTCAGATGAAGTATTTTTATGATACAAATTGTCTGTGTCAGGGGCTTAAATGTGTATATTTAGGGGTACTGTCTCAAAAAAAATGAGCTTTCTTCCACAAAACTAAAATCCACATGGACAATTTTGAATCGGATGGATGAGAAAAGCAAAGTAAGTTCTCCGTAAATACACAGATGCTGTTAAAGGATTGGTGCCTTTTTTTCTTGTCTTTTTTCCTTTTTTGGAGGGTGGAGGTGGGGCTAGATAATCTTGGCTTTAGAACATTTAATCCTGACATACTTTATAAGGAGCTGCATTCAGCAAAGTCTTTTGACATTCTTAATTTGCCTATCTTTGATCTCTGGAGAGATGAATCTGAGGTTATGGTGGTTCTAAAGAAAAAAACATTAATTCAATGACACATGTGTGAGAGAGGAATGAGCTAGAAATTAGGAGAGAATATGTAGTTGGGGGGTTCAGTGGCGTTTCAGCATTTCTGGGGAGTACTGTACAGTGGGGGCTCTGTGTGAAGCCTTTGAGCCAAGTGGTTGGAGACAAGGTAGATGGTATTTTAAAGGGCATCAGAACAATACTAATTAATCTGTTTTATTTTCACCTTCTGCTTAAGATTTTTTTTTCTGAAAGCACTTACACTTAACAAAGAAAAACCTTATTTGAGGAGCAAATACACAATCTTTCCTAACTCTTTTTAGAAGCCAAATGCAATTCAAATACACCTAGTCCTTCCTAAAATGCTTTATGTATTTTAACAAGTAAAACTAAGAAAATTGTATTTGTTAGTGCTTTATGTGAGTATGGCTGTGAAGTGTTTTCATCAAATTTGCACAGCATTTTTCTGTGACCTAATTTCACATACAGTTATGTGGCATACAAAGAATTAACTTTAGAGACTCCCTGGGAAATACATCAAAGAGACACTGAGTCATCTTCTTGAAGAGTTTAAAGCCAAGATTGACAAGAGGCCTGGTTCAGAACAGACATGGCATTTATACTGAGGACCATGGACAGAGAACATGGTGGGTCCTCACGTGGGCCCCAAATCAAGTCTCAAGAACGAAGCCTGAAATGTTGGAATTTCGGTGACAGCTGTTTCTCACTGGGCAACTTTATGATCCAGGGTAACAGCAGAGAGGGACTTACTTAAAAATAAGGATCCTTCTGTGCCTAGCAGAGAAGGCCAACTAGTATCCAGAGAAAACACTGGGAAAAACTTGGTGGTATTCAGTGGGTTACAAGATTGCCATCTGCATATATGATTTTCCTCTTCCATCTGTAGGTAAGTTATGTCCCTGGAAGAAAGCAGACCTGTCTTATGTTATTATTAGATTGATTTGTGTTCACAGTTTTATTTTCCCAATAAGATAGCAAGAGGCAATGCTTTCTAATTCTTTTATAATTCTTCATGGCACTTAGGATAGGGATAGGCATACAGCAGTTGTAAAATACATATTTTTGGTTAATAAGTTTAAATTGAAAAGTTGGGTAAGTGAATCAAAGATTCAGTTAATTCATGGTTCTGAAGGTTAGACCCGTAAATCTGTAAAAGTCTTTCAAATTGCTTTGATCATGCAATGAAAGTGAATTGCATTTCTTTTTCAGCAGACTTTGTTTTGCAATCTGAATTTTTTGGACTTTGCTTTGAAAAGGTTGAAATGAAAGGCATGGCAGTGAATCAGCAATTTAAGAAGGTTAACAATTAGTCATAACTTTAATAGATGAGACAATTACACCATCTTTATCTTTTAAAAATAACTACATTTTTAATTAGATTTTAATCATAAAGGTCAGAGGTAGTGTAAGTTTAGAAAATCTGAAACAAAGTGTGTGTTGGCAAAACTACTTAATCTCAGATGTGTTAACTTGGCCAAATTAACTGAAACAGATGGTGAGAAGCTTTTGTTCCTTAAGTCATCAATTGCTGATTGCATGATCTTCATAATCTTTAATATTTTAAGACGCAGTCTCAGAACTCAGGTTTGTAAGTATTGCTTTCTATTCGTTTATTCCTTACAATGTTCTATAAGATCTCTGTTATTTGCTCTTGGCTTTAACAAAGTGCAATATGACCATTTAAAAAACTTGGTACCTCATTTTTGACTTTGCTTCTGTTAAGCATATGACTCTCCTGCTTCTTGATGCATATTTTAGACCTTCATGAGCCATCAATTTCGAAAGTGCTAATTTCAGATGAACAATATTGACTTCAGCTGACAGTTGTTGCTCTGGTTACCTATTACTGTGTAACAAATGACTCTAACACTGTGGTACAAAACAACGATCATTTTTATCATATTCATCACTTTGTGTGTCAGGAATTGGAGCAGGATACATCTGGGATTGCTGATCTGTGCTCGATACTGATTGGGACCTCAGGTGGCATATGGCTATGGCTTTAATGGCTGGAGTTGGCTGGGATGGCTAGACTAGGATATTGGTATGGGATGGTGGTTGCCTTCCTTACTTCTTCTCTATAACACATCTGCTGTGCTGAAATGTCCACAATAGCTTTTTAACTCATGTGTCTGGAACTTGAATTGCAATGGCTGGAAAAGGTAAAGCTGGCCAGGCATTCTTCTCTCCTCTCCTCTTCTCTACTCCCCTCCCCCTCCCCTCCCCCAGTCGCTCCCCTCCCCTGCCCTCCCCCTTCCTTCCCTTCCCTCCCCCTTCCCTCCCTTCCCCTCCTTCCTCTGTTCTTCCCTCCCCCTTCTTCCCTCCCCTCCCTCTCTTCTTCCCTCCCCTTCCCCCCTCCTCCTCCTCCCCCTCCCCTCCCCGTTCCCTTCTGCTCTCCTCCCCTCCATTTCCTTCCCCTCCCCCTCTCCTCTTCCTTCCCCCTTCTTCCCTCCCCTCTCCTCTTACTTCCCCCTTCTTCCCTCCCCTCTCCTCTCTCCCCTCCTCTCTCCCTTCCCCCTCTTCCCTCCCCCTCTTCTCTTCCATCCCCTTCTTCACTCCCCTCTCCTCTCTCCCCTCCCCCTCTTCTCTTCCCTCCCCCTTTTTCACTCTCCTCTCCTCTCTCCCCTCCCCTCTCCTCTCCCCTCTCTCCCCTCCCCTCCCCACTCCTCTCCCATCCCCTTCTTCCCTTCCCTTTCCCCTCTATCCTCCCCTCCCTTCTACCTTCTCCCCTCCCCTCCCTTCTACTCTCTCCCCTCCACTCCCCTCCCCATCCTTACGCCTTTCCTCCCCCTCTCATCTCCCCTCTCCCCTTTCCTCCCCTCCCCTCCCCTCTCTCTTCCTCTCCCTTCTCCCCTCCCTGCTCCCCTCCTACCCCTCCACAATCCCCTTCCCTCTCCTCCTCTGTCTCTCTCTCTTTGCATGTGACTTTTTCACATGACTAGCTTCCTCACAGCATGGTGGTTTCAGGGAAGTCAGATTTCTTGCATGGCAGCTGGCTTCACCCAGAAGAAGCTTTCCCATAGAGGGAGCATGAAAAGGCCCAGGTGAAACTGCAAGACTTCTTGTGACCTGGTCTTGGAAGTCCTGGGATGTCACTTCTACCATATTCTATTGGTCAAACAAGTCACTAAGGCCAGACCAGATTCAAGGAGATGGAAGGAATGAGCTTCATGGGATGTGGCACATATGTACAGGGAGGAAAGGAATTAATTGATGGTGACCATTTAGGAGACAATCTACCAAATTGCCTTTTTGTTTTATGAACTAGATTTCTGTAACAGAACCCTTGTCCTCACCCTCAGGGCTCTCTTTTTTTTTTGAGACAAGGTCTCACTCTTTTGTTCAGGCTGAAGTGCAGTGGCACCATCTCAGCTCACTGCAGCCTTGACCTCCTAAGTTCAAGGAATCCCCCTGCCTCAGCCCCTCAAATAGGTAAGACTATAGGCATGCACCACCATGCCCAGATAATTTTTGTACTTTTATTACAGACAGGGTTTTGCCATGTTGTTCAGGCTCATGTGGAACTCCTGAGCTCAAGTGATCTGCCCATACTGGCCTGCCAAAGTGCTAGGATTGCAGGCGTGAGCCACCGTGCCTGGCCACTTTTTTTTTTTTTTAAATATTTGATGTTTTAATTTTCTGTTGTTCCATGTGTGCTATTATTTCAAAGACAATCATCAATGGATCAGTATTTTAACATCAATTTTAAATTTTCTACTTTTATTGCAAAATGCTGTTTCAATTTGCTTAACTCAGTTTTACATCAACAAATAGAAAGAAATGCTCCCAATTTTTCAGTGATTCTAATCACTAAACTTCTTCAATTATACCTTTGTTTTCAACCATCACCTTCAGCAATTATGTTGTTTATGCTAGGGCATTTTAAAGGTTAGGAAATTCATTTCTACTATATATGAGAGCTTTAATTTTTTTTTAGTTCAGGG
Organism: Pan paniscus; assembly: GCF_029289425.2. Classification (NCBI taxonomy): domain Eukaryota; kingdom Metazoa; phylum Chordata; class Mammalia; order Primates; family Hominidae; genus Pan; species Pan paniscus. The sequence continues at coordinate 85,790,567 of NC_073268.2, forward strand.
TTTTCAGCTAGAGCAGAGAGTTGATCTAATTATCTGATTCATTTGGGCTTTAAACCCATTGAACAGACATAGACAGATCTTATAATGTCACATAGTCCCAGTTTGCTATTAAGAATCTACGTGTCTTTGACAGTTATTTCTCTTGGCAATTTGAATTAAGTTGTGACACTGAGTTGGCTCCAGGGAAACATCTGAGTCAGGCAGAATTGGTCTTTGATGTTTTATATTTCCATTTAAGGACTTCAAATTTCCCAAGACATCCTACCTTTTAGATTTCTAGAGTCCTTAATAGCACCTCCCCCTCATCCCAATACAGGAGTCTGTAGAAGGTGCTTGCACTCACTATGACCACAGAGGTATATGATCATTCCTGAGACTGATGATAATGAATAATTTAAGTGGGTACCATTTGGGGAGTTCTGAGAATATGGTTTGTTTCTCTAACAAGTGTCAGAAAACCCAACTCAAATTAGCTTTAACCAAAAGAAACGATTTGAACTACTACAGTCTATGACTATGACTACAGTCATGCCTCATTTTATTGCACTTTGCTCTAAGGCACTTCACAGATAATATGTGATTTTACAAATTGAAGGTTTGTGGCAACCCTGCATCGGGCAAGTCTGTCAGTGCTATTCTTGCGACAACATATGCTCACTTCATGTCTGTCTGTCACATCTTGGTAATCCTTACAATATTCCAAACTTATTATTATATTTATTATGGTGATCTGTCATCAATAATATTTGATGTTATTATTGTAATTCTTTTGGGGAACCACAAACTGTGCCCCTCTAAGACACCAAACCTAATCAATAAATGTTATATGTGTTCTGACTGCTCTAATGACTGGCTGTTCCCCCATTGGTCTCCCTCTCCTCAGGCCTCCCAATTCCCTGAGACACAACAATATTGAAATTAGGCCAATTAATAACCCTACAAATGGCCTCTAAATGCTGAAGTGAAAGGAAGAATTGCACACCTGTCACTTCAAGTTGAAAGCTAAAATGATTACACTTAATGGGGAAGGCATGTCAAAAGCCAGGCAAGGCCAAAAGCTAGGCTTCTTGTGTTAAACAGTTAGCTAAGCTGTGAATGCAAAGGGAAAGTTCTTAAAATTAAAAACACTACTCTGCAAACACACAAATGATAAGAAAGCAAAATTGCCTCATTGCCGATAAAGAGAAAGTTTGGGTGGTCTAGATAAGAGATGAAACCAGCCATGACATTCTCTTCAGCTGAAGCCTAATCCATAGCAAGGCCCTAACTCTCTTTAATTGTACGAAAATTGAGAGAGGTGAGGAAGCTGAAGAAAAGTTGGAAGCCAGCTGATATTGGTTCATGAAGTTTAATCAAAGAATCATCTTCATAAGATAAAAGTGCAAAGTGAAGCAGCAAGTGCTGATATAGAACCTCCAGCAAGTTGTCTGGAAGATCTAGCTAAGACCATTGATGAAGGTGGCTACACTAAACAACAGATTTTCAGTGTAGACAAAACAGCCTTCTATTGGAAGAAGATGTCATCTAGGACTTTCATAGCTCGAGAGGAGTGGTCAATGCCTGGCTTCATAGATTGAGAGGACAGGCTGACTCTCTTGTTAGAAGCTAATGCAGCTGGTGACTTTAAGTCAAAGTCAATGTTCATTTACCATTTCAGAAATTCTATAGCCCTTAAGAATGATTCTAAATCTACCCTTCCTGTGCTTTGTAAATGAAACAACAAAGTCTGAATGGCAGCATGTCTATTTACAGCATGATTTACTGAATATTTGAAGCCCACTGTTGAGAAAAAAAAAAAGTCTTTCAAAATTTATTGTTCATTGACAATGCACTTAGTCACCCAAGAACTGTGCTGAAAATTTCCAAGGAGATTAATGTTTTCATGCCTGCTAACACAACATCCATTCTGTAGTCCATGGATCAAGGAGTAATTTTGACTTTCAAAATTTGTTTCTTAAGAAATACATTTTGTAAGGCTATTGCTACCATAGATATTGATTCTTCTGTTGGTTCTGGAAAAAGTAAATTGAAAACCTTCTGGAAAGACTTCACCATTTTAGATTTCATTAAAAACATTCTTTTTTTTTTTTTTTTTACCAAAAAGTCATTCAGGAGCAAGACTGAATATCTACGTAACTGTGTGGTTCTGAGAGATTTTCTTGGTATTCATTTCTATTTTTATTGTACTGTGGTCTGAGAGTATGCTTAGTATCGTTTTGATTTTTTTGAATTTATTGAGAGTTGCTTTATGACTGAACATGTTGTTGTTCTTAGAGTATGTTTCATATGCATATGAGAAGAATGTTCATTCTGTGTCTGACGGGTTGGAGTTACCCTGTAGATGTCTATTGGGTCCAATTGATCAAGTGTCGAATTTAAGTCCAGAATTTCTTCGTTGGTGTTCAGCCTTGATGAACTGTCTAATGCTATCAGTGGGGTGGTGGAATCCCCCACTATTATTGTATGGCTGTTTAGGTCCTTTCATAGGACTAGAAGTACTTGTTTTATGAATCTGGGTGCTCAAATATTGGGGGTGTATATATTTAGAATAGTTAAGCCTTCTCGTTGAATTGAACCTTTTATTACTATGTAATGCCCTTCTTTGTCCTTTTTTGCTGTTGTTGGTTTAAAGTCTGTTTTATCTAATATAAGAATAGTGAGCACTGCTTTTTTGTGTGTTCCATTTATGTGATAGATATTTCTTAAACCCTTTACTTTGAGCCTATGGGTGTTATTACATGTGAGATGGATCTCTTGAAGGCAGTAGATGAATGGTTCCTATTTTTTATTCAACTTGACACTATATGCCTTTTAAGTGCTGTGTTTAGACCACTTACATTCAAGGTTAATATTGAGGTGTGATAACAACAACTTATCACAAAGTTGTTAGCTAGTTGCTTTGTAGTTTCCATTGTGTGATTGCTTTATAGGGTCTGTGGGCTATGTATTTAAGTGTGTTTTTTTGATAGCGGGTATTATTCTTTTGTTTCCATATTTAGAACTCCCTTAAGGACCTCTTGAAAGGCTTGTCTAGTGGTAATGAATTCCCTTAGGGATTGCTTGTCTGAGGAAGAATTTATTTCTCCTTCATTTATGAAGCTTAGTTTGGTGGGATATGAAAGTCTTGGTTGGAATTTCTTTTCTTTAAGAATGCTTTAAATATGCTCTCAATCTGTCCTGGCTTTAAATATGCTCTCAATTTCAGCAGAAATTGAAAGATTTCTGCTGAAAGTCCCCTGTTAGCCTGATAGAGTTCCTGCTGTATATGATCTGACCTTTTTCTCTAACTGCCTGTACGATTTTTTTCTTTAGCATTGTCTTTGAACAGTCTGGTGACTATATGCCTTGGTGATGGTTATTTTGTATAGTATCTCACAGGTGTTCTCTGGATTTAATGTACCTGGATGTCTGCCCCTCTAGCAAAATTGGAGAAATTTTCTTAAAATTGTTCCCTCAAATATATTTTCCAGGTTGTTTTCTTTTTTCCACCTCTCTCAGGAATGCCAATAATTTGTAGGTTTTGATTTACATGATCCTATATTTCTGAAAGACTTTATTCATTTTTTTGAATTCTTTTTTCTTTATTTTTGCCTGACTGGCTTAGTTTGAAAGATGGGTCTTCAAGCTGTAAAACTATTTCTTCTACTTGGTCTAGTTCATTGATAAAGCTTTCAATTATGTTTTGAAATTTCTTAAGTGAGTTTCTCAATTCCAGAGGCTCTGATTGATTTCTTCTTAAGATGTTTATTTCTTCCTTCATTTTCAATGGAGAAATTAAAAAATTCTTTGAAGTAAATTAAAACAGAGACATAACATACCAAAATATCTGGGATGCAGTGTTAAAAGGAAAGTTTATAGCATTAAATGGCTACCTCAAAAAGTTAGAAATATCACAAATTAACAATCTGAAGTCACACCTAGAGGAAATAGGAAAAGAAGAAAAAACTAACCACAAAGCTAGCAGAAGAAAAGAAATACCTAAAATCAGAGCAGAACGGATGAAATTAAGACTCAAAAATTTATACAAAGAATCAACAAAACCCCAAATTGGTTATTCGAAAGGATAAACAAGATCAATCAACTGCTACCTAGATTAACAAAGAAAAAATGAGAGAAGATCCAAATAACCACAATCAGAAATGACAAAAGTGACATTGCAACCAGTCCTTCAGAAATGCAAAAAAATCCTTAGAGACTGTTATGAACACCTCTGTGCACACAAACTAGAAAGTCTGGAGGAAGTGGATAAATTCCTGGAAACACACAAGATCCCAAGATTGAATCAAGAAGAAATGGAAGCCCTGAACTGACCAATATTAATTTCTGAAATTGAACCAGTAATTAAAAAAAGCTACTACTACTACTAACAACAACAACAACAACAACTCTATCAGATGTGCAAAGAAGAGCTGGTACCAATACTACTAAAACTACTGCAAAAAATATCAAAGAGTAGTGACTCCTTCCTAATTCATTATATGAGGCCAGCATCACCCTTATACCAAAACCTGGCAATGACACAATGAAAAAAGAAAACTACAGGCCAATATTCCTGATGAACATAGACACAAAAATTCTCAATAAAATACTAGCACACTAAATCCAGCAGCACATGAGAATGTTAATTCTCCATGACCAGGTAGGCTTCATTTCTGGAAGACAAAGTTGGCTCAACATACACAAATCAATAAATGTGATTCACCACATTAACAGAATTAAAAGCAAAAACCATATGATGATCTCCATAGATACAGGAAAAGCTTTCCATACAGAAAGTCTACATACTTTAATAATATAAACCCTCAAGAAACTAGACATCAAAGGAACATATCTCAAAATAATATGAACCATGTATTACAAATCCATAGCCAACATTGTACTGAATGGGCAAAACTGGAAGCTTTTCGCTTGAGAACTGGAAAGAGACAAGGATTACTACTCTCACAATTCCTATTCAACATAGATCTGGAAATCCTTGCCACAACAATGAGGCATGAGAAAGAAATAAAAGGGATCCAAATAGGAAAAGAAAAAAATCAAACTATTTTTCTTCTCTGACAATATAATTTTATACCTAGAAAACCCTAAAGACTCTGTCAAAAGCCTGCTGCAACTGATAAACTACTTTGGTAAAGTTTCAGAATACAAAAGTGATGTATAAAAAAATCAGTAGTATTTCTATACACCAATAACATTCAAGCTGAGAGCCAAATCAAGAACACAGTCCCATTTACAAAAGCTACCAAAACAAAAAGCTAGGAATGCATCTCACCAAGGAGAGGAAAGATCTCTACAAGGAGAACTACAAAACATTGGTAAAAGAAATCATAGATGACACGAAATTGGAAAAGTATTCCAAGAACTGGAAGAATTAATATGATTAAAATTACCATACTACTCAAAGCAATCTACAAATTCAATCCTATTCCTATCATGTTACTAATGTCATTTTTTTTCACAGAATTAGAAAAAGCTATTCTAAAATTCATAAGTAGCCAAAAGAGCTCAAATAGCCCAATGGATCCTAAGCAAAAAGAACAAAGCCGGAAGCATCACATTACCCAACTTCAAACTATTAATAGAAGGGTAGAAATAACCAAAATAGACATGGTACTGGTACAGAAACACAAACACATAGACCAATGTAACAGAATAGAGAACCCAGAAATAAAGCTGCACACTAACAGCCATATAATTTTCAACAAAGGCGACCTCAGCAATGGTGAAAGGACTCCCTATTCAATAAATGGTGCTAGAATAGCTGTCTAGGCATATGCAGAAGAAGGAAACTGGACTCCTATCTTTCACCACATACAAAAATTAACTCAAGATGAATTAAAGATTTAAATGTAAGATCTCAAACTCTAAGAATCTTAGAAGAAAACCTAGAAAACACCATTCTGAACCTTGGCCTTGGGAATAATTTATGACTGAGTCCTCAAAAGCAACTGCCAAAAAAAAAAAAAAAAAAGAAATTGACACATGGGGCCTAATTAAACTAAGGAATTTCTGCACAGCAAAAGAAACTATCAACAGAGTAAGCAAACAACCTACAGAATGGGAGAAAATATTTGCAAACTATGCATCCAAAAAAGGTCTGATATTCAAAATCTGTAAGGAACTTACACAGTTGAACAATCAAAAAACAACCCCATTAAAAAGTGAGCAAAGGACATGAGTGGACACTTCTCAAAAGAGAAGACTTACAAGCAGCCAATAAACATAAGAAAAAATGCTCAACATTACTAATCCTCAGAGAAATGTAAATCAAAACCACAATGAGATATCATCTCATAATCGTCAGAATGGCCATTATTAAAAAGTCAAAAAACAATAGATGCTGGTGAGGCTGCAGAGAAATACGAACACTTATACCTTGTTGGTGGGAATGTAAATTAGTTCAGCTAATGTGGAAAGCCATTTGGCAATTTCCGAAATCACTTAAAATAGAATTACCACTTAACCCAGCAGTCCTATTTAACTGGGCATAGATCCAAAAGAAAATAAATTGTTCTACCAAAAGAATACATGCTCATACGTTCATTGTAGCACTATTCACAATAGTGAAGATATGGAATCCACCTAGATGCCCATCAACAGTAGATTACATAAAGAAAATGTGTAGATTAATACACAGCCATTAAAACAATGAGATCATGTCATTTGCAGCAACATGGATGCAGCTTAAGGCCATTATCCTAAGCGAATTAATGTGAAAACAGAAAACCAAATACCACATATTCTCACTTATGAGTGGGAGCTAAACAGTGGACACTTATGGACATAAGGATGGCAACTGGGGACACCTAGACGGGGAGAAGGGAGGGAGGCAAGGGTTGGAAAACTATTTTGGACTGTTTGCTCAGTACCTAAGTGACAAGATCAATTGTACCCTAAATCTCAGTATTGTGTGATATATCCATGTAACAAACCTGCACATTTACCCTTAATTCTAAAATAAAAGTTGAAATTATATAAAAAAAGAACATTTATGATTTGTGGGAGGAGGTCAAAATATCAATATTGACCAGAGTTTGGAAAAAATTGATTCCAAACCTCATGGATGACTTTCAAGGGTTCAAGACCAGTGTACAAGGTAACTGCAGATGAGGTGGAAATAGCAAGAGAACTAGAATTAGATGTGGAGCCTGAAGATGTGACTGAAATGCTGCAATCTCATGATGTAACTTGAATGGTGGGAGAATTGCTTTTATGGATGAGCAAAGAAAGTGATTTCCTGAGATGGAAACTGCTGCTGATGATGCTGTGAACGTACTTGAAATGGCAACAAAAGGATATTCCATAAACTTAGTTGATAAAGCAGTGTCAGGATTTGAGAGGTTTGACTTCAATTTTGAAAGAAATTCTATTGTGGGTAAAGTGCTATTAAATAGCATTGCATGCTACAGAGACATCTTTCATGCAAAGTAGAGTCAATCAATGCAGCAAACTTCAATGTTGTTTTATTTTGAAAAATTGTCACAGCCATCATCACCCTGATCAATCGGTAGCCATCAACAAGGCAAGACCCTCCACCAGCAAAAATATTATGACTTGCTCAAGGCTCAGATGATGATCAGCATTTTTTAGCATTATTTTTATTAAGATATGTACACTGTGCTTTTACATACAATATTATCCCACACTTAATAGACTACAGTATAGTGTAAACATAACTTTTATGTGCACTGGGAAACCAAAAATTTGTGTGACGTGCCTTATCGCAATATTCACTTTGTTGCAGTGTTCTGGAATCAGACCTACAATATCTCTGAGGTCTGCCTGTACCTTATTGCATCACTTGAATTAGGCTCAAAGGCTGGCATCAGTTTCTCTAGGATGTCTTTATTGTCATACTTTGGTGGTGGCAACTACCCAACATGATATTTTGGGAAATTTTGAAGGGAGAGTTGACTTCCTCAAAAGCTCAAGTAGAATCTCCAAATGGAGCCTGGGGCTCTGGTTGGTCTAGCCTGGGGTAGGTGCTTACATCTGAATTTGTGGCCTGGGAGATGAAATGCACTGATTGCCTTCACCTGGCGTCATTCTCCACTCTTGGAGCTGAGAACTGGTATTAGCTCCACCACAAACATGAAGGCTGAAAGTAAGGGAGTGTACTCCCCTTAAAGCAAATACAGGATGCTCCTGCCACTGGAGTGAGACTCAATGGTGGGCAGCAGCGCCAACAATGATCACAAAATAACCGCAATCATGTCTTCTCTTCCTCTGCCTTGTCTGTTTCCTCACACTGCCAACTCTGCTCCCCCTGCATTCCCTCAGCACCTCTGTTTTGATGAGTTGTCAAGAAGAAATAAAGGTCTGTGATGGCAGGTGGTTTTCTCCCAAACCTTGATCTCTCAATCTCTCATATTTTTGTAAGGATTCCATGGAACACTTTGTGTGCCTCAAACTTAAAAAATGCCATTTCCAAAAATAGTCCTTTTTTTTCTCCTGTGCCATCTGCATTTCTCTTTTGTATAGCCAAAAACCAAACATTCTCACACATGTTCATTTACACAAATAGAACTCCTGAGATTATTCCCATTATTATACACTAATTTCCATTTATACTCCTTAGCCCGAAAGGTGAGATTAGGAGAAGACTATACGGGAAGGAAGAGAATGGCAAAAATGATGCATGTGGTAGGGAATGGAAAGCTATCACTTCTGTGGGTTATGGATGACATGCCCCTATTTCATGGGAATTTTACATGGTCTTGTCTGTTCTGTAAGTTTGAAGTCCAAATGAATTAGGTAACTGTATCAACTCCCTACTTCATCTGTTATTTTTATGAATGAAAATCATAATTGAGGGGGCACTAAACATATTTTTGGAGAAATGAAATGGGGTGGTGTGCTGCCTTAATTAGTTTCTCTAAGGAGATTTGATTTCATATCAGCTCTTATATTTGAAATTTGTACTTTTGATTAGAAGTGAGGACTTACACATAACATTTCATCTTTTTAGTGTTAAATTCATCTTTTCTGATATGTAGCATGGAACATCCTTATGTACACAGGAGTATAATATCACAATAATTTCTTATTCTGGGGAGTTATCACATTTTTTCTTATTTGATCAAACACTTGGAAAACCAGGAATTAACATCAAATAAATCCCTGTACAAACTAATCACCATTATTTTCTTGCATTCTTAATCTGAGATGGTAGAAAAGAAACAACTCCCCCCCTCAAAAAAAAAAAAGCCGACAAACACTATAAATTTCATGGTAAAAAACCACGTTGCAGTGCCCCACGTGATATGTGATTCAATGTCGGTGGCAATGTTGGTAGCTATCTGGAAGAAAAGGATGTTTCTGTCAGAATCTATGAGGTGTGCACCTTTGCTTTCTCTTGGCCTTCTGCCCCAGAGCCTCTGTAGTCATGTCATTTTTTGCTGTATGGCAAGCATTGCTCTCTGAAAATTTGGTGTAAGTTCTGGGAATAGGAGAGGTATACAGACATGTGATTGGTAAGGAGAAGGTGGGAAGCAAAAGCATATTATCAGTTACTAAACTTCTAGATACTGTGTAGGCACACTTCCTAAATCTTCTCATATTATTCATCATAACAATGCTAAGAAATGGTTATAATTATTATGATCATTTTACAGCTGAAAATCTATGGTTCAGATAAGTTAGAAACCTTAACCAAGGCAAGACAGTAACAGACTTGCTATTTGAAGTGAGGCTTCTAACTCTAAAACCCATGTCCTTCATACACATCTTTTTGATTGCATGGCTAACACCGTGCTTCTAAACCCTGCAGCTTTTTCTTTAAAAAAATTTGCCTGGCTTTGACTAAGGCTGACTTAGGGTTTTCTGTTCCTTAACCGTGAACTTCTAACTTCTTTTAGCATACACACAGCTCTGGTTCTATGTCTTAATGGATTCTTCAGATTGCACCCTTTTCTCCTTTGCTTTTTCACATTAGAAGAAGTCTAGTTATACCTGTTTTGTCCTCTGCCCGCAAATTAATAGCCATCGTGTGACTGCATATCAGTGAAAATGCTGTGCAGGCTCAATAGTTTTACCTTTTACAGGACAGGTTATGTCTGCATCTACAACTACATCTATCTCCTTATCAGTATCTGTATCTATTCATATGTATCTTCCTACTTCAAATACCAGCACTACCATAGTTCTATAGTTAATAGAAGCTTGTTTATATTTGTCTTTTATATTTGTTTCTTTCTTTAAAATCTTCCCCATCCTGCTCCCATCTCTGCCACGGATGACTCATATGAACTCTGGAAACCTCTTGTTCCTTGTATAATTCAAGGATTATAATAGTAGTCTTTTTTTTTTCCTTTTCTTTTTTTTTTTTTTTTTTTTTTTGAGATGGAGTCTTGCTCTGTCACCCAGGCTGGAGTGCAGTGGCGTGATCTCGGCTCATTGCAACCTCCACCTCCCAGGTTCAAGCAATTCTCCCACCTCAGCCTCCTGAGTAGCTGGGATTACAGGCGCCCACCACCATGCCCAGCTAATTTTTGTATTTTTTTAGTAGAGACGGGGTTTCACCATATTGGCCAGGCTGGTCTCGAACTCCTGACCTTGTGATCCTCCTTCCTCGGCCTCCTGAAGTGCTGGGATTACAGGTATAAGCCACCGCGCCAGGCCTACTCTTTTTCTTCTTATTCTACTTTGTTTATTTTTGTTTCAATTTTATTTTGAGCTAATTTTGACTTGGAGAAAAGTTGCAAAAATAGTAAAAAGAGAGTTCTATACCACTTATCCCACTTCCCCTTATGTTAATATCTTGCCTACCCATAGTATAATAATCATAAACAGAAAATTAATGTTGTTTCAGTAATATTAACTAAACCGAAGATTTTATTCAAATTTCACCAATTTTTCACTAATGGCCTTTCTCTGTTTTAAAATTCTGCTTTTACTTTTGGAGGCCGAGGCAGGCAGATAGCTTGAACCCAGGAGTTTGAGACCAGCCGAGACAACACAGCTTGACACTGTCTCTATGAAAAGAAAAAAGTTAGCCAGGTGTGGTGGTGTGTATCTGTAGTCCCAGCTACTGGGGAGGCTGAGGTGGAAGGATTGCTTAAACCTGGAAAGTGAGCCGTGATCATGCTGTGATCATACCAGCCACTGCATTCCAGCCTGTGTGTCAGAGCAAGACCCTGTCTCAAAAAAAAAAAAAAAAAAAAAATTAAATTAGGCCAGGCACGGTGGCTCACGCCTGTAATCCCAGCACTTTGGGAGGCCGAGGCAAGCAGATCACGAGGTCAGGAGTTCAATACCAACCTGGCCAACATAGTGAAACCCCGTCTCTACTAAAAATACAAAAAAAATTAGCCAGATGTGGTGGCAGGTGCCTGTAGTCACAGCTACTTGGGAGGCTGAGGCAGGAGAATCACTTGAACCCTGGAGGCAGAGGTTGCAGTGAGCCAAGATCACGCCATTGCACTCCAGCCTGGGCAATATAGCGAGACTCTGTCTCAACAACAACAACAACAACAACAACAACAAAATTAAATTAAATTTAAAAAGATTATGGTTTATTTTTGTCATGTCACATTACCATCAGAAATTGCATTGTTGTTCATTTTTATTTGTTAATTTTCCATTTTCTCACCAGCATATAATCTCTGTAAAGGTAACAAATTTATTTCTTGTCACTAGGCCCTCAATGTTCAGGAAATTGTCTAGCATAGAGAAGGTGCTAAATATTTGTTGAAGAAAGGAATGGATAAATGCTCCCAGAAGGCAGGGCTGAGACGGCCTGCATGTTGTTTATTCATGAATTTTGAAAAGAAGCACATGCCCATGGAAGAGTTAAAAAGGGAATGATGCTGGGAAGGATAATTTTTTCCTTTTGTTAGCTGATTACTTCTCTACTATTATGGGATGCTTTCGTGTCCATCAAATATTTAGCAAAAGGTGATGAAGGGTGGGAATGTTCTAGCAGATTCTGGGTGCCTGGAATCTACCAATCAATGGTAGAATGAAATGCGAACGGTAACTCAAATTGCAACTTAAAGCATCTGCTTAAAAAGCCCCACAAAAACTTGAAGAGATTGCCAATGCAATGGAAGAAAAATGGCTTCTGGGAATAAAATGTTGTAATCTGTCTTTAGCTACTCCTATGATCAAGTGTAAAATTTGGATATCTGCATGTAAACATGTGTTGATTCACAATTAGAAAAAGAGATTCAACATTTTAAACTAACCTGATAACAATTTTTCTATAAAACACCACTTAGACAATTTTCGCTTTGTCTGAATAATGCGTACTAGCTACTGTAAGTTATCAATCTTGGAATTTTCACCCCCTCCAACAAGCTCCTCAAAACTATGATCTCTTATAATGTTGCCAAGCCTTTTCAGATGATTCTCTGGCTTAAATTTGATATTTGCTTATTATGGAGTAGAAAAAGTCATCTGAAATTTGATCATGACTTCTGGGAAATGGAGTCTTTTTCTTTTCATCTTATTTTCTGTAAGTTAAAGAAAATGGAAAACTTTCTATGTGTAAGTGATACCATTAAATGTGATTTACATTCAGAAAGACAGCTCTTGATGGTATAAACTGCATTGGCCTTTGTACAGAAAGACACAGAGGAACAAAACAATGAGCGCCTCTCCATAAATAAGATATATCAGAGTTATAATGGATAAGTTTACTTTTCTTCGCTAGGAAAACATGAATCACTTTATAAATCTCTTTTTAAAATCATATCAAATTTAAGGTTTCTTTCTCTTGGGTTAGAAGAAGAATTTTAGCTATTTCCTATGCGAAAAAGGAATTATTTGTTTAACTACTCAGTTAGTTTGTCCAGTCAGGCTTTTGTTACGTAAAGAAGGTTACCCAAAGTTAAAGTGTGAAGCAACTTGTACTATTGTTTGTGTTAGTCACGATTCTCCAGAGAAACAGAACCAATAGGATCTATGCATATCTATGAGATTTCTTTTGAGAATTAACTCATGTGACTACAGAGGCCTAGAAGTCCCACCTTCTACCGTCTGCAAATTGGAGAACCAGGAGAACCAGTGGTGTAATCCAGCCTGATTTCGAAGGCCTGAGAACGTGGGGAGCCAAGGGTGTAACTTTTAGTGTGAGGTCAAAGCCCTGAGAACTGGTGGGACCATTGCTATTAAGTTCCAGAGTCCAGAGACCTGAGAACCTGAAGCCCTGATTTCTGAAGTCAAGAAAAAACAACATCCCAGATGAAGATGAGAGAGAGAGAGAATTTGCCCTTCCTCTGTCTTTTGTTCTATTTGAGTCCTCAACAATTGGATGCTGCTAATTTGCATCGTTAGGGGGCAGATCTTCTTTACCCAGTCTGCTGATTGAAATGCCAATCTCACAAACATCCAGAAATAATGTTGTATTAGCTATGAGTATTTCTTAACCCAGTCAAGTTGACAAAAATCAGCCATCACATGGTTTATTCCAGTGTATTGATAGTAATGGATTGAATTCCAGTGTGTTGATTCTAATGTATTGTTCCAATGTGTTGATTCACAATAAGAAAAAGAGATTAGTTTTAAAAGAATGTGAGAAAATGCTTTACTAAACGTCACTTAATTTGATAATTTTTGCTTTGCCTGAAGAATGCATAGAAGTTATTGTAAGTTATTGAACCCATTGTTTCTACCCCCTCCAACAAGCTCCTCAGCCTTGTCTATTCGCCCATGCTTCTAAGCAGGGTGGATGTGATGGATAGGGTGGGTCAAGAGTCAATACAAATTACTGGGTTCAGTGGATTGGAGGTGGGGATTCAAGCAAATCTTTTAAAATTTTTAGGTAGGTTGTCCTTGCTAGGGGTTCCCCAAATATTTCTACCAAAAGAAAACCCATATTTGTTGCCCAGTTCTGTGGCTCTAAATGGCCCCAGCTTTTGGAATCAGCCTTGGTTTTGTCCTTTGTCATGTCAGCATCTATTTTTGTCTATTCAACTTTCAAAATATCTATCCAGATTCTGATGTCTTCTGCCTCTCTCCTCTCCACTTGCTCCAAGCCTGTGCTTCCAAATTTGCCCAGTGAGAAGAATCACTTGAGAAACTTATTGAATACATGAATTGCTGAGCTCCATCTCAAGCGTATTGAATCCAAATTTTTTCAAATGTTGCAAGTCTTGTATTTTTTATTTGTCTGTTTTTTAAATGGATATTATTTTAAAGGACAAATTATAGTTGCTCACATTTATGGAGCAACAATACAATATTTTGATAAATGTATACAATGTGGAATGATTAAATCGAAGTTTGTAAAGGGTCCAAGGTGACCCTTGTCAAGCAAGTATGAGATTTTCAGAAAGCCACTGTCATTTTTCCTACCTGGCTTGTTGCAAAAATCTTCTAATCGATCTTCCAGCTTCAGCTCTGGTCCATTTTCTAAATGGCAATCAAAGGGGTCCTAATAAAAAGCTAGGTCATTTCTGTGTAGAATGTTACTGAGATTGCATTGAATCCATAGATCACTGGGTAGTACATATATTTTAACAATGTTAATTCTTCCAGCCCAAGAACACAGATTGTCTTCCATTTATTTATATCCTCTTCAGTTTCTTTCATTAAGGTTTTACAGTTTTCATTGCAAGTTATTTTTCACATCTTTGGTTAAATTTATTTCTAGGTATCTTTTTTTGGTAGCCATCGTAAATGGAATTGCTTTCTGTTTCTTTTTCAGAGAGTTTGCTATTGGGATATAGAAATGCTACTGATTTTTGCATGTTGATTTTGTATCCTCCAACTTTACTGAATTTGTTTATTAGTTCTAACAGTTTCATAGTAGCAATTTTAGAGTTTTCTGTCTGTAAGAAAATGTAGTCTGCAAACAGGAATAATTTAACTTATTCCTTTCCAACTTAGATGTCTTTTATTTCTTTCTCTTTCTCTGACTAGACCTTCCAGTACTATGTTAATAAAAGTGGTGAAAGTGGGCATCCTTGTCTTATTCCAGATCTTAGAAAAAAAGCTTTCAATTTTTCCCAGTGAAGTATGATGTTTGCTGTGGGTTTGTCACATATGACCTTTATTATGCTGAGGTATATTCCTTCTATTCTGAGTTTGTTGAGAGGTTTTTTTTTGTTATCATGAAGGGATGTTGACATTTATCAAATGCTTTTTCTATGTCTATTGAAATGGTCGTATGAGTTTTGTCCTTGATTCTGTTAATATGATATATCACATTTATTGATTTGTGTGTTGAACCATCCTTGCATCCATGGGATGAGTCTCACTTGCCATAGTGAATGATCTTTTACTGTGCTGTCGAATTTGTTTTGCTGGTATTTTGTCAAGGATTTTTGCACCTATATTCATCAGAGATATTGGCTTGTGGTTTTCTTTTGTGTTTTTGAGTGTGTGTGTGTGTTCTTGCTTGATTTTTGAATTCTAAAATCACCTATACCCACAAAAGACCCTGAATGACCACAGCAATTTTGAGCCAAAAGAACAAAGCTGGTGGCATCACACTACCTGACTTCAAAATATACTACAAAGGTACAGAAATAGAAACAGCATGGTACCGACATAAAAACAGATACATAGACCAATGGAACAGAATAGAGAACACAGAAATAAATCCATACACTAATAGCCAACTGGTTTTTGGCAAAGGTGCCAAGAATGTACACTGGGGAAATAATTAGCCTCCTCAATAAACAGTGCTGGGAAAACTAGATATCTATATGGAGACTGAAGCTGTGTCTTACTACATACAAAAATCAACTCAAAATGGATAAAGCCTTCAATATAAGACCTGAACTGATAAAACTAGTAGAAGAAAACATAGGAGAAATGTTTCAAGACATTGGGTTAAGTAAAGATATTTCAGATAAGACTTTAAAAGCACAAACAATGAAAACAAAAATAGACAATGGATTCCATGAAGCTAAAAAGCTTTCTGTACAACAAAAAATGATAACAATAATCAACAAAGTGAAGAGACAATGTACAGAATGGAAGAAAATATTTGCAAACTATGCATCTGACAAAGGGTTGATATCCAGAATATGGAAGGAACTCAACTAACTCCATAACAGAAAAAAGCAAATAATCCTGTTTAAAATTGGGCAAAAGTCCTGAGGAGATATTTTTACTAACAACCAACAGGTATATGAAAAAAATACTGAACATGACCAATCATCTGGAAAATACAAATTAAAACCACATTGAGATATCACCTTATCCCAATTAAAATGGCTATTACCAAAATGACAAAGAATAACAAATGCTGGGAGGGATGTGGGGAAAGGGGAGCACTTATACACTAGGGGTTGGAACGAAAATTAGGAAAGCTGTTATGGAAAAGAGTATGGAGGTTCCTTAAAAAAATTAAAAATAGAACTACCAAATGATCCAGCAATCTCACTACTGAGTATATATCCAAAGGAAATAAAATCAGTGTGTGAAAGAGATAACTTCACTCCAATGTTTATTCCAGCACTATTCTCAATAGTTGAAATATGGAATCAAACTAAGTGTCCATCAATGGATGAATGGATAAAAACATGTGGTATATATATGCAGTGGAATACTATTCAGGCTCTTATTTTTATTTTGTATTCTTTTTATAAATGTGTTTGTTTGCTTGTCACAGGATCTCACTCTGTAGCCTAGGCTGGAGTGCAGTGTATTTTGTAGAGTTGGGGTTTCACCATGTTGCTCAGGCTGGTCTTGAACTCCTGGGCTGAAGTGATCCACCCTCCTCAGCCCCGTGAAGTGCTGGGATTATTAGGCGTGAGCCACCACACTGGGCCAGAAAATGCAAGCCGTTAGAAAGAATAAAATCCTGTTATTTGTGGCAGCATGGGTGAACCTAGAGGACATTATGTGAAGTGAAATCAGCCAGGCACAGGAAGACAAATACCAGCTGATCTCACTATATATGGACGCAAAAGAAATTGATCTCATAGAAGTAGAGAGTAGAATAGCGGTTACCAGAGGATGGGGAAGGGAGAGAGGAGGCAGTGATAGGGACAGATTAGTTAAGGGGTACAAAGTTACAATTAGAAAGAAGAAGTTCTGATGTTCCATTGCACAGTAGGGTGACTATGGTTAACAATATTGTATTTCATATTTCACAATAGCTAGAAGAGGGGGTTTTGAGTGTTTTCACCACAACGAAATAATAAATGTATGGGGTGATGAATATGCTAAATACTCTCATTTGATCATTATGCAATGTATACATTTATTGAAACACTACATTGTACCAGGTAAGTATGTACAATTATTATGTGTCAATTAAAAAAAATAAATTAAGAGGCTGGGCATGGTGGCTGACATCTGTAATCCCAGCACTTTGGGAGGTCAAGGCTGGATCACCTGAGGTCAGGAGTTTGAGACCCAGCCTGAGAAACACCACAAAATCTCATCTCTACAAAAATATGAAAATTAGCTGGGTATGGTGGTGCACTCCCGTTATCCCAGCTGCTCGGGAGGCAGAGGCACAAGAATCACTTGAACCCAGGAGGTGGGGGTTGCAATGAACCAAGATCACACCATTGCACCAAAGCCTGGGCAATAAAGCAAGACTCTGTCTCAAAATAAATAAATAAATAAATAAATAAATAAATAAAGAAAATGTTAGATTAGATCACTTCTCTGCATAATGGTTTCTTATTTCACTAAGAATAAAAATCAAATGCTCCTTAGAGTAACCTCCAAAGCTAACTCCCAATATCTCAAACCTATTTTCTTGTTATTCTCCTTCTTGCATACTCTAATCCAGGTTCCCCAAATTCTTCCACAAATTCCACCTCAGGGCCTTAGAAGTTTCTGCTTCCTCTACTTAGAATGAAATTCTTTAGATAGCTGCCTGACTTGCACCTGTACTTCCTTCCAGATTGGGGTTAACTCTCACCTCATCAGAGATGCCTAAGTAACATAGGATTGCTTCACCTGGTCTCTGTCCTATGCATAATTTACTTTTCTTCATAGAATCTAAGTAGCTGGCAAGGCCAGGCATGGTGGCTTACGCCTGTAATCCCAGCACTTTGGGAGGCTGAGGCGGGTGAATCACCTGAGGTCGGGAGTTCGAGACCAGCCTGACCAACATGGAGAAACCCCGTCTCTACTAAAAATACAAAATTAGCCAGGCATAGTGGCAAGTGCCTGTAATCCCAGCTACTCAGAAGGCTGAGGCAGGAAAATCACTTGAATCTGGGAAGTGGAGGTTGTGGTGAGCCAAGATCATGCCATTGCACTCCAGCCTGGGTGACAAAAACGAGACTCTGTCTAAAAAAGAAAAATCTAAGTAGCTGGCATATTATTCTCTTTGATATTGATATTGTTGTTATCTTCTGTCTCCTCTAATAGAATGTAAGCTCCATAATGGCAGGAACTATGTTTTTAATTGTATTGCCAGCATATAGAATAGTTCTTTAATTCTAGTTAGCTCTCAGTAGGTTTTTCCAATTATTAAATGACAAAGAAGATGAATGAATGAATGAGAGATGTGAAATAGGTTCAAGCTCATTGGTTCATTAAATGTAAGTAATTTAGAGATCACAGTAGATAGGAGAGAAGCAATAGGTGACAGAAAGTCATGGCATATTTCTGGTTGGATTCTCTTTTTGTGATCAAACAAAACAGAGTTGTCAGAGAAATAATACCTATGAGAACTTGCTTACTTCCTGATATGGTTTTGCTGTGTCCCCACCCAAATCTCATCTTGAATTATAACTTCCACAATTCCCACCTGTTGTGGGAGGAACCTGGTGGGAGGTGATTGAATTATGGGGGCAGGTATTTCCTGTGCTGTTTTCGTGATAGTGAATGAGTCTCACGAGATCTGATGGTTTTAAAAACGAGAGTTTCCCTGTACATGCTCCCACTTTGCCAGCCACCATCTATGTAAGATTTGGCTTGCTCCTCCTTGCCTTCCACCATGATTGTGAGGCCTCTCCAGCCATGTGGAACTGTAAGTCCATTAAACCTCTTTTTCTTCCCAGTCTCGGGTATGTCTTTATTAGCAGTGTGAAAACGGACTAATACACTTCCCCAAAGAAGAAACTTCCATGTTGGAAAAGTTTCAGCTGAGGTTTAGAGTTTGGAGGTTTCAAAATGTGAAGTTCCGCTGTTCTGAGTATCCTCCCTTAGCTGATCTTACCAGATGAGAACACTAAGGGCATAATACATGTCTATTTAGTCTGCTCCACTGAACTACCTCTATTGAACTAACTTGAAGGACACTGTGTTAGTTTGCTGGAGCTGCCATAACAAATACCACAGACTGAGTAGTTTTAACAACAGACATTTGTTTTCTCACAATTCTGGAGGCTAGAAGTCTGAGATCAAGGTGTCAGCCGGGTTGATTTTTTTCCTGAGGCCTCTCTTTCAGGCTTGTAAATAGCCAACTTCGTCTGTCTTCACAGAAGACATGATCCTTTCTCTGTGTATGTTTATGTCTTTATCTCCTGTTTCTATGAGTACACCAGTCATCTTGGATTAGAGTCACATTCTGAAGCACAAAGGGTTAGGACTTCAATATGGAAATTTAGGGAGAACACAATTAAACCAATACAGACACTTTACCTTGCAACTGTGTAAAGATGAAAGAGTCTTCTTGAAAAGAATTGAACTCACATTATGGGAGGAATTGTATGCAAACTTACATAGGGTTACAACTATATGTCTATTTAGACTCATTCACATACATCCATATATAGGTATATATAGTAATACCTAATATCTGAGAAGAATTAGCACATTTTTTGTAATAAGGTGCCAGTATCAAATTTCTTTATTATTTACAAACTCGCAGACTTACTCATCTTTCTTTTTTCCCTATCCTGTTTCTCTGTTTGTATTTTAATATAATATTATTGTTCACATCAAATTAGTTAGTTGAGATGCAAATGTTAATTTCTGTTAACAGAGTTATGTGAATGTTGTTCTAAAAATGATGACAGGTACATTGAATTTTAAAATCTGAGGTTTAACTACATAGCATTTCTGCAAGTTACCCTTTTTTCAATGCTAGAAAACAAATAAAGCTCTTAATGAGGACTGTGTAAAGATGGTACAATGGTTCTCAGAGTGTGTTCCGTGGAGCCTTGGGCAAGGAAGAAGAAGCAAAAAGTATAATTTTTTCCAAGTCCTTGCAGGAGGTTTGTGAGGCTGAAACTATTTTTCTAACACTGAGACAATATTTTCTCTTATTCTGTTGACATTTTTACTGGTGTTGCAAAAGCAATGGAGAGTTAAGCTACTGATGCTGAAACCTCAATAGCAATAATATACAATTTAAAAAGGAGGGAGGGAGGGAGGAAGGGAGGAAGGAAAAAAGAAAGGAATCGGTTTTACTAACAAATGTCCTTGATAAAGCTGTAATAATTATTGACTTTATTACATCTCAAAGTTTGATTACCTTTGCCCCCAATAGTCTGTGTGATGAAATGGGAAATTCACATTAAGCACCTCTGCTGCATTCCAAAGCATGATGATTGTCTCAAGAAGAAGTATGTGCATGATAGTTTGGGCTGTGAGCTGGAATAGACACTTTTTTGTTCACAGAACACAATTTTTACTTGAAAGAACAGCTGAGAGATAAACTGTGGATATTCAGATTTGAGTATTTAAGTGACATTTTCTTGAAAAGGATCAAGTGAGTCTTTCACTTCAAGGGAAACAATTAACAATATCTGATGCTAATGTTAAAAATTCAGATTTTCAACCAAAATTAGAATTTCTAAAAACCATGCCTGTTACTACAAGCTTGACACTTTCCTGGTATTTAAAGACTTAGCTGATACAATCAGAGATATTAATGATTGTGAATATCATTGTTAATCATTGTTACTATTAATCATTGTTAATATCATTGTTAATATTAATCATTGTTAATATTTGTTAAACATTATTAATATCCTTGTTAATATTTGTTAATCATTGTTAATATCACTTCTGATCTTATCAGCTAAGTCTTTAAATACTGGGAAAGTGTCAAGCTTGAATTTTTGATATTGAATTATAAAATATGTTAATACTTGAAGAATCTGTATAACTCAATGAATCAACATTTTCTAAATGACCAATATATGATGTTACAAACTTGTGGACAACTAAAAGATCGATTCAAAGTGCAGGATAGATCAACGGATTTTAATATAACTGAGAGTGAAAGGTCATTAATATTGTTTTAGATTCCATATTGCAACTAACCCTTAGGAAATTATCACTTGGGTTTTGATGAGGTATCAAAGTAAGTATCACAATTATCTGAGAAAGTTAATTTTTTCAACTACATAGCTGTGTGTGGATGGATTTTCTTTATATACGTCAACCAAAACAATATATCATAGCAGATGGAATGCCCAAGCTGGTATGAGAATCTGGCCTTCTCTGTTCTGCCAGACATTAAAGGAATTTTCAAAATTATAAAGCAATGCCACTCTTCTCACTAAATTATTTTTGAATAATAGTTATTTTTCATAAAATGTTATTTATATTAGCATATAATTGGTTTCTTATTGTTATTGGAAGATGAGTAAGTAAACAAATATATTTTGTAATTCTCAGTGTTAATTTTTTAATGTAGCAGATACCGAAAATTTTAACCCATGCAAACAAAATCTCTTTGGGACTCCTAATGATCTTTCAAGGTATAAAAAACCCCTTGGCGGCAAACACTGAGTTGGTCATTTTGGCATCCCTCTCTCATCCATACCTCAGACTTTGGTATCAGTCTTATTGTCTGTTTGCAGAGTGCGCTCAGAGTGTCTGTCTACTAAAAACAAATTTAATGGTTTGCTGGTGTCCTCGTTCAACTATCTTAGTTAATCACTTATGCTATTTTTATTATTTCTGGTTTTAAATTTATTACCTCATTGGTCCAACACATTTATTTACCATTGTTCAACTATCCACTGTGCATTATGCTAAGTGCTGAGAATATAAATAAAAAAGGCAGGTATTGTCAATAAGATCTTTATTTCTGATGGGGGAGATGGATACTAACCTAACAGTCAATGTATGTGTGATTTGTGCCACTAGAAATGGCACAGGATGCTAGGGACCCAGAGGAGGGGAATCCACACCAGATCATGGGCGTAAGAGAAAGCTTTCCAAAAGCAGCAGTGCCAGTGAAGAGTCTTTAAGGGCATTTAGCAGTTGCTAATGGCTGCTCATTCATACATCTGCCCTTTGAGGCTGGCTGTCAACTGAGAACTTAGCTGGGTTTGTTGCCTGGGACAGCTTTATGTGGCCTCTCCATGTGGCCTGGGCTTCTTCACAACAGGGTGGCTGAGTCCTAACAGTAAGTATCCTGAGAGAGAGAGAGAGTCAGGCAGAAGCTGTATCTGTTTATGACTTCGCCTTAGGTGTTTTGCATCATTACTTCACCAACTTCTGTTCTTTGAAGCTGTCACAAAGGCTCTTTGGCTCCAAGGGTAGGGAAAATACAGCTTTACTGCTTTCTGGTGGGTTGGCAAGATTCTGGCCTGGAAGAATTGCTGTGGACATTTTCTGAAAATACAGTCTGCTCTCTGGCCACACAATTCAAACCTTTTCACTGGTAAGATAAACTCCTATCCTCTTCAAGGCTCCCCTTATCTCATTCTGTTATGGCATTATGCTCAAATTCATGGTCCAGGATCCCACAATCCAAATCAGGTCCAAGTGCATTAGATCCAAGTCCATGAGGCTCCTTGCAGTTCACTGACTACAAATCCTCTAATACAGTTTTTGTCAATGTGAGAGCCTGTGAACAATGAAGACAAATTATCTGCTCACCACACACTCAACATACAATGATGGAATGTGGGCTAGGCATAGGATAACTGCTATAGTCACTCCAGTTCAAAAAGGAAGAAATTGGAAGACACTTTCATCCCTAGTCCATAGTGATTCTGAAATCCATCTGGACACAGTTATGGCTTTCTAGGTTAGGGTTTAGTCCTCTATCCTAGAAATGATTCTCCATGGCTCTTGGCTCTGACCTCTGAGTACTCTTTCCTTTTTTTTTTTTTGTTTGTTTGAGATGGAGTTTTTCTCTTATTGCCCAGGCTGGAGTGCAATGGTGCGGTCTTGGCTCACTGTAGCCTCTGCCTGCCGGGTTCGAGCGATTCTCCTGCCTCAGCCTCCTGAGTAGCTGGGATTTCAGGCAGCCGCCACCATGCCCAGCTAATTTTCTGTATTAATTTTGGTAGAGACGGGGTGTTGCCACGTTGGCCAAGCTAATCTCTAACTCCTGACCTCAAGTGATCTGCCAGCCTCGGCCTCCCAAAGTGCTGGGAATACAGGCGTGAGCCACCACACCCAGTCATCTTTCCTTTTCAATGAGCATTGCCCTGTGTTTGCAATTGAGTGGTAGTATTTTCAGCCTGTTTCCTGTCGATAGAATTCAGAGGCCCAAACCCTCTTTTAATTTTGTAATGTCTCTGGCCCTTTTAGTCCAAAATATGCTGAGGCAAAAAGAAAAGCACAAACTGGTGTGGGTGGGATGAAGGGTGAACGGTAGAAGATGATGATATGGAAGAAAGAGGCTGTGGCAAGTTCGTGTGCCGAACCAGAGATCCTGAAATGTATCCAATGAGTGCAGTGCAGAAATGTCCATTTCTGCTACTTACTCTCTTTTGCTAAACTTTCCTAAAAGTATTCTTACTGCTTTAAAATATCTGTTGCTGAAGTTGGGGGAAGGATGTTTATTGTCTACAGTAGTTTTGAAATTCATCTTAGTTGAATTTTGACTGCAAGATGCTCTCACATGTGTGCTCTCTTAGTATTCCCAAATTGTTTTGTGGTCACAAAAGATTTTCCAGTTAACTGCTTTATGCCCGTTACATGCATATTTCACTTCAGAGATTGATGCTTAATTTTAAAAGGAAGCCCTCTTTAGAAAAAGACATAAATAGTATTTTCAAATAAGATAATCTCTATTTTATTATATGAGTGCTTTTGAATACTAATTGTGAAGTACTGCTGGAAGAGAACTGCAATTCTGGAAGCCTAGTACAGCTTCAACTAATACCCTACATCTTCTGAAGGAGTACACATTTTGTTACTAGGCTATTTAATAAAAGAAATAAGGTAAGTACGACTTCAGGTTCCTGAAAAATACATACAGCATTTTTTTTGAACACTCAATTTTCATAGAGGTATAGCTTTCAGCTGGCAAATATTTATGACTATGTTATTGTGGGTATTTTTTAAAACAACTTGATTCGGGAAAAGTCAGTTTTTCAAAACACCTTTTTTGCCTAAAATGTCTTAGACTACAGTTTATTCACATTCATAAGATGCCATTACCTTTAAGAGTCCTGCTGCTAATAGCTATCCAACGTTTTTAGTCAAAATGTGAGTAAAAGAGAAAGCTGAAAACTTCCAAATATTTTTATTCCTCAAATTAATCGTTCCATAAAAGGGCTCTAGGATATGAATAATGCATTACAATGCTGCTGCAGATAACTTCACATATGGTACACAATGATGTGAATAGAGAAGAGATAAAATAGGAGATGAAAGAACTGCATTAGAGACAAATGAGTGAACTGACACAAGCATTTTCATTCCATTTGATTTGCACAATGTTTTTATTGCGTATTTGCTCATTTGCTGAGCTCTGTAATGGAAAGATAACTGAGTAGGATCTAGTCCTTGCCCTTTGGGAGCTAATGAACATTTGTGAGGATGTGGGGTGGGCTTTATTATTCCATGTAATTGATGCAATAATCATGTGTACCATGAAATGACAACCTAAGAGATAATTCCTAGTAAGGACTCAGGAAGTCTGCAGAGAAGATACAGTATTTGAGCTTGATGGCAAATAAGGTGTCCAATTTGGGAGGTCATCCTCTAAAAATGAACCAGGTAATAAGAAAAGGCAGGAGGATAGGAAATATGGGGTGTCTTCTGGAAATGCTGAACAGCTTATCTAGTGAAAATTGGAGAAATAGTGAGGAGTGTATTAGAGGTAGATTGGAACTAGATCCTACAAGATCTTGAAGGCCAAAGAAACAAACAAAAATTATCAGACGGTGCAGTGGTGCACACCTGTAATCCCAGCACTTTGGGAAGCTAAGGCAGGCAGATCACCTGAGGTCAGAAGTTCGAGACCAGCCTGACCAGCATGAAGAAACCCCATCTCTACTAAAAATACAAAGTTAGCCAGGCATGGCGGCACATGCCTGTAATCCCAGCTACTCGGGAGGCTGAGGCAGGAGAATCTCTTGAACCCGGGAGGCGGAGGTTGCGGTGAGCAGAGATGCACCATTGCACTCCAGCCTGGGCAACAAGAGTGAAACTCCATCTCAAAAAAAAATTTTTTCTTTTTTTTCTGTATGATCTGGGATGTTACTGAAGATTTTGGGGAAGCTATGTTGCATGACTAGATTGAGATTTTAAGAATACACATGATGCCTCAGTGAGTGATGATTTGGAATTGACAACGTAGAGTTAAGTTTTCTACAATCAGAGATATGTAACAATTATTTGAAAATACAACTATAGTCAAAATAGAAAAAAATAAGTAAATTCTATGCTTGGGCATGTCTTTCTAAACAATCTGAAAGAAAGAAAATAAATACGTGGCCAAGCGCTGTGGCTCATGCCTGTAATCCCAGCACTTTGGGAGGCCAAGGCGGATCACTTGAGGTCAGGAGTTTGACTCAGCCTGGCCAACATGGTGAAACCCTGCCTCTACTAAAAATATAAAAATTAGCTGGGCTTGGTGGCACATGCCTGTCATCCCAGCTACTTGGGAGGCTGAGGGAGAAGAATTGCTTGAACCTGGGAGGCGGAGGTTGCGGTGAGCCGAGATCGCGCCACTGAACTCCAGCCTGGGAGACAGAGCAAGACTCTGTCGAAAAAGAAAAGGAAAGAAAAAATAAATATGAAAATATGATTATATTTAACTATGTATTCATAGGTATTCATAGGAAATTTCTATATAACAAAAAATTTCCTTCAAGCACACATATAACAAAAAAAAATTAAAGGGCCACTGTCCACAATATTTAAGGCTAATAAGATAAACAGAGGATTCCTACTTTTACTATCAGCATAGGAGGCAGCGTAGTGTATTGTTAAAAGGATGGCTTTTGATGCCAAGCGAGCCCTTGGATCTCTTAAGTGCTCTGTGCCTCAGTTTTCTTATCTATAAAATGGGGATGATATGTGCTCATGGCACTGTTGTGAGATTTGAAGTGAATAAATGTATGTAAAGTCTTACATTATTATGGCTGTTTTATTAACAATGACTATTGCATATATTGGGTGTCTGTGGATAAGTGATATGGATATGGATCTGTGTTTTCATGAAATCTTATGTGAAACTGTAGTCCTCAATGTTGGAAATGCGGCCTGATGGGAAGTGGTTGGATCATGGGGGTGGATTTTTCATGAATGGTTTCGCACCATCCCCCCAGTGCCATTCTCATGATAGTGAGTGAGTTCTCATAAGATCTGGTTGTTTAAAAGCATGCAGCACCTCCTGCCTCATTCTCTCTTGCTCCTTCTCCTTCCATGTAAGACGTATCTGCTCCCCCTTTGCCTTCCACCATGATTGTAAGTTTCATGAGGCCTCCTCAGAAGTGGAACAGGTGCCAGTGTCTTGCTTCCTTTACAGCCTGCAGAAACGTGTATCAATTAAACTTCTTTTCTTTGTAAATTACCCAGTCTCAAGTATTTCTTTATAGCAGTGCAAGAATTGACTAATACAATAAGACAACTAGTTATTTAGTTCATAAGTCTGTCAATCAAGAAGAACCATATCTAGAATCTTGATATTGTGCATCACTGTACATTACCTTGTGATCTTGTGGACCACGATTATTTTTGTTTTATTGGAAATACTAGTAAGTAATTAAGGTCAAGATGTTCACTGAAATTGCAAAGTGGAAAATAATAAGCCTAATCAATTCACATGAAGAAAAATGCAAGTGGTTATTAAACATATTATAAAATACTCAATTTTACTATTAATCACAGAGGTAAAAATAAAAATAGCATTGAGTTACCATATCATAAAAAGTGATGCTTATATTTAGCTAGAACTGAAGAGGCTAAAACTTGGTTTAGCTTTAAGTCCCAATCCTGGTGGTGATGTAAATATACAGCCTGTCCAGAAAGTAATTTGAAAATGCCTATTAAAAAAGTTCAGAGCCCTAAAATCTTTATAATATTGAATATTACATAACTGTAAAAACTTATCAGGACAAAACTCATTTAATATTACTAAAAGATAAGACTCAACTTGGGAAACATAGTATGTACAATAAGATTCAATTATTGTAAAGAATAATATTATGTGCCCAGGAAAAGCACAGAAAGACTTATAGTGGTTATTGTGGGTTGAAAGGTTGTGTTTGTTTCTTTCCTTTTCTCTGCGTAACTATCTATTGGTTCCTCCTATTGGGTATTTTACATAAGCAATGTAAACTTTTTGAAGGCTTTTGCTATGGTTTAGACCATGAAGGTGAGGGCTAAATAGTCAATATTTTAGACTTTATGTGTCACATAGTCCCTGTTACAACTACTCGACTTTGACTTTGTAATGTGAAAGCAGCCACAAACAGTCCAATATCTTTGTTTCAAAGAGAGGCAGTGGACTAAAGTTTGGCCTACAGGCCAGAGACTGCCAATTCTTGGACCTGACAGGAGATAATGGGGACTTGATTGTGAAAATGACACTTAGAATAAAAAGCTAAGAATAGATACCAGAGACATCACCAGGGTGGAATTTACAGGTCTTGAGGAAGGTCTGTTGACCATGATGGAGTTGACCATGACTTTTAAGTTTCAATTTTAGATATCAGCACTGATGGATATTGAGTGATGCATATCAACCAATATAGAGAACTCAAAAGAGAGCAATCCAATTTGTGGAGAACATGACGGATTCAATTTGTGATGAGCTGAATTTTCGGGAAGGCATTTGTCAACATGGGCCTGAAGTTCAGGAATGAAGTGAGAAATGAAGCTGGGGATTAAGATGTATAGAGCATCAATGATGACTTGATAATCAAAGTCATAGGAGCTGATGAGATATTGGAATTGAAAAAAAAATCAGTGATACACACAGATGGAAACCTATATTCCATCTCTGATTATGCCCTAAAACATGTTGGATAATTTGGATCCTTCACCACAGTCTACCTATCTTCTTCCCCCTGCTAAGGGAGTGGGAAAGATAGCTTTGAGGACAGAGACAGTGTCCCCAAAAGTTCATGGCCAGCTTCTTCCTGAACTCCATCAGCAGAGAATGCAAAAGGACTCTCTAGGAAGTTGGAACGCTAACTTGTTACTCCAGCAAAGCAAATAGCTACATCCAGATCAGACATAAAAGTTGCCTAGTTTTAGGATTTTGTCCTAGGAAGCCAAATGCAATGGTCGGAGTGCTTGTGTTCCCCCCAAATTAGTATGTTAAAATCCTAACCCCCAAGGTGATGGTATTAGAAAGTGGGAACTTTGGGAGGTGATTAGGTCATGAGGGTGGAGACTTTATAAATGAGATTAGTGCCCTTATAAAATAGACCCCAGAGAGCCCTTTTATGCCTTTCACCATGTAAGGACACAGCAACAAGTCACTCTCTGTGAGCCAGAATGTCACAGCCCTCACCAGCCACTAAATCTACCAGCCTACAGAACTGTGGGAAATCAATATCTGTTTTTTACAAGCCATGTAGTTTTTGGTATTTTGTTATAGGAGCTGAAATGGACTAATACACCAGCCAACTTCTGAATGATAGGAGCAGACAGAGACTATTTTAATTTGAAAAAAATTGCTATAATATATTTTTCCCAATTAAAAAGTTAATTAAAGACAGTGGTTTTTTGTTTTGTTTTGTTTTCTTCCATAAAAAATATATAGGGTTTAGGTATCCTATTGAGCCTCAGGAAATTGAATAGAAATGGATATTCTATTTGGCAGTATAGAGGTTAAAAAAAAGAAAAGAAAAACCTGCATGGAATTTAGGCATTTTTTTTGTAGCTGCCTTTTCAATAACAATTAAGTGATTAATATGATCATTATTATTCAGAGATGTAGTCATATAAGCAAATATTTTGATGCTGAGCTTAAATGTTTCCATAGAAAAATTATCCTGATATTTTGGCCTCTGTATGAAAAAAAAAAAAGAAGGAAATGGGAAAGAGATCTAGGGCAAATTTTTAATAATATGGATTTTTCCCCCTTTCACATAGTGTGAAAGTTACAGTGGTTGCCAGCAGCACTAAAACAGTCAGACCACTTTCAGAAATTCAGTCACCTCTTAAACACTTAGAGGCTGCATTGAGTGAAAACCCGTTTTCAGAAGAGTTTCCAAGGAAGTAGAAAGTTTCCACACCCTACATCTTGTACTAAAAGAAATGGAAACAGGGGTCTGTCTGCCAAGAAGTCTGAATTGTTGTGTCACAGACTGTTGAACATTATAATCAGTAATAAAAATGCGAACATGCTTGACGCTACATTAAAATACACTTTGAAAAGCTTAGCCTAATAATATTTTTTTGATTTATTTTATTATTATTGTTTTGCAATGCTTACAGTGTTTCCACATTTCAAATAACAATAAGAAAAGCAAGACAGGAAAAATAAACTTTAAATAGAGATCTTTAGAAGAAGTATATTGAAAAACTTCTTTTTTTTTTTCTCAAAAATTACTTGGAAAAATCCTAGGATTGTCAATCTGATGAGCCAAAGGCTAGTAGTAGAAATTTTAGTCTTTGTTTTTCTAATTGTGAACACAATAAATGCTCATATAAAAATTGAAATGATTCAAAAAAGTATAGGAACAAAGTAAAAATCAGTCCCAGATTTCTCAAAGATAATCACTGTTAATGTTTCCAGACATAATTCTGGACATCTGTCCATACATACATTGTATTAATGCATAGTTCAATATAATGTTGTGTAGACATAATTTTATATAAATGGGTGCACACTTTGGGCTTTGGTTACATAGCTTTTTTCATTCAACAATATCTAGTTAACATTTTCCCGAGTCAATAAATAGAAATCTATTCAATTCTTATTCTTTTATTCATTATTCTGTGACATAGGTAATATACAAGTCATGGAGTTGATCTGTTGGTCATTTAGATTGTTTCTAATTCTTTGCTATTTTTGAATAGTACTATCATAGACATCCTTGTATGTGTAGTTCAATTATCTTATTAGGATAAATTTCTTGAGGCAGAATTCATTCTTTCATTTATTTGTTCATTGAATCAATAAACATTTATACAGAAAGATAGGTATTAGCTTAAGCACAGGGGATTTACAGGGGTAGAAAGAAAAAACCTTCTCCTTGTGGAGCTTACATTTTTCAAAGCAAGGAACATCATAAATAAGCAAACAAACAATCAACAGATTATAAGTGTTATGGCAACAATAACATAAGGTGATTATTTTAAAAGTAATTGGTAGCTCACTTTAGAGGGAGTGGACAGAAAAACTTCAATAAGGAGGGACTATTTAAGCTGAGACCCAAATGTGAAAATATGTACTTGTGTATAAAAATGGAAGGCAGAGCACTACAAGTAGAGAGAAAAACAAGTGCAAAGACCTTGAAATAGGAAAGATCTTGGCCTGTTCGAGGGACAGGAAGAAAGCCAGTATGTCTGGCTTCCTGTATGTGAGGACGTGGGGAGAGCGGCAGGGGATTAAGGTTGAGATGCATGTCAAGGCCGGGTCATGTGAAGCACTGTATGTATTGTAAAGTGTTAGGGCTAACATCCTACTGCATTGGGAAGCCAACAGAGAGTTTTATATTGAGATCGTGAGTTTAAACGGATTGTCCCAGCTGCTATGTGTGTTTGGGGGAGGTTTGGGGGCAAGAGAGAGGACAGGGAAATGAATCAGAGTATATTTCAGTAATCCGAGGGGGAGTTGGACCAAGGAGTTTTGTGAAGTGGGGTTATGGATTAGGAATACTTTTCTTAACCTGTAATATGCTTACATCATACTAAACTTGAAGGGCCTCTTAGACACATGTATGGATATGCATCAGGCAGCTGGATATCTGAATTCGGAACTTAGGGAAATGATAAACACTTAGAGAAATGAGTTATCAGCAGAAGGGTAGTATTAAAGGCTTGGAACTGGAGACAAAACTTACAAAGAAAGTATAGAAAGAGAAAAGTAGGGGGCTTAGGACTAGTCCCTGGGGCACTCAAAGGTTTAAAGACTGAGCAGAAGGGGGTGGTGGCCATCAGAGGAGGCTAAGCAGGAGTAGTCAGTGAGGTAGGAGGAAAACCAGGAGCATGAGTATCGCAGAAGCGAGAAGAGGTGGTGTTTTAGTAACTAAGACCAGCGAACTGTGTAAATTCCTACTGTGGTCTGAGTAAAATGAATACAGCAAAGTGTCTCCTGGATTTGGCAACACAGACATCACTGGTGACCCTAAGAAAGGCAGTTTCAGTAGAGTGGTGGAGATGGAGTCTTGGTCAAAGAGGGCTAAGGAGAGATTAGGTTACAAGGAAGTCCACAATGGCCAATTCTTTCAGAAATTTTACTTTTATGGGGAGAAAAAATGTGGCAGTGCATAAAGGGCAAGCCACTTTGAAAAATAAAATATTCTTTTTTTTTTTTTTTAAGAGACAAAATCTCACTCTGCTGCCCAGACTGGAGTGCAATGGCACAATCTGAGCTCACTGCCACCTCTGCCTCCCATGTTCAAGTGATTCTCCTGCCTCAGCCTCCCAAGCAGCTGTGATTACAGGCACCCACCACCACACCTGGATAATTTTTGTATTTTTGTAGAGATGAGGTTTTACCATGTTGGCCAGGCTGGTCTCGAACTCCTGACCTCGTAATCCGCCCACTTCAGCCTCCTGAAGGGCTAGAATTACAGGTGTGAGCCACTGCTCCTGGCCGAAAAATAAAATATTCTAAACTTGCTGATATTCTGATGGAAGTGACCCTGTAGGGAGAAAGAAATTGATAATGAAAGAGAGGTCAGTTAAAACCAAGGAGCCTCACTGGTGATTAGGTAAAAGGAGCTGGAACCCAGAAGAGAAGCGGAAGGGCCGACTGTAAGATGTGGTTACGCCAGGGAGTATGGCGGGCAGTGTCCATCAGACATGCATAGGCCACTAGACTTGGTGGTATTCTTTAAGGAAGTCCTCAAAGTATAACTATTTTCCCCTACAGTGTAGTTAGAGGCAAGATTGGAGGCTAAAACCGTGGTAAGAGAAGAAGGTGGTGGAAATTGAGGTGATACAAAAAAGTATAAAAGAATTGTTTCAGAAAAACACTAGACGTGGTAAGATGCTTAGTATTAAGTGCTTATATGACCCGTGGTTATTAATTTAAATGGAGGCCAAATGGCGTGGCTGTATGTATGTGTGTATACATTTCCTGCCAGGTATACTACATGGGCATAAGTATGGAATAAAGAAATAATAGGGTTCACAGAGTTTGGGGTTTTCCTAGGTTATTGTAGCAGAGGAAGATAGAGGCAAGGGGCTGATGGATTTCGCAAAGTAGTGACTGAAGGGACAGAACATGGAATCTAAGCTGGATAAAGAGGGAACTGTGGAGATGAGAGAGTGTTATGTGTGGAATTGTGTCCCACTCAATTCTACATTGAAATGCAAATCCTCAGTACCTCAGAATGTGACTGTATTTGGAGACACGGCCTTTAAAGAAGCAAGTCCAGGAGGCAGAAGTTGCGGTGAGCTGAGATCGTGCCATTGCACACTCCAGCCTGGGCAACGAGAGCAAAACTCCATCTCAAAAAAAAAAAAAAAAAAAAAAAAAAAAGCAAGTCTGTTAAAATGAGGCCATTAGCGAAAAGCCTTTATCCAAAAAGACACATTTCCTCACAAGAAGTATAAACTAAGACACAGCCACAAATAGAGGGAAGACCATGTGAAGACAGAAGGAGAAGATGGCTATCTACAAGCCTAGGAGAGAGGCATCAGAAGAAACCAACCAACCCTGTTGACTTCTTGACCTCAAAGTCTTAGCCTCCAGAATTGTGAGAAAAAAAAAATTTCTGTTGCATAGGCCATCCTGTCTGTGATACTGTCAGGACAGCACTAGCAGACGAACACAGAAAGGTATAATAAAAGTAACAAAAAGATTGTTGGATCAACAAAGTATATGTTTAGCTGACCACACACAGAATGGTTGGCATGAGAAAACAAGTACAAGTAAGTTTGAAAAATAGGGCATGGAAATGAGAAAGTAGGGTGCCTTAAAGTAAAATTATGAAGACCATGAGGTTACTAGGAATGACAAAACCAAGGTTGGGACCCTGGGAGTGCTGAAGTAAGGCTGAAGAAAAGATTATTGAAGGAAAGGAGTGAAGATTGAGGGGAAAAGGTAGTTGATGAGACATTCACGTGGATTCATGTTGAAGTCACACAGGAACGACAGAAGTAGGAGTAAGGAGGAAAATAGTGAATCAATGAATAGAATATCCAACAAATGGGAGACAGAGAGAGAAATTGAGAGAAAGAGAGAGAGAGATCATAGATGATGATAATAAAGGCAAGGGATAGGTATGTTCTGGCTGCATTCAGTTCAAACAAGGAAGGAAAGAAAAGGAGGAAGGAGAGAGAAGAGTTTAGAAGAGACAACTAGGAGGGAAGAAAGCATAATCCCTTCACCTCCAGACACTGAGGTACTTGGGGTTTAAACAAAAATCAACTTTCAGTGAAAGAACTGCCAAGCTGGCACTGTTCTCAGGGAGACCTAAAGTGGACTTAGGAGAAAAAAGGTGAAAGAACAAATCAGAATAGAGATTGAAGATATAGAGGTGCTTACCCATGCTTGGGCCACAAGTTCCATACGTCAAAATAAGAGTTTGGGACTATAGGGAAGATGACATGATACAAGGTTAGATTAGCAGATTAAGGTTATGTTTCCAGGTGAAGATGGATGAGGCTTCATGCTGGAGTCTTAGAGATTATTGATGTCAGTGGTGGGCTGTCTTGAGTAGCTGCTGTCATCACGCTGGCTGCAGCAGGGAGGCATGGCTGGGGCTGCCTGCTCCATGGAACCGGTGGGAGCCAGGGACATGTGGGAGTCCCACCCCTTCCAAGTTGGGGCAAGAGTTCCCCAGGTGCCACTGCAGCCACCCAAGCCTCAGCTGCGGACCCGGGAACCCCTGTGCTCTCTGGGCCCAGGAGCAGGTGGGAGCCCCACCCTCCTGGGCACAGCTGCAGTTGCCCAACCCATGGCTGCAGACCCAGGCCTCCTGTTGCATGGAGCAGGCAGGAGCTCAACCTTCCCAGGCAGGGCTGCAGCCACTCAAGTCATGGGTGCAGATCCAGGCCTCCTGCTCCAAAGAACAGCAGGAGCCCCACTTTCCTGGGCACAGCTGCAGCTGCCCACGTTGTGGCTGCGGACCCAGGCCTCCTTGTGCTTTTGGGGATGCTAGGAGCAGGCAGGAGTCCTGCACCCCTCAGGCCCAGCTGCAACTGCTGAAACCATGGCTGTGGACTCAAGCATTGCTGCACTCTTGGGGATCTGAGAAGGCTCCCCCTACCCTTGCAGGCTCGAAAGTAGCTGCTTCCACTGCTGGCTTCTCCCTGCTGTCAGTGTGCGTTCCAATCTCAGAGCAAATTCAGGGCCAAGCCCAGGCACTGTCACAGCCCAGCCAGGTGTGCACATGCTCAGGGCAATGCTGACATGCCAGACCTCTGCTGCCTTGGCCACCTCCGGACTTTGGATGCTGATGAGCATAGGAGAGAAGCTGATGAGGGGGCTGAAGGCAGCTTAATGCTGGCCTACAGGTGCCCCTTGGCACCTACAGCCTGGGAGCCATGAACAGCCGCAGGAGAGAGGCAGGTTCCTGGGTGGAAGGGAACAGGTCCCTGGTGAGGCCCCACCTTCAGGACAGGGAGGGCCTGAAAGCTGGGGGCCAGGATGCCAGTCCCACAGACTGGAGTGGGAACTTGTGGTGCTTTTTCCAGGCCTGCCCATGGCTGCCCCTGGACCAATTGGCACACACTTCCTCCCTTCTGAGGCTCATAAAAGCCCTGGGCTCAGCCAAAGCTGAGCAGACATTGGGACGACTGGCTGCTGAGAGGAGGCACCCACTCCAGGGACTTCTCTCTGCTGTGAGCTGCAGACATCAGGATGACCAGCTACAGAGAGGAGCAACCCACTACAGAACCTCCTCTCTGCTGAGAGCTACACAGATGGTGGGATGACCAGCTGTAGAGAGGAGCTACACTCTCTGCTGGGAGTGAACACTTGTTGGGACAACCTGCCTGCAGAGCAGAGCTACTCTCTCTGCTAGGAGCTGAACACTCAACAAGGCACCCTGGCTGTGGAAAGGAGCTGCCCCCTTCAGGAGACTGAGCTGTTCTATTGCTTAATGAAGCTCCTCTTTGTCTGGCTCACCCTTCACTTTGCATAATGTATTCTTCCTGGTTTCAGGACAAGAACTTGGGGCCTGCTGAATAGTGAGGCTAAAAGGGCTGTAACACAAACAGGGCTGAAGCATGCCCCTTTCTTGTCACATTGTGGGTGAAGAGAAGGAGAGAAGAGCTGCAGCCTTTCAGGGAGCCCAGACGTGGGAGCTCCCTGAGCCAGGGCTGTGACTCTCTCTCTGGGGCCCTGCAGTTCCTGGCATCTCCAAGCTTTCAAATGCCACTGCATTCCCCGGGGCCAGCCAGGGAAGTGGCTTGCTGTCCACCTGGTCCAGCCACAGCCTCGCAGAGAGCCAGTGCCATGAGAGCACCTGGAGCTGCCTGCCCCATGGTAGCTGGCAGGCAACTGGTGGGTCTGACTGCACAGTGGCCAGACCCCACACCCACTCACACACCCATTGCTGCTCCACACCTGACTTGTGTCTCTCTTGAAGGTATAGGATTTAGGCTGGCACCGTGAGCTGTGCACCACCCGCCAGGCTGAGTGGGCAGAATGAGCCCAGCAGGCCCAAGCAAAACTTGGGCAAAGGCACCACTGGCCACAGGTTTCCAGTCAGAAAAGTGACACCCCAAAGATCTGTAACACTAGGGTGATGAGAGATGTGAGGCTTTTCTTTGTATGGAGTTTTAGAGGGGGGTTATGAATATTTTAAGCTGGAAAGTGTAGGGAGACTGAATGGCCCACTGTTCTCAGAGATGAAGAGAGACTTTCTTTGAGATACTGGACTTGGAAGACATTTCTCAGTAGTGTGCTGCTGGAGAGGTATTCTCACTAGAGCACCAGGAAGAATGAAGTATACGTACATAAAAATGGAGATCCACGTGATTAATAAACATATAAGGTGCACATTATCAATAATAGCCAATTTACTACAAATAAAATGAGATATATTTTGTCTAGGAGATGGATACATGTTAGAAAATAATTTGTTCTACTCTGTGTTGGTGAGGGTGGGAGAAAGATGCGCGCTCCTTCACAGTTGTGACCAAATAAGTTAGTACAGCCTTTTGGCAGGGCTAGCTCATGAATATGCAATCTTATTTTGAACATGCATCCCTTTAGCCCAGAAATCCCTTCATGTGGGTCAGTGAGAGTACTTCTTCTCTAGCAGTTGCTACTATGCTATTTCAGTTGTTATCTACCCTGTGTATATAATCCTGTCACTCTTAGTGTTACTACTCACAGAGTTCTCTGCATCTTCTTCAGAATGAATCTTATGTTTGTAGACCATGCACTGGGTTTGGGTCACAAAGGTGTCATTTTTGAATCTTTATTTTTCTACTTACTAACCACATGCTCTATTTTCACTGCAATGTGTCTACATGCTCTATTTTCACTACACACTACAGTGTGTTTACATGCTCTATTTTCACTACACACTACAGTGTGTCTACATGCTCTATTTTCACTACAATGTTTTTCAATGGAAGTCAGGATCATAATTCTCACCTGACGCAACTGAGCACTAAATGAAATGGTGTGTGTGAAATTGCCTGGTGTGATGGGACACACAGTTATCAGTCATGAATGTAAGGTAATGAAAGCAAGCCTTCAAGAAAGCACGTTTTAGTTATTGAGACTTTCCCCACTGATTCTAATATGAGATGTAATATAAAAATAAAGTCTCCTGCACAGATTTGTTATTTTTTCTTTGCTATTTTTTATTCAAATTCAGGTCTACTTGCTCTAATTCAGATCTCCTGACCTGTAGAACATTGTCTGTGTGGCCTGCTGTTCCCATGCCCCTAGAAAATAAGCGGACTCTACTGATTTTCTCAATATTCGGGACTGTTACTTAACATTTGTTTTAAATTTTGTTAGGAAATGAGATTATGACCCAAATAATTATGAGCAGAATAAATTATAAGCATAATAATTATGAGACAAATATGAGATGAATATAATATCATCATTCAAACTTATTAAAGCCATTTATCCACTTTTTGGGGGGCTAGAATGGCATTTTGTATTTTCCATAGATGGTTTCAACAATTTTAACCATTCTACGTGCAATGTTGAGATGTGGCCTTGTGTAACCACACCAGACCAATCTGGTTCAACTTTTATGTCATGAAGCAGTGAGATGTTTTTCAGTTGCCCTGTGCCCCCAGTTTGAAGGTCACATAACCTGAGCATGCCCAGATGAACCAAGAGTGCACCCTGGGTGGAATGTAAGTGCTCACATTGAGTGGGGACTGAATTACAAAACAGATGCCCTATAGCAGAATCCAGGATCCAATCAAATGGAGCCTTGTTGTCACCCCATGGGAGGATCCAGTCAGATCATGCCTCTTGGCATCACCTCATTGTGAGATCCAATCAAATCACATCTCAGCCTATGCTTATAAAACCTGACCCATCCCTGCTCAAGGAGACACATTTGAACATTTCTTCCTATGTCCTTCCCAGTTTACTGGTGCTTTGGTGTTTGGTTTTCCAATGAGTGCAGACAAAATAACCCAGTTTGGTTCAGTAACACTTGCCATCCTCCTTTGAAAACGTAACGTCTAACTCTCCTCCTCATGAATTCAGGCTGGCTTTATGTCTTATTTGTAACCAATAAACTACACAACACTAGGAAGAATCACTCAGCTGAGTCCTACTCCTGACTTCTTGACCCAAAGGACACAATAAATAATAAAACTGTGTGGGCAACGTCTTGATCCAAAGGATACAATAAATAAAACTGTGTGAGCAGTTCGACATGTAGCAATAGTAACTAGAATAGTAACCATTGATAGAAATAGGTGTGTGGACTTTTTCCAGAATAAATTAGAATGGATATAGAAAAAGAGAGGGGGCAATTGTAGGATTGTTCCCTGGAGAGTTAATGGCATAAATAGTATAGAAGGAAGCACCATTGGCACCAGGCTAGGAAGAGGAAGAAGTAGGGCCCATGAACTGGGTAATGGAGTGAATAAAATATGAGATGTTAAAGATACAGAAATCTCAATTCATCTTAAGGCTGCATGCGGAGGGAGCAAAGAAGTGAAAAAGTTGGAGAATCTGAAGAGTCAGGACATTGTAGTAAGAAAGGGAGTAAAATCCTGGAAATTAAAATTTCAGAAGTAAAGAAATTGGGGAATAATGATTACATGTATAGGAAGCTTTTGAATAATAGAGATGAATGCCATGAAGGGAGAGGAGATTAGAGTAATTTTCAAGTAGAGTTTTAATGGGTATTAGTCAACTCTTGCGGTGGTGGCAAACAACCTCAATATCTCAGGGGCTTGCAAAAAAAGACATCCTCTTTCATTGATGTCAGGATGAAGTTGGTTATGACCTGGCTCTGCTGGGCTCAGGTCTGTGTGCAAACCCGTTAAGCAGCCAGTGTTTGGAATATGCTGTTCTGTTGGTCAGGACAAAAGGAATGAGACAGAATCAAACAATAAAGCTGTACCTTGAGGTTCAGCCCATATGCAGTATACCTCCTATTCATTTAAATTCCAATGGTCAAAGAAAGTTACAGGACCTACCCCAAAACCAATGGGGCAAAATAAGTACGTTTTGCTTCTACGGAAACATGGTGAACAAATAATTTAATCTACCATGGTTGATAATACAGATAATGAGGTTGTTACAAATGTTATGGGTTCCTAATTTGAAGAGGAAGATTGTAAACCAGTTGCCAAAGCTTAAAAAGACAATCTTTGTAATAGAAATATATAGCTTATATCATCACAAAATTGCCAAAAGATCATGTTAGTATTAAAAATGAGCTAGGCAATGACCACACTTTGGAATTCATGTGCTTTCCATTCTCTAAAGCTATATCCTACAACTGTAAACCAATTAAGTGGTTAAACAAAACAAAGTACATGCAGTGAACTACACACATATCTGCAAAATTTCACTACATTTACTCTTTTCCTTTATTGGCAATTTCTTTTTTCAAAGGCATCATAATCTCACTACCTTTTTCTGCTGATAAAAGTGCAGGAGTGAAATGCTAGTTCATTCAGTGGGCTGGAAAATCTTCATGTCTACAGTCAAAAGCTTGGCTAACTTCTTGCATTTCTTTTTGCATTTAATTAGATGCTAAAGATATAGAGACATTATAGTTGAGGAAACTCCAACTATTTGCATGACTCAAGCACTAATTAAAACAAGGGGTTGGACGTGGTGGCTCACGCCTATAATCCCAGCACTTTGGGAGGCCACAGTGGAAGCATCATTTGAACCTGGGGGAGGTAGAGGCTGCAGTGAGCTGTGATCATGTCACTACACTTTAGCCTTGGCAACAAAGAGAGAACCCATCTCAAAAAAACAAAAAACAAAATACACAAGAATTTTATTTCAAGGAGGAACAGCATGGAAGACTTAGTTCCGCTTCTGGTATGTTTTGGGAGGAAATACCCATGAGAATCCCTTGGTAAGATTATCTTCAGAACTTTGTAACTCCAGCTTGTTACAAATAAGGGAGAGGTGAAAACTTGTATCCATTCTTATGTACAGCTTTTTCTAAGAATCTCTTGTATTCTATAAATCTATTGCAATCACAAGAATGAGAATATTATTTGATATATCATGCTCAATAATAACAAAATAGCTAATATTTATTGATCTAAGTTCCAGGCATTTTAATTGTACATAGATTTTATTGATTGAATGATCATAATAACAACTCCATAAAGTATTATTATCAAACCATTTTATAATTGAGTAACCAAAGTATGAAAGTTTAACTACAAGTCACACAAGTTGCACAAGGTTACATATATAATCGTTAGTGGTGACCAGATTCAAATCCAGGTAGTGTGGCTCGAAAACCTGAATTAACCTATGCAATATACCCATGGTTCTCAAACTGTGTACTGAGACACTCTTGGATAATGTAAGCAAACCCCTGGAGTTACTTTGGGATATTTTAATTTTTCTAGAGAAACACAGCAACATCTATTAGACACTATAGTTGACTATATCTAAGTCATTTAAACCTGACTTAGTACATGGAATTGTTATTTCTTTTGGCCTATCGTTGCCTTGAAAAAGCTTCTGAAACACTGAGAGTGTTATAATCTAAGAGTATTTGCTAACCTCTGCAGTATACTGTCTTCAGATAGCAACTTAGGCATGTAGTAGGATTCCAGACATCTCTATCGCTGGCCACCAGCATCTTTTACAACTAAATCATCGGCATCACTGTTTTGTTTTGTTTTTAAATTAGAATTGTTAGCACTTTTTATTTTAATCCTTACTATTAACATTATTATTTTGAGCAGTTATTATCATATAAATATGAAATAAGTTTGGGTAAAAAAAAATTGTAAGGAGAGCAACCTGCTTTGTTTTTGCTCACTCTGGGTTCCTAAAAATTGAATCTAATAGGAAGGGTTCATCTGATGCAGCTATTCATGGGTAAGAAATGTTAGAGTGGTATTTTAACTCAGGACTTTATATCAAGGTGGAAAAAATGTATTGACATTCACTAATAGCATAGTTTGTAATTGAAACTATACATAATTTAATATGTGAATTTATACTTCAGAAATATTCTCAACTTTCTCAAGAAAATTTTGGCATTGAAATTGTTTTCTATTATGAATCTTCAGTTTTTCCTTCCTAGAAATTTGGTGATAATTCTTAACTATTAACATTACAGATACAGTTCAGGCCAGAACTGAAATTTTCTTATAGATTTTTGGAATCTGTTATGATAGTCCACTTAGTCTAATACAATTACACAATTCTTGCTCAGGACACTTATTAACTACTAAAGCATTCGTAATCTTTGCTTATGTACCTGTGTAAGGTTTATATTGAATATATTAACCATGTTCCTGGGAAGCCATTGTTTTCATCTAATATTTTCTGCTAATTTTTGGCCACCTTTTCTCCTTGTTATAGAAAATGGCAGGACAGAGCTCTATTTTTCTGCTTCTCTAACAGAATCACTCCGGGCTTTCCTTTTCTATGCAGTATTAATAATTATCTGGCCAAGGCCATGAGAGTCATGTTTAAAACCCTTTAAGATAAATCTCTCTGCTTAGCATGTGTCAATCAAATGGATTACCCATTCTTCAGGAACATGGCTTAACTTGTCTAAAGCCGTTAAACATGAATCCTTACCTCAATCTCCACTGAGTAATAGTAGCCTGGGTATTTTGGCCCAATAATCTGTCTATAATTGGGTGGCCTTGTTGATATACAGCAGGGTTATAAACTGAATGTTTCACCCTCAAATTCTTACGTGAAAGCCCTAACCCTTAATGAAATGGTATTTGGAGATGGGGCCTTTGAAAGGTAATCAGGGTTAGGTAAGGTCAAAAATGTGGGGCCCTCATGATAGGATTAATGTCCTTATGAGAAGAGACATTAGAAAGCTTGCTTCCCCTCCTTTTCGCCATCACATGAAGACACAGCAAAAAGGCAGCTGTCTGCAAGGCAGGAAGAGAGCCCTCACCGGAACCCAACCATGCTGGCATCCTGATCTCATTCTTTTAGCTTCCAGAACTTTGAGAAAATGAATGTTTGTTGTTTAAGCTGCACAGTCTCTGGTATTTTGTTATGGTGACCCAAGCTAACTAGCATATCTAGGTATTCATTATTTGGGTTGCTTTTTTGATTGATGATCAGTATTCTAATGTCTTGTCAACTAATTTTGTCGTATAATAACATAGACTGATAACCTATATGCACTATGAATTAAATAAAATAAGGTCATAAACATCCTTGACTAAAGCATCAAGCATCATTGTTTTTGCCTAAAATGAACAGATTCTCCAATTTTCTTCTTATTGGGCTGAAGACATGTAGCCATCAATTATTATCTTTAGAGAAAATTTACAAAAATGTAGACAAGCAATGTAGATTCCTACTGCTCAGAAAACAGACCACTCTTGCTGGCATAGCACATAACTCAGCTATGAGTGAAACTGTAGCCAGTCTGTGACTACGCGGGTAATGTCCAGACATTGCTTTAAATGTTAGAACATGTCTCAGTAGCATTATGTTTTGTAATAACAAGAATTGTAAACAAATACAATCACATTAAGCCTGAAATGCTGAATGTGCTGGCACAATAGATGATTCAGTATTTAATTCTGAAATGAATATAATTTTAGTAATTTGGGAGAATGCCTCTCTGAGTGAGACTTCTTCCTTTTTTTTTTTTTTTTTTTTTGCTTTGTTAAAAACTTTTCTGAAAGATTAGTTTGTTTACAGCTGTTTTGGTGACCATCAATTGAAAATGGAAGGAAAACCTTAACATGCCAATAATCCTGTATTTTTGTGTGTATGAAGTGGAAAAATAAGTACTGTATTGTATTTCATACACCATTGTATCTGTGAGTTGAGACAAATTTAGCATACAAATATTCATATAACTTCCTCTATATTGTAGTATTGCATGCTATTGAGACCTTATCTATGAGAGCTTTCTCACTGCATTCATAGAAACAACTTATTAAAATATGAAGGCTTATTTTTAGCCATGTAAAAGATATCTATTTACTAATTTCAAATTCCCTGTTTATTGTTACCATTTTGATAGATCTTTCTGATTTTGACCCTCACCTATTTTCTTTACTTCATGCCTTTAAGGTTTCTTTCTAGGGCTGTGTCTCAAAATGTGTCTCAGATATAAGAGGGTTCCCCAGTGCTGGTCCAGTGACTGAGGTGAGAAAAGATATGTAAGAATATACCCTGGAACTTTAAAAAGTATTAGGCTTGGTGTCTACGCTCAAGAAATTTTCATCTTGTAAGATCTGAGATGTGATCCAGGAATCCGTTATTTTTTAACTCCCAATTTCATTTTGACATTCAGCCAAGAGTAGGAACCACTGAAATGGTTGAGTATTAGCTGGTACCTTTCTTGTTTATGATGACCTAGTGTTGAGGCTGATATTGTAGAGTGCTTGGCCTGTGAAACAAAGTCGAATTCATGTGA
Source organism: Pan paniscus (assembly GCF_029289425.2). Lineage (NCBI taxonomy): Eukaryota > Metazoa > Chordata > Mammalia > Primates > Hominidae > Pan > Pan paniscus. The sequence continues at coordinate 85,833,745 of NC_073268.2, forward strand.
TAATTAATTTTATGTGTCAACTCGAGTGGGCCATGAGATGCTCAGAGTAAACATTCTTTCTGGGTGTATCTGTGAGGGTGTTTCCAGATCAGACAACCATTCCAATTGGTGGATTCAGTAAAGTAGATTGCCCTCCGCAATGGGTCGGGGGCGGGGGGCATCATCTAATCCATTGAAAAAGAAGAAATAAAACAGAAGGTAGAAGAAGAAGGAATTTGCTTTTTTTTTTTTTTTTTTTCTTGGCTCACTGAGCTGAGACATCTGATCTCACCTTCTCCTGCCTTCAGACTGGGGTTTACATCCTCATCTTCCCTTGTTCCTAGGCTTTTGGAGTCAGACTGAATTACATCACTGACTTTCCTAGGTCTTGAGCTTGCATATGGTAGATCATGGGACTTCTCATCCTCCATAAGACTGTGAGCCAATTCCCATAATAAATCTCATGTGTATATGCACACATTCACACTATTGGTTCTATGCATACTATATATTATAATCTTCATTATGTATAAAATATTTATATAATATTTAATATTTATATCATATTTATTTTATATTATAAAATAGGATATATAATATGTATCCTATCTATCTTATTTCTCCAGAAACTCTGACTAATATAATTCATCAAAACAGTAGGCAGTTCCGAATATCATATCATCTCTTGGCCTGAGGTTCTAAACTTGTGTAATAAAAACTTTGAACGACCTCTAAAAATCGATGAATTTGTAATGCAAACAGACTTCTTTTAGTTCTCCATTATGTCTTCATGGGCAGTTTTAGTCTTTGCTATTTTCTGAGATTACTCTGGTTATCATGATAATACAATTTCTTTATCATTGTCGAAATTACATTATCTACTATCTAGTTAGAGATTTATTTCTCTTTAGCTGGAACTATGTAGGACTCTTTGAAATATTTACCTTTTCTCTGAGGCCACTCCTCTTCCTTAAGCCTGCTGATTGGGTATATATTTGGCTTAGGCAAATTCATCATTGTTATTAAAATAATGATACTATATATGGCCTACTGATTCTAGGCTGATTATCTTACCTTCATATTAGAAATCAAATGTATAGAGATTAGAAAACCATGAAGTTATGTAGGAAAGATAAATAAATCACTTTTTTTTCATTTAGACTGCGATGAGAAAGAATTGGTACTTATTGTGAGAGTACATAGGAAGGGTACTAAAATCAATCTTCAGGACTAAAAAAAATTTTTGTGAAGGTGACATCTAGGCATCATCTTAAACAATGAGCAAGAAGTAGCCAGGCACAGGTGATTAGAAAGATGTTTTAGGCAGAAGAGATAGCATGAGCAAAGTCATGGAGATTAGGAGTTAAGGTGTGTTTCCTGAGGCTGAAAATACCTGGATTTGCTTGAACATGAGATATGATCAGGGAGAAAATGAGTTTTGATTGCTTATGAGTTTAGAATTAGATAGTGAAGTACAATCAAGTACAGATGACTCCTTCTAAAGGCAGCGCCAGCCCAGGTAAAACAAAAATACAGATTCAGCATCAAAAGCTGTGTCTGACTCCAAACTTCAGTTTTTGTCACTATACCTTACATGTTATGATATAATGTATAATAATTTGACAGCATCGATACCACTTGGTTACCAGAAAAAATGCCTATGATGTAAGTGTGAGGGTAAGAGTGAGTTATCATTTTACTCTACTGAGACAGGAATAATACAGGGTGATTGCAGGAGAATAGAAAATTTCAGGCAGCAGTTTTACATGACTAGCAAAAGGAAGCCAGTGAAATAGCTGTGTATGTTAGGTAATAGCTGATAAACCCCTAAAAAACCAGAGTGTGGGCCAAGCTGGCTAAGACTGACTGGTCCCTACATAGTGCTAGATTTGACCTAGGTTTCACCTAGGACCTCATTATCTGCTCATTAACATTCTCAATTACACACCCACCAGCACCAGGACAGTTCTGGGAACACGTATATCTAGTGTAAAAATGGGTGGCACCGTACTTCCAAGAAATCTTTACCTTTTTCCAAGAATCTTCATAAATATTCCACTCCTTGGTTAAACAAACCCATAAAGGTAGAAACCTCAAACCTCATTGCACAACTCACTCTCCTGAGTGCACCCACACCCCTCTTTATTTCTTGTGTACTTTTCATTTTGCAATACATCTCCATACTTTTCACTATTTTCTGACTCATCCTTGAATTCCTTCTCACGATGGTGTCAAGAGCCTTGAAACCACTGGGGTTGACATCCCACTGGTGTTTGAGGACCTCCCTTAGCACACTGGTATCACTACCACTCTTCTTTAATAAACCCATAAGTGCCTGATTATATATTAGAAGCTGATGGAGGTAAGATAATTGCATTCTCCAAAGGCTTCTCTTGAATAGATGTGCTTATGAAGGAGATTGATTGTAAGTTCCTGGAGGTCAGTGACACCTTATTTATACTTCTACGTCTCCAGTGCTTCACCCAGTGCTAGTACAGTGGGCCCTTTATATGCATGGGTTCTGCAGATTAAACCAACTGAAGACCAAAAATATTTAGAAAAAAATATTCCAGAGTTCCCAAAAGTGAAATTTGAATTTGCCATGCTAAACGTACTACTATGTTGAATCCCTGTGAATGAAGTCATGTGTAGGCATTGTATTAGGTATTATAAGTAATCTAGAGATGATTTAAAGTATACAGGAGAGTACACATAGGTTATATGTAAATATTTTGCCATTTTATATACTAGAGTTCAGCATCCTTGGATTTTGATATCTACAGGCATCCTGCAGTCAATCCCGCAATTGCTAGTGAGGGATGACTTGCATATAATAATGACTTAATTAATCTTATTTGGATGAATGTAATGGGTGGGATGAAACAGCTAAAGATAAGGAACTAATGCCATATAAGGTACTCTTAAATGTAAAATCATCATAAGAGTGTATAAAGTTATATGTAAGATTAAAATATAGAAAAAAAGTCACTTTAATAAGACATTTCACTTTGCTTCCAACAGGCATGTTGGTATCTGGAGAGAGAGGGGAGGAGGAGGAGAAAAAGAAACAGACAGACAGAGGAGAGAGACAAAACCAAAATTAGTTGCTCTTGATATTAATTTTTCAATTGATTTAATATTAGAAACCACAAACATCTACAAGTGAAATGTTATAGTTTAAGAATCAGGCCTCTCACCAGAACGATCAAAACAGTGGCTCCACAAAGTAGAAGTATTACACTAGTTCAGGAGAATGTAATTGCAGACAAACAAAGAGCCCCTATGAGTTCCAATGATTGCTATGAGTTCTTTTATAACAACTCAAAAACATATATGCTGTTGGAAAATATTCACTGGTCATGAAAGCACAGCGTTTAATCTGCTTTGTTTCTCAGAAGCCTGCTTACTTCACCCCATTCTTTATTTTTATTGGATTCTTTTGGAGAACACAAATTACAAGAGGCATTTGTAAGCAGGAAGGTGATTAATAATATAAACCAACTGAAATGATGATGTATTACCATTCGTGCTGATGTGGAGAGACCAAAAATATAAAATCTCAACAGTTTTCCCTGATTGCACTAGAAAATTAAAACCAAACTCTGGATATGTGGAAAGGGTTTGATTAGAGACAGGTGAAAGCATTAGGTTACTCTAGAATCCTCTGTGGTTTTAAGGTTGGGTCTCTGATAGCCTGTGCATGTTCAGACCAAACACATTTCAAAATGCTGCAGGGGCCAAGTCTGTGCTTCATCGTAACAGAGACATGGTTTCAGACTTTGGGAATGAAGAAGTATAAGGTCATGCAATGAACTCTCCAAGTGCAAAGATGCTAATTTGATTATGAATTCCTGACAATTCCATGGATTCACTTCATTTTGCCCAGCCATAAGACAGAAGCAATTAAAATGATTAGTCTTTAATTATGTTTTAGTCATCTATCTCTTTTTGCTGTCTTTAAAGGATGTGATTTTCATTTAAATTGTTAGCCAACTTTCATTCTGTACCATTTTCCTTAGTTTTTATAATGATTTGAAAATACTTCAACATACACTATACTTCAAAATTTTACTTAGTTGCATGAATTTTTAGGTATCAGCTACTCACCCTGTAATATCTCATTTCCATCATAATCAAATGTAAATTTTATTTCATTTTATTGTGATAAGAACACTTAACATGACATCTTACTCCTTTAACAATTTAAGTGTACAAAATATTATTATGGACTCTAGGTACAATGTAGAGCAGATCTCTAGAGCCTATGCATCTTGCTTGACTAAAACTTTATACCAATTGATTAATAATTCCCCATTTCCTTCTCCCCTCAGCAGCTGGCAACCACCATTTCACTCTTTGATTCTATCAATAGGACTATTTTAGGTACCTCATAGAAATGGAATCATGCAGTATGCATCTTTCTGTGGATGGCCTATTTCATAAAAGTTCAACTATGTTGTCTTTGCAGAATTTTCTTCTTTTCTCTAAGGCTGCATCATATTGCATTGTATGTATATACCACATTTCTTTATCTGCCTTTCATCTCTCAAGACATTTAGGGGCCGGGAGGTGGCAGCTCACGCCTGTAATCCCAGCACTTTGGGAGGCCGAGGTGGGTGGATCAGGAGGTCAGGAGATAGAGACCATCCTGGCTGACATGGTGAAACCCCGTCTCTACTAAAAATACAAAAACAAAATTAGCCGGGCACGGTGGTGGGTGCCTGTAGTCCCAGCTACTCGGGAGGCTAAGGCAGGAGAATGACATGAACCCGGGAGGCGGAGCTTGCAGTGAGCCGAGATCGTTCCACTGCACTCCAGCCTGGGCAACAGAGTGAAACTCCATCTCAAAAAAAAAAAAAAAAAAAGACATTTAGGTCATTTCCAATGTTGACTACTATGAGGTAGTGCTCGATAAACATAAAAATGCTAATATTTCTTCCACATTGTAATTATTTTTGATAAATATCCAGAACTGGGATTGCTGAATTATATAGTAGTGCTATTTTTGTTTTAAGGGGGGAACTTCTACACTGTTTTCCATAGCAGCTGCACCATTTTGTAATCCCGCCAATAGTGTGGAAAGGTTCCAATTTTTCTACATCTTCATCCAACACTGGTTGTCTTTTGTTTTATTGATAATAGCCATCCTGACAGATGTGCGAGGATATCTCATTGTGCTTTTGATATGCATTTTTCATATATTTGTTGGCATTAATATGTCTTCTCCAGAGAACTATCTAGTCAAGCCCTTAGCTCCTCAAAAAATTCTGGTTATTAGGTTTCTTTTTTTCTGTTGAATTGTAGGAGTTACATATATGACATTTTGGAGATTCATTCCACTACGAGATGTATGGTTTGCAAATATTTTCTCCCATTATGTAGGTTGTCTTTTCACTCTGTTGATGGTTTTCGTTTGTTGAAATGTAAATTTGAAATATTTAGAAGGCAAATGAACTTTGATACTTTGGTTGTGCTATAGAGGAAAGACATGGGGGCTTTGAAAGTGAAGTAAAATGTCAATGCAGATAGGCGGAAGGGGAAATAGAGTTTGCGAATGACGTGCACTGAGGTGTCAGAATTTCCTTGGGCTTTCTTGTAAAATGTTTGATTATTATTTTTCTTGGATGCTACTGCTTTTTTCATAATCATCCACCTGTTTATTTGGTTAGTTACATAAAAATAATAGGTGATCTTTCCCATTTTAGCCAAAATTGTCTTGATATTCAGGGAACTGGTGTGTCCCCAACTGATTTCAATCCAAAGAACCAATTTTCTTTGGAATAAAATTATTTAGACAATACTGATTTTAACACTTCATAGAAGAAAGGTGGTAAGAAATTTTCTGAAAGGGAAGTCATAGAAATTTCTTTGAGATTTGGTGTTGACACACAGACACACACACACGCACGCACACACACAGAAAATTTAACTCTTATATATGATTAAGTTTTCTCCTGCTGATTCTATCCGTGTGTGACCTGAGACGTTATTTGAGACCTTAGCAATATTCAAGGTTTTATCTTTGGTGTCCTGTTAATCCACTTATTTAAACTCAACTGATGTTCAAAAAGTGCATGAACTCCCTGAAAGGAAAAACCTCATTTTTCATTCCCCACCCTCCTGCCTTCCTTGATTTGTTTACACTCTTGTGATTACTGTCATTTGATTGTCCAGCTATTTCTCACTGATAACTATCCCTGTTGCAATGATTATGAAGAGAACAGAAAAGTGAACACAATGTTCTCAGTTCTGTCTACATTCAGAACTATAATCTTGCGGCTGCCTTTGGAGACTATAGTAGAAGAATAAGATGCACTTTCTTCTAAGTTTGGCAGAGGGCTAATGTTTGGATGGGAAAATATGTTCCTGTTTTTTTTTTTTTTTTGAGACATGGTTTCACTCTCATTGTCCAGGCTGGAGTGCAATGGTGTGACGTTGCTCACTGCAACCTCTGCCTCCTGTGCTCAAGAGATCCTCCCACCTCAGCCTCCTGAATAACTGGGACCACAGGTGCATACCAGCATGCCTGCACAATTTTTGTATTTTTTGTAGAGATGGGGTTTCGCCATGTTGTCCAGGCTGGTCTTGAACTCCTGGGCTCAAGCAATCCACCCACCTCGGCCTCCAAAAGTGCTGGGATTACAGTGTGAGCCACGGCGCCTGACCTTATGTTCAATTTTAACTGAGATCCACATTTTACATATTTTTGATCATATAAAGTCAGTTGGAGAATGGGTAGTTGATGGGTGCAGACAAAAAAATAACTTCACTTTCAATTGCTATTTTATCTTGTTAATCAAACTCAATCACAATTAACAAATATTAAGCACATATCATCCATCCATTGCTCCGATGGAAATTGGGAAATAAACTTGAGTCAATAGAGGTGACTTATGTGTTCATTGACTATTTACACAAAATTATCATAGTTATCTGTGAGTTTGGTGACTAAAATAAAGTATTTTTTAAGTATGATTTCACAGCTGTAAAGCTGGCTTTGTCTATGGTTTTGATGTGGCATTTCTAGAACATAGCCTGTAATCTTATATTTTGATATTTTTTCTTTTATTTCTGAGTCTCAGTTAACTATTTACCAATATTTATAAGAAGACAGAACCAACCCAAATGTCCAACAATGATAGACTGGATTAAGAAAATGTGGCATATATACACCATGGAATACTATGCAGCCATAAAAAATGATGAGTTCATGTCCTTTGTAGGGACATGGATGAAATTGGAAATCATCATTCTCAGTAAACTATTGCAAGGACAAAAACCCAAACACCGCATATTCTCACTCATAGGTGGGAATTGAACAATGAGAACACATGGACACAGGAAGGGGAACATTACACTCTGGGGACTGTTGTGGGGTGGGGGGAGGGGGGAGGGATAGCTTTAGGAGATATACCTAATGCTAAATGACAAGTTAATGGGTGCAGCACACCAGCATGGCACATGTATACATATGTAACTAACCTGCACATTGTGCACATGTACCCTAAAACTTAAAGTATAATAATAAAACAAAACAAAACAAAACAAAAAAGAAGACAGGTTGACATGATACAATAAAAGATGGATGTGATATGTCCCACTGGGAAAACTGTCCTTGGATATATCCTGAATCTTTTTCATGCCTTGAACTGACATAAAAGTCTTTATTTAAGGAACCTTTTTACAATATTTAAAACATATCTACTGCTCACTCATTCACAGAAACATCAGAAATCCTGAGGTCTTGATTTAATTAAGGCTGATTGACATCAGGCTTCTGAAGTACAAAATTTGTTATCCTGCCTGTGATATTTCCTTCACATATTCTTTATGAAGTCATTGTCTCCAAGAAGTATCTCCTTTTAAGATCCTCAGTCTGCCCTCTCATCTGGTTCCCATAGGTAAATGTAAATGTTACATAATATGCATGGACAGTGTGTATTTATATTTACATTTACCCACAGTGCTCAACCCGTGTCTTAGGCACTTGTTCAAAGGAGGGATGCCTCAACTCAAAGACATCCAGGTCAAAAACACATTTGTGGCATGTTTTCAATCATTTCCAAATGCACACATTCAGAGTGGGATAAAGGAGTGGAGAAGAGTCATGCATAAGAACTTCTTATCTTTTTGGAGACTCGTGTCTAAAGATGTTTCCGTAAAAATGTGGGCATGCCTCCAGGGACTAGTGAAATAACTTTGCGCTTTCTTCGCTTTCCTTGAGATGAAAAAGAGAACAGCAGGCTGACTCCTGTGTGTCCTGACTCCAGATATCTTACCGAGTGAGTGAACCCTATTGACTTGGGAGGATCCTGCAAATCTAGAGGTGGGATATGGTATGGACCTCCTCAAGCCTCTTTTGAAATTACTGTTTACCAAAACAACTTTTTAAGAAGCTAGCTTAGTGCACTCAGAACTTTCATTTTCTAGTACATTTGAAAATATTTTCATTTTTTTCTTTTTCTTATTTACATGTAACAGTTTAAATCCAACATTTTTATAGTAGCTGCCTTCTGTAAGTACCCCCATTCAGAGTTCTGCCAGGTGAGTGGGTGTGTATCCCAGGTCAATCTCCTTGTGAAACTGCTTAGAGATGGCAAATAGTTAAGGCAGCAAAATCATTTGCGTGGCTTTCTACATGCAGTAGAATAACACTCTTCAAATCTCTGTAAATGCAGTTTAGTACATGAATTTTTAAGGTGGAAAAATTCAATTTCTTCTTAAAATGGTGATTTTCCTGATTCTACTGAAAGGATAGCCCATTGTAGGTCTTTGGATCTCACAGGCAATCAAGGTCCCTGGGCACTTTAACAAAAAATAACTAATACTATTAAAAGCGTCACTTTAAGTTCACAAGAATTTTCTTACACACGGATATTTAAGGAATTCTGAAATAATGTCAACAGATTTGGGTAAGTTGGTAAAGTCATTTTCTATTATTTATTTTAAAGTGGTTTAAAAACTGGACTGTTTTGTAGCCCCGAAGCCTCCCTTAACCGCGAACACCAAAATAGCCACATGGCTCCTTTTTATCGGCTGCTACTTAAAACCAAGCTCTGAATCATTTGTGGGAATCTGAACTTTCCCTGGGAGTCCACCAGCATCTAATTTCTGTATATGGATAAATTAAAAAGGATAATTTGATTCCGTTTTAATTTCATCTCCATTTTCTTATTTTCCACATTTCCTAAACTTCAGCAATCAAAATACCACACTTCTGAATCTATTTATGTTTTGTTTCCATTTTTTTTTTCAATGGCTGGGTGTGCATTTTCCCTTAAAGAGACTTTCACAACATTTTTTCTATGCCCAGGAATTGCTGCATTCTTCTGGTGACAGGCTGCTCACTCTGTGCCACAGCTGCTGCTCCAAACAGCAAAGGCTGAGTGGTCTGGCTCACCATCACGGGACTGTCAGTCCATTTTCTCCCCTCTCCTACTAACCTTTGAGCACATGTAGAAAGGAAAATCAGTATATGGTTTTTTCTCTGCCTCATTTGCTAATTAACTTCCTGTTCTTCATGCATTGCAAGCAACCGAGGTCACAGAGAAATCCCGCTGCTACCAAGTTAATAGTTATTTCACAGAAAATACTGTTGTGTATCAACTCATTCTATCCCCAACCCTGTTTTCTTCTGTAAGATAGTCTATGAAACCACTCATAGTAACTGGAACATAGATGTAGAGGTAATTGACATTATTGAATATCTATGGTCTTCTTGGGTGACTTGGTGAATAATTTATATTATGTGTTGAGTGAACTTCTTTATTTTTCTATTTATATGACAAAATGTCACTACTTGGAAATCCTAAACATTCCACTTATTCATTCCTACCTTTTTGGTTTGATATCGCTGAGTCCTATGGTGACTTACCTCTATTGGCCATAAAATTATTTTATATGAATGTTTTATTTTCCTTAATGAATTGCAAGGACTCTGTTTTACTACTTTTGTATCCTCCTTCTCTGCCTAGTGGTACTGGTAATAACAGCTAACATGTATTGAGAAGCCTTGATGGAGCAAGCCTCTACTCTTTGTATCAGTGGTCACATTTAATCTTTGTAGGAACTCTAATGGGACAACATTATTGTCCTCATTTCTCCGATGAGAAAATGGAGGCTTAGGGAACTTTTCTGAGGTTACGTAGATAGCCAGTTGTAGAATGAGTATGGGATTTGAGAAAACTGGACTACAGTGCCTTTAATACTGCCTAAAGTAGACTCCTGGACATGCACTGTATAAACCTAACTTCGGGTCCTTTTATTTCTTTCCCCTTCATACTACTCATTCATCTGCAGAGTTTGTGAAGAGAAGGCTGGGTAGAGCCTGCTTGGACGTGTGCTTTGATGCACCGAGTCAGGATTTGGAAAGGCTGAAGGTCTATTGGCCTCTGAGTTTTCTGATGGGAACCTCAACTCCTAGAAAACTCCTGAAACAAATCATAGCCTCGTAAGTGCCATTACATAAAACTCTAGTGATGACAGTGGCAGGCCATCTGGAGCAGCTGCTGCCACCATGCCAGCTGCAGCAGGGAGGTGCGGCCTGGCTGCATAGTCTATGGAGCCAGTGGTAGCTGGAAACAAGCAAAGCCCTGCCCCTTCTGTGTTAGGGCAGAGGCTCCCAAGGTGCTGCTTCAGCTGCCCAAGCCACAGCTGCAGACCCAGGCATTTCTGTGCTCCTGGGGCCCAGAAGCAGGCAGGAGGCCCACCCTCCCAGGTGCAGCTGCAGCCACCCAAGTCATGGCTGTAGACCCAGGCCTCCACCTCCACGGAGCAGGCAGGAGTCCACCCACCGCCTCACTCCTGCACAGCGGCACCTGCCCAAACCATGACTGTGAACCCAGGTATCTTTGCACTCTTGGGGGCCTGGGAAAGCCCCCCCTTCACTTGCAGGCTCGGAAGTGCCTGCTCCCACTGCCTGGCTTCTCCCCGCTGTTGGCATCCACTCCGATTTTGAAGCAAAGTCAAGGCTGTACTCAGGCACTGTTGCAGCCTGGCTAGGTGTGCACACACTTGGGGCAGTGCTGACACACCAGCTCCCTGGCACCTTGGCCCAACGGTGCCAACTTTGGGCACCAATGGGCATGGGGGGAAGCTTAGGGGGAACTGAGAGCAGCTTGGTGCTGGCCTTCAGGCACCCCTTGGCACCTACAGCCTGGGCACCATGAACAGCAGCAGGAGGCTAACAGGTTTCTGGGTGGAAGGGGCTGGGTCCCTGGTGAGGCCTCACCTTCAGGCCAGGGAGGGCCTCAAGGCTGGTGCCTGGGTTGCCAGTCCTGCAGACTGGAGTAGGAAATTGTGGTACCTTTTCTGGGCCTGCCCATGGTCGTTCATGGACCAACTGGCATGCACTTCCTCACATCTAAGACCCATAAAAGCTCCAGGCTCAGACAGACCTCATCAGACATTGGGATGATCAGCTGCAGGGAGGAGCTACCCATTCTAGGGCCTCCTCTCTGCTGAGAGCTGCAGAGATGTCAGGACAACCAGCTGCAGAGAGGAGCTACCCTCTCCAGGGCCTCCTCTCTGCTGAGAGCTGCAGAGTTGACAGGATGACCTGCCTGCAGAGAGGAGCTTCTCACTTCAGGGTCTCTTCTCTGCTAGGAGCTGAACACTTGTTGGGACACACTGGCTGCAGAAAGGAGCTACCCACTGCAGGTCTCCACTGAGCTCTTCTATCACTCAACATGGTCCTCTTCACCTTGATCACCCTCCACTTCTCTGCGTACCTCATTCTTCATGGTCACAGGACAAGAACTCAGAACCCATTGAATGGTGGGGCTAAAGGAGCTATAACACAAACAGGGTTGAAACATGTCCCTTGCTTACCACATTGTGGGTAAAGAGAAGGAAAGAAGAGCTGCAGCCCTTTGGGGAGCCCAGATCTGGGAACTCCCCAGAGCTGTGACTCCCTCTTTGGAATCCTGTGGTTCCTGGCATCTCCAAGCTTCTGTGCACCACCACGTTCCCCAGTGCTAGCTGTGGAAGCTGCTTCCAGTGTGTCTGATCCAGCCACAGCCTCACAGAGAGCTGGCACCCATGCCAGCACCTGGAGCTGCCCACCCCAATGCAGCACCTGGCATGTCTGATTATGCAGTGGCCAGAGTCCATGCTCACTCACACACCCCTCGCCGCTCTGTGGTTGACTTGCCCTTGGAAGGCGTGGGATCCAGGCTGGTAGCATGAGCTAAGCGCAGCCCACCAGGCTAAGTGGCAGAACGAACCCAGCAGGCCCGAGAAAAACCCGGGCCAAGGTGCCACTGGCCACAGAGGTTTCTGGCCAAAAATTGACACCCCAAGAATCCTGTAACACTAGTGTAGTCTTTGGACTTGATATTTTTGGTTGCCATTAAAGCCACATTTTTTTCTATGTACTTTTCAGTATGGCCTTTTAGCAATTTTTCTTTCACTAAAAAACATTTTTATCTTCTCTTTTTTTAAAAAAAAAATAGAAAGGAGGAAATAAACACGGGAGTGATAGCTATAAGGATAGCCCATGCCTTCCCTCCTCTTTTTCCTTGTCTAGGATACTCACTACACATCCAGTGTATAGATGACTTCATTTCTCTAATAAGCTTCTGGAGGGCAGGGATCACGTTTGTTCATAAAATCTCTCTAAAGGCCACCTACAGTAAGTCTCCAAACCTAGTCCTAAACAAACCAGCAGATAAGGAAAACCTCATGGATTTGCTAAAGTTTGTTTGTTTATTTATTTATTTATTTTTGAGACGGCATTTCGCTCTTGTCGCCCAGGCTGGAATGCAGTGGCGTGATCTTGGCTCACTGCAACCTCAGCCTCCCAGGTTCAAGTGATTCTCCTGCCTCAGCCTCCTGAGTAGCTGGAATTACAGGCATCCGCCACTACGCCTGGCTAATTTTTGTATTTTTAGTAGAGACGGGGTTTTGCCATGTTGGCCAGGCTGGTATCGAACTCCTGACCTCAGGTGATCTACCCGCCTCAGCCTCCCAAAGTGCTAGTATTACAGATGTGAGCCACAGTGCCCGGCCTAAAGTTTCTTCAAAAATGAAGGTGAAACAGTTTGTGGCTCAGCTAGACAAAATATTTTTCTTTTCTGCCCAATTTGAGTCTAGAAAAAAATAATGTCCTTAAACTATGTTGTTTCTTTCTTGGTACCAATCTAGTATCTTTATGAGGGAATACATAATGTAAAAGTCTTTATTTTTAGTTCATCTTATAGGTCATTTCTCCTCATTCTCTTTTGCTACAGAGGAGGAAGAGACTGGGACATCATTCCTAACAAGGTTCACTCTCTCATTCTCCATTTGTAATTAAGCAACAAGTCTTCTTCCAAAATCCATATCACATCAGTCCACTTATTCCTAAACCTATTTCTGTCACACTAAATCAACATCTCCAACTTGGGTTATTACAAACTCTCTTAGTTCCCTAACTTCTATTTATGCTCCTCTATAATTCATTTGGCATACAATAGCTAGCTAAAGTGAGCTTTTCTAACTGCAGTAATAATAATAATGACACTTTCTTGCTTTAATCTCTTCAGTAGTTTATTGCCATTGATAAAATCCAAAAACTCTTAAGTGGTCTATAAATTTCCATGTGACCTTTACCTTCCTACATCTTTACTCTCATCCTCTCCCAATTGAAATCAGTGCTCCAGAAATCTTAGATTTCGAGTTGCCCAGCTCTTCCTACCCCAGGACTGTCACACATGCTTTACCTTCAACACCCCTACCCCCTAGTTTAAATGCCTATTGTCAAGAGGAATTCCCAAATCTCCAATGGAAATAAGGCTCTCTGTTACATTCTTTAACTCCATCTGCATAAGTTATAAGTACTTAAAACAATTTGGGATTATGCCTTTCAGTAAACACTGCCCTGATCCCCACTTCAGAACCAAGGAACTCATTCTTCTAGCTGCCAGAGGTGTTGCCCATTAATGGCCAGCAGCATAGTTATTCTCTAGAAACTGTCCTCAGTGTAAGAAAACTGCCTCATCCCAGGTTATGCTCCATCCCTGTGGATGACCCATATCCAATGACTGGTTGACGTAAGAGCACAAAGCTCTGTCCTCTTGCTCCAAGGGGATCACTCTGAAGAACTCTCCAAGTTCTAAAACCCCCGACTGGATTGGTTGAGGCATCTCTTGCATTGCATCACAGTTAAACACTTCTCTATCCCAAATCCTGCTTTCCTTATTCTCCAATGAACTTGCTACACATAAAACTCAGAATCTCAATGTTTATTTCCTAGTGAACCTGACCTATGACAGTTGGTATTAGAAGTTGCACTGAAAGTGGACCCAGGAAGCTGACTGTGATGGGAAATCAGTGAAAGAAAATGTCCTTAGAGAAACACTGTTTTATCCATTTTAGAAGTTGGAGGAGGGTATTAATTATAAATACTGTGGAATTGGATGTTTATTTATGATGGTTATCAATTTATTAGAAAATAACAAAAAGCCTGTGATGAATAATCAATATAAGGTAAAGCTTGAAAGCCAGTCTCCATAGCAACATATAAAGTTTCACATCTCTAGCTAGTGGACAGAAAAAGGTGATTATAACATAGAACTTAATTTCAAGAGTAGCTAAGCTCCAGAGAAAGTCAAGTTCTTAATCCCAACAGATCTACTATGACATCGTCAGGGCCTTTATTGGGAAAGAGTGAGACCCTGAAAGTTGGGTTGGTTATACCTGGGCTGATGCACATGAGAGTCTTGAATCTCTTTGGACATTCTGGCCCTGCAGAAGTAGCCCACTTTTTACTGATGAGGTTTATCTGCATTTGATTAATCTCAGATGATACTCTCACCTCTTCTGCTAGCCAATAGACTAATAGATTTGAAATGCAATGTGGCATTGGCCCAGCTGAGGAAGTGATAAATTAGTTAAGGAAGACACTGACTATAGACAGAAGGAGTTGCAGGACCTAGCCAGGGTAGTATATCTGGGGCTGGATCTTGAGGGTAGTGGATCAAGGGGGATAATATGTAAAGTTGGATGAAGTAGAGTGTGTTGATACAGGATATCCCTCCTGTAGTGTAGGATTTTATACCTTGTTAGCAACCTTGGGAGATGGTACTAATATGCTGCTAGAATGACTTTTGAAAACAAGTAAAAGGAGGCCGGGCCTCCTTTTACAGGTTAACACCTGTAATCCCAGCACTTTAGGAGGCTGAGGCTGGCAGATCACTTGAGGTCAGGAGTTTGAGGCCAGCCTAGCCAACACAGTGAAACCCTGTCTCTACTAAAAATACATACACACAAAAAATTTAGCTGGTGTGGTGGTGCACACCTATAATCCCAGCTACTGGGGAGTCTGAGGCATGAGAATCACTTGAACCTGGGAGGCAGAGGTTACAGTGAGCTGAGATGGCGCCATTGTACTCAAGCTTGGGTGATAGAGTGAGACTCCATTTCAAAAAAAAGAAAGAAAGAAAAGAAAACAAGTAAAAGGTGATAGCCACTACTAAGTGAAGTAGCAATGCCAGGATTGCCATGGAAAATGGTAGAGGAAGGGTTCAAAAGGCTCAGAGAAGTGGACATGCCAATTGGATATGCAACTGAAGGTCAGAAAACCTACCCACTGACAATGTTGAATGAGTTCAGACCATCCAAAAGCCACATGGAACAGTCTTACTAACCACCATGGAAGACCCAAGACTTGAATCCTTCCCTAGGCCAGTTGATAAAACTTGATTGCCTCCTGTGAGAGATTTGAAGTAGAAGACACAGCCATCCCATGCCCAGATTCCTGATCAAAGAAATAAAGAGAAATAAATTCATATTGTTTTAAGCTGTTGAGTTTTGGCATAATCTGTTACATAGCAATAGATGATAAATACATTAACCCAGAAAAATTTTAAAATAGATTCACATAAAAATCAGTACAAAAATGTTTAAAACAGCTCTAAAATGTATAATTTTCCCAAACTGGAAACAATCTAAATGTCCTTCAGTAGATGAACGGATAAACTACGGTGCATCTGCACAATAGAATACTACTCAGCAATGATAAAGGAATGAATCATTGTTATATGCAATTTGGGTTAATTTTAAATGCATTTTATTAAGTGAAAAAATCCGGTTTCAAAAAATTACTTGTGTATGATTACATTTACATGGCATTCTGGAAAAAGCAAGAGAGAGAATAGCTCAGTGATTGCCAGAGGTTAGAGGTTAGATATGTGTCTATGTGTCTATGTGTGCATGTTGTGGGGGATTGGAATGAAAGAGATGGCACAAGAGAATTCTTTGGTGTGTTGGAATTATCCTGTATCCTATATACAGTATAGTTACAAAAATTTATGTGTGTGTAAAAACTCAGATCTGTCTACCAAAAGCAGTAAATGTTACTCGAGGTAAATGAAAAATAATGCTGCTGAATTCCAGGGGGAATGACAGAATTGATGCCAACTTTACAGAGCTAAAAGCTGCAAGAATGATGATCCCCATCATGTCTCTGTTTAACCCACCATTCTAGGGCCTGCTACAATGCTGCACAGACTCTGTTGAACGACAGTGGGCTATCACAGACTCCATCAACTAGAAGCCTCTTGATGGCAGCAGTGGTGGTAGATACTGTATCTTTGCTAGAGCAGATTGATATGGCTTCTGGTACATAGCATGTGACCATTGACTTAATTAATACATTTTTTTCCCATCACTCTTAGGAAGGACAACCAGAAACAGTACAGAATCAAATTTGCATGGGATAGAAAACAGTATATATTTATAGTCTTGTCCCAAGGCCAAACTAATTTTCCTCCCATAATCAGAATAAAGTCTGAAGGGATATGGGTCACCTTGGTATTTTGCAGCACATTACACTGGTCAGCTATATGGGTGATACTGTATTATTGGAATGGATGAACAGGAAATGGAAAATCTATTGGAAGTCTTGGTAAGATATATGCACTTGAAAGGATTGCCAACCTAAATAACAAACAGAGGCTTTCTAAAAGAAAACACTTATTTGGGAATAAAATATTGCGATGGGAATATATGCATGCCATAGTAAATATGTGCATATTCAGGGAGGTAAAGGAAGACAAAGGTTTTTAAAGGGAAAAACTCAGGAGTATTACTTAATTGTTTTGAAATAATTATCCTTTGTAACAAAGATCAATAACAAGAGTGACGACAGTCGAGGTTAGGGAGGCAGTTGCTGGGCAGATGTCCTGGCAGAAGTATATTTTGTGTAAAGTTATTATGGTCTTTGTGAAGGTTGTGGATTGTCTCATTTTTGTTGTTGTTGTTATCAAGCATACAAGTGTGAGAATCCTCTCTTCATGGCCTTCACTGGCCCTATCTGTCATGATTTTCTTAACATTAGTGACTCCTTCTGACAACTTTCTGACAACTTTCACAGGGTGGTAGATAAACCCTATGAAGGTACAGGTGCCCATTATGTCACTAAACTTTCTAGGAGTCCAGGGCCTAGAACATGCCAGGACAACCTTCAAAGCACCCCCTCCACCTCCAAGGCGAAGGAGAAAGCATGTTAGTCCTGTTTGGGTTCTCAAGTCTACAAATTTGTAGCATATAAGATTTCTGTTTTTCTTCCTCTGTGTTTCAAAAATAGACTGTGCCCTTCAGCACCTAAAAAATAATGAAATAACGTAATAATATTCATAATAAAGAATAGCATCTCATGCCAGGATTTCCAATATATCCTGCCTTTGTTGGTGGTCAGCAGTAGGAAGCGAATCCCTATTTTCCTCAGCCCAGTCATCCTCAGAGGACACTGGCAACGGGCCACTGTAACCACAGGGAAAATTAGACATATGACAAAGCTGGAGGCTAAAAATAGAATTCCTTTCCGATCAGCTTGTTCTATGCAATGCTTTTAATCTGGGGCTACCCTTCGTATGATCACTCAGTCACATGGACTAATCTAGTATCATCAACATCAAGGGAATTTCCAAGACACTTTACTATAGCAAATGAAATACCATTTTTAAAAATAGGAAAACAATAGTGGTGTTCAGACGTTTTCCTGGATATTTTCTGGGGAACCTTCAGGGCTACTAATGTGTTTGTCTCTCAAGGATGCTTTAAGTTATCTTTGCTTGGTTCATAGACTCTTTTAAATGTCTGACTTATAACCACATCCTCAAAATACATTCATAAATACATTTGCTCAGCTTTGCCTACAGTTTCGGGTAAGTAGCAGAACTCCTGAAAAGCCCAGGGCTTTATAGACTCCCATGGGTAAGAAACGCTGCGTTGGACAATGTTTTTCCATGCCATGTATTGAATTGACATCTAAGCCAGCAACATTAATACAATGATCTAAAAAAGAGCTTTAGACACTGCAGCTATTAAGGTGTGAAAATTCTAATTAGCAACAGGGACCTCCTCTGCTGGAGATGAAGTTCTATGTTTTGTTATACTGAGCTGCTGAGTAATTCTTGTTTGTTCAGAAATCAAAATCCATATTCTTCTTTCATTGATTGTAATTTCAGTGGGGGCAAACAAGTGATATTAAAAGTTCGAGCTGTTGCTTAAGCCTCTAGTTATTGATATCATTATAAGATCAAGTCATTATTTATTATTTACTTTGGCTTGATAAATAGACTTGACGTATATGCTTATTTATAAGTTCCTCCTGAAATCATGCTATGATGAAATAACTAATAATAGCATTTAAAATAATAATGGCTATAGGTAATGAGTACTTATATGCAAGCATTGTGCTAAATGCTTTGGAGGCATTGTCTCAATGAAGTTGTACAATAATTCTCCCAGGAGGTAATATTATTCACATTTTACAGATGAGAAAGCAGAGGTATAGGGAGGTAAAGTAACTTGGCCAAAAGTCTGTATCTAGTAAAGTACAATGCTAGGATTTTGACCACAGGTCTTTTCCACTGCTAAAGCTTTGTATTAAATAGCTATGATATAATGCCTCTTTTGTAGAAAAAGAAAAAAGATAAATTTAAGAAAATCTTATTTATTATTTTTTCCTTTATTCACACAAGAGGATTTTCTTCATGAAAACTTAAATGTTAATGTTATTGAACTATAGCTTATAGATAATCAAATACAACTTACAATATTGCACATAATCATGTGTCTCTTTTAAATGTTTAGTTCAACTTGACAAATGTATACATCTGTATAACCACCTTCTAAATCAAGGTACAGAATATTTTTGTCACTGCAAATAGTTTCTTTATGCCTGTTTGCAGTCTCCCACCTTTAGCAATCAGAAGTTTAATTTACATAACTTTAGATTAGTTTTGCCTATTCTAAGGTTATATAATAGAATCATATAGTATGTACTCTTTTGCTTCTGTCTTCTTTTGCTCAGCATATTTCTGAGATTCATTCCTGTACAAGATACATGCACATAACAGTAGCTTGTTCCTTTTTTCCTGCTGACTAGTATTCCATGTCATGAATATCCACAATTTGCCATCTATTCCCTTGAGGTGGAACATTTTGACTGTTTGTAGACTTTTGACTATTATGTTTAAATCTGCTATAAACACTGAATTACAATTCTTTGTGTAGACATAGGTTTCTATTTCTCTAGGATTAAAATTACCAAGTCACATGGTAAATGTATAGATGTACATCTTTACAGGAACTTGTCAAACTGCTTTCCAAAGTGATTTTATCATTTTTCCCACTAGCAATATAGTAGAGTTTGGATGGCTCCATACCCTTGCCAACACTCAGGACTCTCAGTTTAGCCATTACATATGTGTGAAGTGTCACTGTTGGTTTGTGTTTTCCTGATAGCTAATGATATTGAACATATGCTTATTGGCTATTCCTTTATTTTGTTTTGTGAAATGTCTGTTCAAATCTTTGACCTATTTTTTAATGAGCCATTTGTAATATTTGACTATGTATATATAAATATATGCATTCTGGATACAAATCTTCTAAAGATTATCTAGTCTCTGTATTCCACCTCTCTGTTGATATATTGAAAATTATTCTAGTCTCTAAATTGCCATTTATTTTCTTCACAGTGTCTTTTCAAGAGCAGAAATTCTACATTTTGATGAAGTCTAATTGATACATATTGTTTTCCTTTCATTGTTCATTCATTTTATGCCCTAGCTAAGAAATCTTTGCTTATTCTGAGTCTGCAGATTTTTCTGTATATTTGGTCCTTGAATTTTTTAATACTATTCCACATGCTTTATATTATTACTTTATGTAGAGTTGGGTATAGGCTTAATTTAGTCCTCCTCTGAAACATAGTCTTTCATGAATGTCCACTGAATGCCCTAGTGATCAACAAGTTTCCTTTACACTGATTGGTTAGAACAGATATAACTCCTACTTGTTAAGCTCCAGAAATAATTGTTCTTTTCCAACTGCTTGTTTTTTATCCAATCTCAGAGTCTCACCCTATGCACGTGCAGGTTAGAGTTCAGCCAAAGGCTTAAGAAGACTCTTACGAAGATTTCTGGAGGTATTTTCCTAAATAGTTTTCTCAGGTACGTAGCTCCACAAATTCTAGCTGCTTTTGCTTTCCTGAGTTCCGAGATCAATCTCTCTCTCTCTCTCACTCTCTCTCTCCCTCTCTCCCTCCCTCCCTCCCTGCCTGCCTCTCTCCCTCCATCCCTCTCCTTTTCCCTCCCTTCCCTCTCATCATTTCTCTCCAGCTTATGGAGAATGTCATGCCCTTTCTGGGTATCTGAGCTATGTGCTGGTTTTCAGTAAAGCCGTCAAGATAGAAAGCCAGGATGATCAGAGAAATCATTTCATTTGTTTCTCTTCTCTTGAAGACCACAGTCCTTCCCAGCCAGCTGCCAAATGTTTGAAAGCCATTTTACAAATACATTTTTTCTACATTCTAGTTTTCTGTGATGGGAAGATCAATCTGGTGCCAGTTATTCCTTCATGGTGAAAACAGAAATGTAACATACAGCTTTAAAATGGACTTCCTTTGTTATATTGATTTATTTTAATATATTCTTCTTTCTTTTTTAAGGCAAATTTGAAGTGAAGGAAATAATTTGTCTTAATTAAAATATTTAAAACAGACCGCATATGTAAATATATATATATATATATAGAGAGAGAGAGAGAGAGAGAGTGTGTGTGTGTGTGAGAGAGAGAGAGAGTGTGTATGTGTGTGTGAGAGAGAGAGAGAGTGTGTGTGTGTGTGTGTGAGAGAGAGAGAGAGAGAGAGAGAGAGAGACAGAGTTGTTGCCTAGGCTGGAGTGCAGTGGCACGATCTTCGCTCACTGCTGCCTTGACTTCCCAGGCTCAAGAGATTCTCCCATCTCAGCCTCTTGTGTAGTTGGGATTACAGGTGTGCGCCACCATGCCTGGCTATTTTTTTGCATCTTTTGTAAAGACGAGGTTTCACCATGTTGCCCAGGCTAGTCTCAAACTCCTGGGCTCAAGGAATCTGCCTGCCTCAGGCTCCCAAAGTGCTGGGATTACAGGCATGAGCCACTGCGCCCAGCTGAAAGCATTTTAAACATGCATTAACTACTTAGTAGCTGGTCCTGTCTTCTAGCTAATAACATTTTAATTTTTTTATAATGGCATAAGAATAAAAGTTTTTTATACCCTTCATATGATTATTTTTTATTGAGGATATAGCATCCTAGAGTATAGGTGATTTGGCAGAGGTTATGAAATTACACTTAATTCCATGAATGTATTAATATCTAAGAGTCATTGTGTATTTCCTAACTGCTTTATTTTTTCTCATTGTATTTTCCCAACAACTCTATAAGGTGGACTCTATAACTTGCCCCATTTTATAGATGAGGAAACAGGCTTAGTGAAATTTTTTAAATGGTCCAGTTCATACCACTAGAAAGGGCAAAGCCTGGAGTTTTACATGTCTAGTCTGATCCCAGAGCCTGATTTCTTAACCATTATAATAACTTGTTTTCTTATTGAATGACCACTATGCACCTGGCCCTAGGTAAAGAGAAATAAAATTTTATTTGTTTTCTATCATCAATGAGCTAACAAATTGGAGACGGGGAGACAGATGTACGAACAAAGTACCGTAAACATGAGAAGTGCTGAAGTAGAGTATGTGTGTGAACGAGGCTAATAGAGTGTGGGAAATGAGCAATCTTTTGGAGAAGAGGAGCAGGATGTACAAAGATATCAAAATGAGCGAGGAATAAAATGAAGCATGAGGTGGCTGGGGGGTTGAAAGGTAAACTACTGAATATCTCTGCCAATGGAAAACCTCTAGGAAGCCTTGTTATAAATGAATAGGACAGGGTTTCAGCTGTTAAAAGCATCCCATCTACTAAGGAAGAGACGAAGTACACAAGTAGGCACACAAAAAATATTTTTTACCACTGGGAAAATAAACTGGTGTGAGAGTCTAGGAGAACAAATATTCATCCAGTTTAGGGAATTGCATAAAAATCTCTCGGGGAGGTTGCCCCAAAATTGGGCACAGAAGCAGCATCTGGCCCATTACACACAAAAACACTGGGACCCCTAGTTTCCCTTTGAAATCCATGAACTGTTTTGTATTATGATCTATGGAAAATAAAGTGCTTGCCTTTATCATATTTGGTTTGAGGGGATCTGACATTTTGCCTTGTGAAACGTCCAAAGCTGAATGTGTTATGTTTCCTAAACTCTTTGCAAAGTGATCAGTGTTATGTAAGTTGAGAATTTTGAATCACTTACAACAACTTGAAAATTGTTCCTCATATTTGTTAAAAGAGCCCGTTCCTAGACATCATGTTTATTTCTCCAGTAGTGTCACTAGTTTTTTTAAAATTAAGAACTTAAAAACCTTCAGCCATGTTTTTGTAGACATTACACAATGTGTTTCTCGAGCACATGCAAAATAATGACACAGGGAACTCATTTAGCTTAGAGGGGAAAAACAGCAGGTCAATTTAAAAGTTAGTTAACAAATATTATGATTTGTTATTTAACAGTTGGCTTCATCTGGTATTTGAACAGTTTCTCAAATGCAAGTGTGTGGGGGGTATTAAGATTTATTTGTGTAATATGCAAACAGCTTTGGTTGAAGTGTGACTGGCATATTTAACCAAATCAAAAATGAGAAGACCATACATCCTGGAGATTGATATTTTGGGAAATATTTACAAACATACAAAAAATAGTGTTAATTTTCCAGAATTTTCTGAATATTTCTGCATGTAATTTTTTAAAATGAAGAACATTCAGAATAATTACTCAGATATTCTTTTTCTTGTGATTCAGCATGAGCCATATCATTGTTGTAATATTTCAGTATACTGTCTAACTCTGTTGAGGCTGAAATCTCACTGGGCCAGTGTTAACCTCTCTCTCCTCCCATAGTATTTTGGTCAGTTAATTTGTCTGTGGACATATTTTTCCATGCATCTCATTTTTACCTTTCTCCTATCAAGTGTATGGATTTTCAGATTCTTATCTTTTAGAAGGATGAGCTGCTCAATCTGTGGTCTGTGATGGAAGGCAGGTAGGGTGAGTTCATGAGGTGAATTCAACACCTTCAGATTTCAGAATAAATTTTTATGCATCTGCAGAATTTAAGATTAGTAGAGCTTCTGGAAATAATGAAGGTACTCAGATATACTGAGATTGTTGTTGAATTCATCACTTTATAAGCATTTCCATCCATGTGCATTTGTATATCTTTGTTAGAGATATCTTTAATTCTCTATTTTGTGATTATGTGTAAAGACATTTAGCGATACATCTTATGGCACAGCATAGCAAATAATGAATGGGATAGGATCGTTTCTTTAGAGACGTTATCTTTACTCTTTGGGAACCATGGTGAACCAAGGGTTCCATTAGTGTCTTAGGAGGTACAGTCACAGCTTTCTTGATAGGAGGTCAATTGCAATTGAAGACAAATGATTAGAGCTGTTCTCTCTGAAGTAAACAGAAAACACTGATGTTGATATTATCCAATAACTGAAAAGAAAACTTGGAAAAGACTGAAGGAGTATGTCTTCATGGCCCTTCAGGGAAGAAGGTATCCTAACTAACTGGTAGAACCTCTGGTTGCGTGAGCGGGGCTATTTCTGTAGATTTCTTCCCAGTTCTTACTCACCAGGCAGCTTGATCTTCATGTCATTTCTGGAGTAAATTTCTCTACTAAGAAGAGAATGTGTTGAATAGCCAACATGAATATCAGTCTGTTTGGCAGTCAGAGCCTCATAAATTACTCTGTTGGTTCTTTGACACAAATCAGTCTCATGTGAGTTTGAGTTGCATAAGCTGGTTTTTTTTTTTTTTTCTGTTGCTGTTGTTGTGCCTAGTTACCACTGACAAAGCCGATCATTAAATATCATCTTAATACACATATAACCCCAAAGACAAAACTCTGGAGTAAAGAAGAAAAACAAACATTTTTGCTAAATACCTACCCATCTACCCTACCCCGATTATAAAAGCAACATGTGCTTTTATACACAATTACAAAAGCCATTGAATAAACAATTGTAACTTATTGTATAAACCATTGTAGACATTGCAAAACATTGTACACAGATTTATATGTCTTTCTGTCTACTCTTTTTAAAAGCATAAGTTACATGGTTAAAATTGTAGGAATATAGCTTACAATTATTGAATGTTTATGGTATACTAGATACTGTTTAAGTACTTTATGTGCATTAAATCATTTTAATCCCCTGAACAATACATGAGGTTGGTAGCATTATTATCCCATTTTGCAGGTGGGTATATTTAGGCATAGAGATTTTAAAATAACCTGCCTAGTGTGACAAAGTAAGTAGTGAAGCTCTGATTTAAACTGAGATAGTCTAACTTTATAGTACAAGTTCTTAACCATCATTTTGCTATTATATTTTATCTATAATCTGTGTCCTGCTATTTTCAGTTCACACAAGTCAACACACTCTCTACATAATTCTAAAACTTTGAAAGCCTTCTTGACCATCAACCAATCTCCCATGACTACATGACCCTCAACTTGACTTTGCCCTGAGAAGACTCAAATTTGAATTTTCTCTAAGTAATAAAATACTTTTCTCCCTTTGGTAGCAAAGCTGGGTTCTTTAAGAATCACATGTAGAATCAGATAACAAGACCTAAATGCTATTTTATATCTCCTTAATAATCCTAAATAGAATATGTATTATATTAGGTATTTGAAATTTTACTTGAGAAATAAAATCACAAACATTATCTAACATTATTGCCTTGATTGAGGATTAGCTCAGATTGTCCCAAGGCAAAAATGACAAATGAAAGGGATCTAAAGAAAAGATCATGATACTGTGACTTGTTCTTCTTCAAAAAGTGCTATTCAGAATACGAACTAATTGGCTATATACAATGTGCAAATAGTTCTGCTCGCTAATATATTTCTGCCTACTGCAATTTTAGTCACTTCTTTAGTTCAGTTCCCTGTCCAAAAGTGGCGGTCAAATGAATTTTGGGGTGAGGGCTTGGCTTTCTCTTTCAAGTGGTGATCCTAGGAGGTTTACCTTTGTCTGTGACTTTTGTATCCTTTTTCTCAAAGGCTATACTTCTTTGAGTACAAAAATTGAAAATAAATTAAACAAGAATGCAAAGTTTTTAACCAAGTTTATAAATCTGGAAATGCGATGCTTTATAAAAAGTACTAACTTTTTATTTGTTTTCTTTGTTTTTTGTTTATGTGTTTGCTTTAACTTTTTTTTTTTTTAACTGCCTATTTAATGAACACTTAGAAAGAAAGCAAGGATCTTTAGGGGCTGCTAAGGGTTTACTAACATCCAATCTTTTGAAACCTGACACATTTTTGCCCTTCCTCCTTTTTTCTTCCTTCCTGCCCTCCCTCTCCTTCCTTCCTTCCTTCCCATTTTCTTTTCTTTCAAGTAATACTATATTGATAGATGGAACAAATGCTTTAAATCTTATTTATACAAATATTTTAGTAAAGATCCTCATGGATATTTCTGTAGGCCAGGTAAAGTAATGTGCATGAAATAATTATATGGTGGGAAAAAACATGACCGTCTACATTGCCTCGTTCCAAGAAAAAGAGTAGGGAAGATAATCAGCCCAAAATAAGTTTTCTTAATGAACCACTTTCAGCTTTTTTTAGCGGGGTGGGTGGGTGAGAAGACAGTCTCAATATCCTTAATAGCATTACAAACGGCTATTAACTTACACAGGATCAGAAAGTTAATAGCATAGTAATAATTTATAATAATTTAGTAATAATCCTGGAGGTTTTAGATAACTGTAAGGAACTTATGAATAGTATTTTAATATGGTAAATTTAAAAACAGCTAACACTAAACAGCTTGGATGGAAGTTTACTAGTCTAGAAGTAGGCAGATAACAGAATATTTGTACCCCCTATCAGAAAGATCACATCTTTAATTTTGTGTTTAATTCTAATGCTGCATTTTTAGAAATACATTGACTTTAAATTGAACCACATACAGAAAAGGGCTAGCAGGTGGTGATGACTGAACATTATTTATAGTTTAAAAAAATAGAGACAGATGATGGACAGTTGAAAAATTCAAAGGCTGAGGAATCTAATCATAATTATCTCAAACACTTAAAGTAATCTATGGAAAAAGAATTAGATTCATCAATGTAACATTATAAAGAAGTAATACTAGGATTAATAACTAGAAGATATGAGGAGTCATGTTTTGTCTTAATGGAAGGAAAAACTAAGAAATGAAGCATTCCCCCAAATAGAGTTTCTTACACACACACACACAAATCTGTAGTGTTTGTGTTCAAGAAGAAGCTGGGTCACTATCTGTCAGAAACATTTTTAAGTAATCCTTAAGGAAAAAATGTTGAACTAGAGAGTCTCTGAAGTTGCCTCCAACACAAAACATTCCTTTTTTTTTTTTTTTTTTGAGACGGAATTTGACTCTGTCACCCAGGCTGGAGTGCAATGGCACATTCTCGGCTCACTATAACCTCCGCCTCCCAGGTTCAAGCAATTCTCCTGCCTCAGCCTCCCGAGTAGCTGGGATTACAGGTGCACACCACCATGCCTGACTAATTTTTGTATTTTTAGTGGAGACTGGGTTTCACCGTGTTGGCTAGGCCAGTCTCGAACTCCTGACCTCAAGTGATCCACCCACCTTGGCCTCCCAAAGTGCTGGGATTACAGACATGAGCCACTGCACCCAGCCAAAATGTTCTTAATTCCATGAATCATAAAATTATTTCTTCTGGATTGTTAGATCTATTAAAATGTATGGTTCTTTTATTTTTCAAGTAAATTATTATATTGTATAATCTACCAATCGGACTAGCCTGACAGTAAATTAAACAAGAATTGTATTGAAGAAGACACAAATAAATGAAAAGATATCCCATGTTCATGGATTGGAATAATTAATATTGTTATAATGTTCATACTATCCAAAGTTATCTTTAATGTTGTTAAAATGTCCATACTGCCCAAAGCAATCTACAGATTCAATGCAATCCCTATCAAAATACCAGTGACATTCTTCACAGAAATAGAAAAAGAACAATCCTACAATTCATATGCAGCAACAAAAGACCCTGAATAGCCAAAGCAATCTTGAGCAAAAAGAGCAAAGCTGGAGGCATCATACCACCTGAGTTCAAAATATACTACAAAGCTATAATAATCAAAACAGTCTGATACCGACATAAAAAACACACATAGACCAATGGAACAGAATAGAGAGCCCTAAAATAAATGTACACATTTATGCTCAATTGATTTTTGACAAAGGTGCCAAGAACACACAATGAGGAAACAGCAGTCTCTTCAATAAACAGTGCTGGAAAAACTGTATATCCTCATGCAGAATAATGAAATTGATCCCTAACATCATAAATCTCACTACTAAATATATATCCAAAGAAAATGAAATTCATATTTTGAAGAGATATCAGCACGCCCATGTTCATTGCAGCATTATTCACAATAGCCAAGATATGGAATCAGCCTAAGTGTACATCAGTGGATGAAGGGATAAAGAAAATGTGACACATATACACAATGAAATAGTGTGAAGCCCTATAAAAGAAGGAAATTCTGTCATTTGTGACTGTATTGGTGAAACTGGAGGACGTTGTGTTAAATGAAATAAGCCAGGCACAGAAAGACAAACACCACATGATTTCATTTATATTTGAAATCTGAAAGTGTTAAACTCACAGAGTTAGAGAAAATAATGGTGGTTATTATCAGTGGTTGGGGTCGGGGGTTGGAAAGATGTTGGCCAAATGATACAAAATTTCATTTAGAAGGAATAAGTTCAAGAAATCTATTGTACAACATGGTGACTATAGTTAATAATATTGTATTGTATTTTGAAAATGGCTGAGTAGATTTTTAATGTTCTCACTACAAAAAATATATGAGATGATACATATGTTAATTAGCTTAGTTGAGCCATTCAACAATGTATGCATATTTCAGAACATCATGTTGTACCCAATAAATATATACAAGTTTTTCCAATTAGAAAATTTAAATTACACTTTAAGGAAATATGGATGGTATATTCTTGCCAGAACAAGTAACTTTTAAGAAAATTTAGCCTTCTTTTTCTGATGTGCAAGATCTAAATGACTAGATTTCTTTGAATGATATTGATTGGTTCAAATATAATATTGAATATTACTTTTATTTCCATTTTGGTTTCAGTTATATTTTTTAACCTGGAGTGCTCAATTTGTAAATTCTGCATTCCTCCTGGTGCCTACTTATTAACAGACATTGTTAACTGCATTACATCCGTTTTTCTATTAAGTGTTTTTTCAGTTGTGTCTGTGTGTTTGCAAACATCTAGATTAAAAAAATAGATGTTTCTAAGTGTCTCAAAATGTTAAATAAGGTGACTTTTAAGTTTTTCATTCTGATGTTACAGTTCTTGGAACAAAGCTCAAAAGCTATATTCAGGTAAGATATGAGTATACATATACACGATTTAACAGTAACATTTATTTGAATTAGTAGTCATTTATGGCAGCTATTAACTTTCTATGTGACTAGTAGAAAAGTAAGATCTTTTTTTATCAATGTAGTTTATTATTATAGAAAAAATTATTCACATTTCATATAAGCACTAGGATTTCTACTATACACAATATTTGTATTCCTGAAAAATTAAAAAAAAAACTTTTTTGTGCAAAATTATATGGTAAAAATAACAAGACTCTTGGGGGAAATAGAGCTGGGGAGACCACACACAACTTATGCAATTTTATAACCAGAACACTCACAAAAATGAATATTGGTACCTTGGACACTGGCAGGCAGCAACTCAGCATGCCTGGAGCTGCTTCACAGGATATTAAAAATGCACAGAGTAAGTAAAATGGAAACACAGGCAGTGAGGCAACGCAAATGGAAGAGGAGCTCTGATCAGCTGGGCTGCTTAAAGGTGAGAACAGGAGGAAATGCAACTGCCAAGGTCAGTGTGTGTGTTTTTCTGGAAGGAGGCCCTGAATGAAGGGTTCATTTTTAATTTTTTTAAAAATGGAGCTTTCTGTTGGGAGGCCAAGGCGGGTGGATCACGAGGTCAGGAGATCGAGACCATCCTGGCCAACATGGTGAAACCCCGTCTCTACTAAAAATACAACAAATTAGCCAGGCGTGGTGGTGGGTGCCTGTAGTCCCAGCTACTCAGGAGGCTGAGGCAGGAGAATGGCATGAACACGGGAGGCGGAGCTTGCAGTGAGGTGAGATCGCACCACTGTACTCCAGCCTGGGTGACAGCGAGACTCCGTCTCAAAAAAAAAAAAAAAAAAGAAAAAAAAGAAAATAATAATAATAATAGAGCTTTCTGAAAGTGTTTCTACCTCTTCTATAGATGAGCTGAGGGAATTTTTTCCTTTCTGCTAAAGTTTATGATTCTCATTTCACTATTTCTTTCTCCTATTGCCTAACAAAACTGCATCTGAACCAGTACAACCTCCACATGGTGAGCTAATTGATGTTATAGAAACTTGTGTTTTGACACAGTGTTTCTGAAGCTTTTGAATATACAAGAATTGCCTGAAAGGCTTTTAAAGAACAGATTTCCAGGTCCCATTTCTGACAAACTTCCAGAGGAGGCAGATACCACTGGTGGCACAGGTCACCTTTTAAGTGGCGAGGCTGTTACAGTGCAGATGTGTAATATTCTCTCTTCCTTCGCTGGTGAATTTCAACATTGATGGAAATTGTATTGGATACTGGATCCATACTTTCAGAAAATGAAGTGAGAACATCTCACCAATACGTTTTTGGTGAAGTTTTTACTGCTTCCATATGATTCAGCCTTCCACGCAGTTCAGAAGAGTGACAGACACTGATTCACAATGATGCAGAATTATCAACGTTACTTCAATAGGGTTATCCTTTGTAAATTTAATTAATTATTAGGTATATGAGAAAACAACAATTTGAAGAAATAGGCATACATACTCAGATATTCCTACTACCTACTACCAAATCAAACATTTTCTACATAGACACCAAAGCTTTCAGGGAAACATACCTGGTTTTAGAAAGCCCAACTTAGTTTGGGTGCCAAATATGTTTGCTTGCCTGGTTTTATTTTCCTAGAATTGTGAAAGAATTACTTCTGATAGAAAGAAGTTTTCATTATGGTTTTCAGAGACAGACTTTAAAGAATAGCTCATACTGTTTCTGTTACATACATTTTATCTTACAAAAACTGCTGCATGTACCAGATGATTTTGTCTGTCTGGGTTTCCATTGTCTAGTTTGGAAATGAAGAGGTTGGGTGGATGATTGCTCAAATCTATTTCAATTACAATATCTATGGGTCTGAAATCTGTAAGATGGCTTAGCATGTATCATTCAACAACACAGGCCAATGGCTTTTATTTCTCAAACAATTTTCTGGAAAAATTAAATGAATAACTTTTTTCATCTTCTCAGGCTCTCTCTCCTTTCCATGCACTGTCAATGCTACTGAAGAAAAGGATGTTTTTAATGGTTATGAAGGATTTTTAAAAGAGAATAATAAGGATTTGTAATACTCAGTGCATTATCCTTAAGAAATGTAATACCTAATTAAAAAGACAAGAAATATAGAAGATTTAAGGTTAATACACAACAGCAGGGGGCTATGTTTCAAACTGAGTAGTAGAGACAAATAGCAAATAGAAGAGAGGCCTCTGGAGTACAATAGGCACCTCTTCAATACAGAACACATTCATTCATTCATCCAATAATTGTTTATTGATTTACTGTTTGGTGGCAGGCACTCTGCTAGATGTTAAAATACAATGTTGAGGGGCTGGCAGTGAGCCTATGGAAGAGACAGAGAAAGAGTGTGTGACTACATGGGTAGAAAGAAAACCAAGAGTGTTTGATGTAGCAGTGGAGGGAAGACAGCTATTAGAAAAGGAAGGAAACGTTAACAATGTCAAAATGCTCATCAGAGATCAAGTAAGATAAAAACTGATAAACATGCGTTAGGTATTGTGACATGGATGTTACCAGCAAACTTATCAAAAGTTGTCTCCATAAAGTGATAAGAATTGGAGCCAGACAGGAATTTGCTTCAGAGGAGTGTTAGAGGAAGAAATGGTGTTGGTGATTATACATATCTCTTTTGAGTAAGCTGGCCATAAATGACGGAAGAGAAAGAACAGTAGTTCAAGGGAGATGTGTAGTTATAGGCATTGAGCATGACTTCTTTCTATGGGAAGAATACAGCTGAGATGAAGATCTTGATTACATAAGAGAAAAAGATAATAGATGGTCTAGTATAGTGCTTTGAAACTTTCTTACGCATGTGAATCAGCTGAGGATCTTGTTTAAAATTTCTATCCTGATTTAGTAGATCTGAGATAAGACCCAAGATTCTTCATTTCTGTTGAGTTCCTAGGTGATACCGATGTTGTTCGTCTTTAGGTGACATTTCCAGTACCAAGAGTGTAGTAGAATTGCTGAGCAAGGTTATGGGTCCGTTTAAATTGGGTGACCATATATTTTTAATGGATTATATTTGCCCCATCATGCAGTATTTTTCCTAACATCTCTTTGTTGCTTGGCAGTAGGCAAAAATAAAACAGAAAGTAGGAGTTGAAGCTGTATATAGAAGAAACTGAATAAAGGGATGGATGGATTTGGAAATGCAGGTGGTCCAGGGTACTGGAGGTCCTGATGAAGTTGAAAAGCTGTCATAGTGGAAGTGACTGAAAAGCAAGTTGGGAGAAAAGGAACTCATGAATGAGGATTTTGAAAGTGAAAGAATTTGAGATGATGACAAGATCCAAGATGCAGCCCTGAAAGTATATGTCTGAAATAGCAGGGAATGGCAAGAGCCTTATTGTCATTTAACACCCAAGAAGAGGGCTTATGAGGATGGGTCAATTCCAGGGCACTCATGGTCAAATGCTGGGTGGTGGAAATTATAATGAGAAAAGAAGTTTAAGCTCTAAGGTCATGTGGGTACTGACCTTTTGATCTCCTTGGAGTTTCTCTTAGAATTAACTTGTTTATGTAACAAGTATTTATTGAGCACCTACTATAAGCTAGGCACTTGTCTTAGTCTGTTTTATGTTGCTATAAGAGAATACCCAAGGCTAAGTAATCTATAAAGAAAGGAGGTTTATTTAGCTTATGAATCTGCAGGCTGCAATAGTTCAAGAGCATAGCACCACATCTGGCCAGCTTCTGGGGAAGGGCACATGTTGGGTCAAAACACGATGTGGAAGCAGGAAAGTGGGCAGGTGTGCAAAGAGATCACTGATAGAGGAAGCAAAAGTTCTGGAAGCTGAACTCACTTTTATAACAACTCTCTCTCCATTAAGTAATCCAGATGCATGAGAGTGAGAACTCATTTGCTCCCATAGGAGGATATTAATTTATTCATGAGTGATCCATCCTAATGACCCAAACACCTCCAATTAGGCCCTACCTCCCAACACCTCCACACTGGGGATCAAATTTCAACATGAATTTTGGAGGGGAAAACTCAAACCATAGCAACGCTGTTCTAGATACTGTAGGTACCCTACTGAACAAAACAAACAGTGCTTGCATTCTGGTGGATTCATGCCTCCAAAGTCCTGATTTCTGTGTGGATGGTGTTTTTAAAAGAGGCCGGGTGTGGTGGCTCATGCTTGTAATCCCAGCACTTTGAGAGGCCGAGGCGGGTGGATCACAAGGTCAGGAGTTCGAGACTAGCCTGACCAACATGGTGAAACTCCGTCTCTACTGAAAATACAAAAAATTAGCCAGGTGTTGTGGCGGGCGCCTATAATCCCAGCTACTCAGGAGGCTGAGGCAGAAGAATTGCTTGAACCCAGGAGGCGGAGGTTGCAGTGAGCCGAGATGGCATCACTGCACTCCAGCCAGGGCGACAGAGCAAGACTCTGCCTCAAAAAAAAAAAAAAAAAATCACAAACTTGCTGTCCCCAGTGCTCCTCACCAAATTGAAACAATTTACCCGGGATGAGAAGATAACTTTCATCATTGAATTTTTCTTGTTATGAAACTTTGAGTTTAACTTTATTCATCACTGGAGCAAAGAAAATTAGTTTGTGGGAAAAAGAGCAAAGAAAGTCACTTGACCAGCTTTGAAGAAGGCTTCTTTTGTTGATGCAGTCCAAAACCAAAGGAACCCTTTTATCTGATATTACTGAGAGTTACCTGAAGATGTGGGATGGGGACTTGTATACAATGTTAGGCTTGAAAATAACAAAAGGTAGCAACTCAAGATCAGAGATTACATGATTTTTGAGAATGTAGGACTAAGAGCATTGCCTATCAATGGATGGGTAACATAAAAGAAGAAAAGTCAACAACTGTATCACTATTGACTTTGTCTACCTGTTATTAATCTTTTCTTACTCTAAGTGAATATCATAAGACAAACTAATAATATAAATGAATTCATCATATTTTGACTTAATTTTCAGCAGTATATGCTGCATAGAAAAATCATGTATATGGCATCTCATAACCTGGGTTTGCTCCCTTATTGTACCATTGCTCAATTGTGTTCTCTATTGCTTCTACCTGTAGAATGATTTCTATTCTGACTTTGTTTGCATTTCCCTAAAATCTCCCCCTGACATGTTATTAGTAAAAGCTGTTCACCTCACTGGACAGGGCCACAGATCAGTTACATAAAACTAAGGAAAAATTTCTCTTTTCTTTTGATAAATGCATATTAGGTTTTGGCATTAAGTCTGGGCCCCAAAACGTAATGAAAAGCCCAGCCATTTCATTTGAGTTTTGATGAATAGAAGACATGCTCTTTACCTTTGAAATCTGACTACAGAATCATACTACACTCCAAAACATTCATATTCCTCCAAAATTTCTCGGAACTTTTTGCACAAAGCCTCCTCCTTTCTTTCCTGGATCGTTTCTGAGACTTTGATCCTTTGCTATTTGGTTTGTCCTTATCAGTGAGAGCATTGGTACTAACGTGAATGGTGAAAATGAGATCAGCACCGTACAGGTAGAATTGAAATATTATGATAAATTATGAGATAGAGGAAGCCAGTTTAGGAAAACAGATTTTCCAAGCTTAAAACTCACTCCAGCCTTATGAGATAATAAATTTAGGAGTGTTCCTCAACCTTCTTTTGAATTTGTGTAAGCTGATGATAAACCACAATATTTCTGTTGCAAGGGAAAAGGACCACAAAACATCTTTGGCCACCAAAGAGCTCAGCTCTTACAAAATATTTTGATGAGCTAAGTGTAAATGAATCAGAAAACATACGGGTTGAATTTCCACCATTATACTCATGGGAAGATAGGAGGCCCTTTTGTCTTTTCCTTTTTCTTTTTAAATGAGAACAAGAATGCAGTTGACAAACATGGTTTAGGTTTTCTGAATCAAATATTTTGAAACCAGTTCAAGAGATTTTTTTGAATCTGAATGAACAAAAGGTTGTTTGCCCATTTCTCATTTTATCATTTGTTTTGGTTTTCTTGGCCTTTATTTGTCCAGGTGCCCAAAGGAGAGAGAGAATAAACTTGAACATTCTGACTTTAAAGGTAAGCATCTATTAATGGCAAAAACCTCCATTACTTTTGCACCAACCTAATATTTTTGGAACTTCCTTAATAAAATTCAGCTGTTGCAGAGGTAGCTATATATTTATCTCAAGAGGAAAATTTTTTCACTGAAAATGCCATCAGCATTTCCATTTTAATGACATTAGATGGCCAGATAGGTTTGACAGAAAATTGCCTTTAGGGCTGTCTTTGGGCCAAAGTTTGGCTTTTTAAAAATTGCTCATCATCTTTCACTTTTAGCCTTTCTTCATTGTTCAATGCGCTACCCTACCAGATGGCCAATGCCCTGAGCTTTTACACTTTCTTCTAACTTCCCAACAATTTTCCAGTGGAACATCCCATGGATATGGTTAGGCCCTCATTATCAAAGCTTATTTTTTTTTAGTACCAATTCCATATCATCCAAATAGTATATGTTAATTTTGTTTTTAAAATTTCTCTGAACTGTGTTCAAGTCTTTTATAGCTGGGGTACTCCTAATTAAATTTATATGTTATCAACATGTATATGCCAATAAAACATACAAATTATTACAGCAGATGTGGGGTTTCCAAAGGTCTGGCCAGTCACCATGTTCTTCTACAATGATAAATTACATTCATGGCCTCAATTCTCCTCTCTTTGAATATCTGACTCTAGCCATGTGACTTTGAAGTTTTCCCATTAAAGAAGTGGACTGCGTTTTCCTAAAACTTGACTTTAAGTTTGTCTGTGGAATTGCTTTGACCAAGAGAATATTAGTAAATGTTAAATGACAAAAGATTTAAAATGTTTGCTCACTTATATGTCTTCTATCATGATGAGAAGAACATGACCAGGCTAGCCCAGGAGAAAGATGGAGCACATATGGAGCAGAGCTGCCCCAGCCAAACTGCTCTTGAGACCCCAGCTTAGAGCATCCAAGTCCCAGCTAACACCCAGAAGCATGAGTGACTCCATTTAAGGTCAATAAAACCATCTAGCCGAGTCCAGTGAGATAAGCCAGCCCTTGGTTGATCACAGATGCATGAGCTAAATAAATGCTTATTGTTGTATGCCACTATTTGGGTTTTTGTTTGTTGTGCAGCATTACTGTGGATGTGGTTAATGTATACACCCTCCTATATCTTTCTCTTTGGCAGCTACAGAGGGGGTTCCTCTGAGCACAGTTTAAAAAAATCCATATCTGTAAATTCTCAGTCATAACATTAGTTTTTAAACAGATTTAGTTGTCAAGAAAGACTTTGAAAAGTAGCGGTATCAAAACATCATATTGTACTCCATAAATGTGTATGATTATTGTCAATTAAAACCAAAATAAAACTTTCTTAAAAAATAATGGGAATATAAAACACCCGGCAAAAGCCTCAAAACTAACATTTTGGTTAGATAATTTTTATGTGTTTCTCTAAATTTTCAAGGTAACTTAAAGTTATACATTACTTCTTGTGTCCTTTGTAACAACCCTGCAAGGTAGATCAAGTATTACTACCTCATTAACTGAGCACCTTCCATGTGCTCAGCACGGTTATGAATGCTTTGCATATATTAACATGTTTATTTTCACAGCTATCCTATGGGATAGAACACATTGATTATTTCCTCATTTATGGATGCCAAAACTCATTTGAGCTTTATACCAATTCTATTATTTGAGTAAGTAAAATATTATTATGCTCTTTTACTTTCTTATTATGCTCTTTACTAAGAGCATAATAATATTTTTATTATACTATATTAATAATAATATTTTATTAAGAGCATAATTTTACTTTGTAGGATCTTTACATGTATTATCTTATTTAATTTTCACATTGATCAAAGAACTAGGGATTCTACATAAATAGCCCTATTTTACAGATGAGAAAACAGAGTCAAACATGTTAAATATCTTGCCCAAGTTCACACAGCTGTTACAGCCATGCTGAGAAGTCTATAGCTCAAAGACTGTATACAACTTGGCCCTAGGTCGACCAATTACCATGCCAGGGAGCCAAGGCTAGTGTAGTCTTTCTGTTAGTCAATTTTATCCTCAATGCTCTGCTCAGAGGGAGCATCTACTGTGATCTTACGTAATGCTGGATCTGAGTTGCTTCCTTTGCAACACCAACAAAAATAAATTCCAAAGTCAATTTTTTAGTTCAAAAAGGTGCTATAAAGTCATTATATGAAAAAGATACCTGTAACACACATGTTTATAGCAGTACAATTCGCAATTGCAAAAATGTGGAACCAGCCCAAACGCCCGTCAATCAACAAATGGATAAAGAAACCGTGGTATGTATATATGATGGAATACTACTCAGCCATAAAAAGGAATGAATTAATGGCATTCACAGCAACCTGGATGGGATTGGAGACTATTATTCTAAGTGAAGTAACTAAGGAATGGAAAACCAAATATCATTTGTTATCACTCATAAATGGGGGCTAAGCTATGAGGATGCAAAGGCATACGAATGATACAATGGACTTTGGGGACTGAGGGGAAAGGATGGGAAGGGGGCGAGGGATAAAAGACTACACATTGGGTTCAGTGTATACTGCTTGGCTGATGGATGCACCAAAATCTTACAAATCACCCCTAAAGAACTTACTTATGTAACCAAATACCACCTGTTCCCCAAAAACCTATGGAAATAAAATTTTTTAAAAAAAATACACATGAACACAAAACGTATCATAATAACCATATTAAGTATACAATACAACGGCATTTAGTAGGTTCACAATGTTATGTAACCAACCCCACTGTCTAGTTCCAGACCATTTTCGTAACCACGGGAGGAAACTGTATCTATTAAGCAGGTACCTTCCACGTCCCCCTGCCGCTCAGACCCTGTCACCACAAATCCATTTTCTTTCTCTATAGATCTGCCTCTTCCAAATATTTCATTAAAATGGGTTAATACCAAAAAAAAAGGTGTTATAGCTGACAATCTGTGCTGTGGGCCGGCTCTTTCTGCACCAGGTACTAAAAAACAGGAGGCTTCAAAATCCTATTCCATAGCAGTTTTCCAATTTCACAGTGGATCGAGGTGTCATCTCAGAAGGACATTAACAATACTTAAAAGCAATACTTAATAATGGGTGCATCCCAAATGTTCATTTTAGTTCACTGTGAACCGCATTTTCCTCATAAATGTTCTGTTATTTAATTCCAAAATCAGAACACCAATAGTTTCTTCTATGTAATCCCACATTCAAGCATTATTTTTTTTTCTTGCTTTTAGGACTGGTTATTAAGATTAAACATCCTAAATTTGCTATTTTTCTTTTTTCCTCTTCAAGCCCCCAAATTGTGTCTGTGACGTAAACTAAGAGAATACTGCTGAAATATGACACTCAGGCTTCCTGATACATTGTTGGTTAGACCCGAAGGCCTATGTTAAGATTAACGGTCAGTTAGGAGTTTAAGAAATAATTTAGCTAGTAATCTTGACGCGAAGAAAGGCATGAATTAGGCAGCAAAGGTCTGAATTAAACAGAATGTCACAGAAACTGGAAAATAGAAATGTGGACAGCTTGCCTTAGGAATTATGGATGCAAAATTCATTGGTGCATTCTGATTAGTTAAAGATAATTGAGGGTGATAATTGACTACAGAGAGATCTTTTTAAAAATGTATCAGCAAGTATGCATTTGGGGTGATTAGGTAAGAATCTAGATAATTACCATGCAACTTGTGAAACTCATAATAGCCTTGTAATTATGCGT
Source organism: Pan paniscus (assembly GCF_029289425.2). Classification (NCBI taxonomy): domain Eukaryota; kingdom Metazoa; phylum Chordata; class Mammalia; order Primates; family Hominidae; genus Pan; species Pan paniscus. Next base: position 85,872,338 of record NC_073268.2, read on the forward strand.
TAAACAAGATGTTATATGCTTAAAGAAGCAAAGTATTTTATTAGTTAGAACATGGCCTGTACTAAGTAGGTTTTAATACACTAGGGGTCAGACTCTGATGCTTGGGGAAATTACAAAAACATAATAATCCTTGTGAATGAATGAATGAATGAACACATGATCCTGGGTATGCCTAAATAAGAATTTGAATGAGAGCCAATATGGAATATCATGGATGATTCTTATGTAAGGAGGCTGTATCTTTAGCTTTGATTTTAGAAATGAGATAGAAGTGAGAAGTCCAAAGGTTCTCAAGCTTAAGTAGAATCTTTGCAACCTGTTTTCGAAGGCAAATCCAATATGAGAGGAAGACGTTGCCCAAAATGATCTAATGGATTTAGAACATGTGTATAGGGTGACTTGCCCAGGCGGGATGGAATCAAGGATGGATCTAAGAGTTCTTGGTGTAACAGAAGAGCAAAGATTTAGGAGTTGGACCAAGTTTGAGTCCTGGCTCTGTTTCTTACCAGTTGTGTGACCTTAGCAGGTTACTGGACTTCTCTGAGCTTCAGTTTCATGACCCAAAGAGTGTAATAATAATTGCCTGAGTCAGAACAACTGAAATAATGTACATAAAATTGCAAACTGTGAGGGTGACTCTCCAAGTATTAATCCTGTTCTTCATTTGCTTTTTCTCTTATTACTGGGGACTGTGTCTTAATCAGAATTGTATTTCCTTTGAAAATCAACTTCTGTCCTTGATCCTTAATAAAAGGTTCAATAAATGCTCATTTTTGAATGAAGAAGCCAATGAAAACACTAAAAATGAGTTTGAAAGTGATCTCTGTGTGACTCAAGGCATTGGTAAAATTAGCTAGGAACACACTATGCAATTTAGAAAACCTGGTTGACTTTTATAAAATTACTTTTAATTGTGATTTTAAAAATATATAACATAAAATGTACCATTTTAACCATTTTTAAAGGTACAGTCCAGTGGCATTAAATACATTCACATTGTTGTGCAACCATTACCATCATTCATCTCTAGAACCTTTTTTCACCTTGAAAAATTGAAATTCTGTACTCATTAAGCAATAACTTCTCATTTCTGTCTTCACATTCAGACCCTGGAAATCTACTTTTTGTCTCTATGAATTTGTAAGCTATAACTCGTATGAGTGGAAGAATGCAGTATTTGTCCCTTTGTGACCAACTTATTTCACTTAACATATCTTCAAGATTAATATATGTTGTAGCATGTATCAGAATTTCCTTTCTTTTTAAGGCCAAATAATATTCTATGGCATGTGCATACCATATTTTGTTCATTCATCTAACTTTGGGCACTTGAGTTGCTTCCTTCCATCTTCGGTTATTGTGAATAATGCTACTATAAACATAAGCGTGCAAATATTTCTATGAGGGTTTTCTTTCAGTTCTTTTGGGTATGTAACCAAGAGTGGAATTACTGAATCATGTGGTGATTCTATGTTTAGTTTTTTTAAGGAACCATCATACTGTTTTTCCTAATGGTAGCACCATTTTGCATTCCCACCCACAGTTTGCAAGGCTTCCAATTTCTCTATATCCTTACCAACAATCGTTATTGTCTGTTTTTGCTTTTATGTATTTATTTTTTTATTTTTATTATAGCCATCCTAATGGGTGGGCAATGATATCTCATTGTAATTTTGGTTTGAATTTCCCTAATAATTAGTAATGTTGAGCATCTTTGGATGTGGATATTGGCCATTTGCATATGTCTTTCAGGTTCACTTTTCAAACTTCAGCAATAGAAATTGCACCGTTTTTTTCTCTTTTCCACACCTCTTCCTTTATCCCCCAGAGAAAGCAGAATTCACCTGCTTTCAAGGTTACTCCTAATATGTGGAATGTACTACCCAGAACTACCAAAGAGTCTCTGTCCTTGTTATGCTGTGCCAACATGTGAAAGCTCATGCAGTTGGCTGCCAAGATGTTGGTACAAATACACAGTCAACTACAACTCCAAATCTACATGGCTCTACCAAGCTATGTTGTACCATGAGCAGCTCCTTCAAAGGATTCTGATTCTATAACTCCCTCAAACTAATATCCGTATGCAGACTTTCACATTTGCTTTTTATCTTTGTAGTTAAAACTCAATATTTTGGCCTAAGGTGATCCCTTTTTAGTGAAGCCCAGAAAAACATTTAATGAAGGATAGCACTCCCTTAGGTATGTGAATTTTTTTCCTCATGAGGACAATGTACAACTTAAAAAAAAAACACTAAAAAAAATGCACTCAAAATGTAGCATATGAGAGATTTAAGCTCGATATGAGAAATGTCTTTCATCCAGCAAATGTTAAATACTAAAACAAGTTTTGGAGAATTGTTATAGACCATTTGCCTCAAAAAAGAGTAAGTCTCTTTAAAATTTATTAAATGTGGAATTTCTATTGCCCTTTAAACAATGGTCTGTAATAATTCTGACCCATGTTTGAGAATGTGTCCCTAATGTACAAAATAGACCCCTGCTAGACATTTGCTAACATGGAAAAGGGCATATAATTTTGTAAACAAAAATCCCATAACTCAAATTTAAATATGGCAATTATTTTAAATCTGGCTAAAAATAATTAAACTATGATACAAAATAATTTATAGTTTAGAAGTATTATGTTTTAGAAGTATTACGTCTGTAAAAATAAGCTCAGGAAAGAATCTGGTACTACTTTGTACACTTTTGACTCCAATTTCTCTGCTGTGAATCTATTTTGAGTGTCACGTTGTCTTCGTGAGCTTACTTTATGATCTTTTATTCCCAAGATTTTATTCAAAGCATCCTCTTCCTCAGTGTTTTCTTACGTGGCATTCCCATAAACTTTTTCTTTTAAATTAAGTAGTCATCTATCATTGAGAATATATATTCTCAATTGCATCTTGCCTTTATTGATTCAAAAAAGCATGTATCATTATTGGAATTTAACCTATCAAGTACGTTCAGCAAAGACATGCTAAAGTGGTTTAGTTCCTTTGATGTATAGCAAATCACTTTTATAGTAATCTAACAGTTGGTTCTTCAAATGTTTAGCTAAATTTCTCTGTGTGTGCCAAAATAACCTTTTGACAGAAAAAAAAAGAGAAGCTTTCTATGTATTATCTTAGCTGTTTTTAACACTGTTGGGAACAACACAGTTGTTCCCATGGAATATGGCTGTTTTGTCATTTGCTAGTAAATGGGGCCTCTAAACATTCATTATCAAGTTCAGTGAGATTTTGTACAATTTACTGTGCATTGTATGACTTTAGAAATGGTGAGAAAATTGTAGGTTTGTTTTCTTGTTCCAGATGCTTTTCACTCTGTCATGTGTGTGTGTGTGTGTGTATACACAGATGTAGTCATGTATTGCGTAATGACGTCTTGGTCGAAAATAGACCACATATGTAACAGTGGTTTTCTAAGATTATAATGGAGCTACCCTATACAGGTGTACCAGATTTCTTTCTTTCTTTCTTTCTTTTTTTTTTTTTTTGAGACAGAGTCTCACTCTGTCGCCTGGGCTGGAGTGCAGTGGCACCATCTCAGCTCACTGCAACCTCTGCTTCATGGGTTCAAGCGATTCTCCTGCCTCAGCCTCCTGAATAGCTGGGACCACAGGCGCCCGCCACTACACCCAGCTAATTTTTTGTAGTTTTAGTAGAGATGGGGTTTCACCATGTTGGCCAGGCTGGTCTCCAACTCCTGACCTCGTGATCTGCCCGCCTCAGCCTCCCAAAGTGCTGGGATTACAGGTGTGAGCCACCACGCCCGGCCAGGTTTCTTTTATATTGTATTTTTACTGTACCTTTTCTATGTTTAGACATAGAATGTCTTCTAGACATTCTAGAAATAGAATGGAATGTCATTCTAGAAATGTCAGAATTCTAGATAGAATGTTTAGACACATAAATACTTACCATTGTGTTTTCATTGTTGATGCTATTCACTAAAGTAACAGGCCTAAGAAGTTTGTAGCCTAGGAGTAATAGGCCTTACTATATAGCATAGGTGTGTAGTAGACTATACAGTCTAGGTTCGTGTAAGCATACTCTATGATATTTGCATGAACGGTAAAGTCAGCTAGCAATGCATATCTCAGAACATATCCCCATCGCTAAGTGACTTATGACTGTATATATGTATCGGTACACACATACATACATACATGCATATTCAGATACATGCTATTATTTAGCTATGTCACATGCCTACATAACCATAGTGAGAGGTTTATTGTTAATGATAGTAGATGGGAACCCATGTTACAACTAGTCTTGATAATTTTAGATGATCTAAACCATTAGATCATCAGTGCTTTTGCCCTTCTTAGAATAATGATAAAAGCTATTTTTTTAAAGCATTAACTATACACTATGGGCTTTGCTCATTTAATTTGCCCAACAAACCATTGCTGTAAGGATGAGAACTTCATATTACATTCTTATGTGACAAGGGGAAACTGGTACACAGTGAAATTACGTAACTTGCCCAAAGTCACTTTAATATATTGCAGTGTCAGGAATGCGAGCCCAGGCAGTTTGGCTTCAGAATTGCATTCTTATCCCATGCTGTCCTGTTTTGGCTCTGATTTTTGTTGTTGTTGTTTTTCTTTTCTTGTGTTTGCATTAGCAATGCGTTTTCAAACCATAGTTTCTTTGCAAGGATTGTATGAGCTACTAGTCCATTTTGTGAAGATTAGTTTAGTTAAAACTAGATAAGAGAATTCATAACTAGAAGAAAGTAAATTGTGATAAATTGCAATAAGATAAAAGAAAACATGAGGATAAGGTTGCCACGGTCAGCCTTCTTCCAGTTCTGCAGAACACTTCCCCTTTCTGTAGGAAACCTCACTTTTTCTAGCTGAGCACAGCCCTTTCTGATTCAAGAAATCACTGTGTATGCCTGTCTACACTAATGCTAAGACTAGTAAAATGTAGTTTCCTTATTTTTAGGTTAAAAATAAATACAAATAGAAGTTCTAATATGTTCTTTCTATACCCACAATGAATTGTCTTGGAAATCTGGAGTATAAGTAGCCCACTTGGGAGACCACTGCAATACTGTAAGATGAAAATTTAATTGAGACTAGAGAACAGATAATCATTTAGCCCTGGGCTGAATTTTTAGGGAAGAGACAAAATAAAAAAGAATAAAAGAGGTCAACTAAGATTAACATTTTAAAATCTCCAGTTGCCATAGAAACAGAAAATGCAGGCAAGCAGTTTAGCTACCCAAGACTTTTGAAGGATAAAGTGTCACTAAATGTCAAAAACTATTATCAGGCTTAACTGGAATTGGCTTTTGAGCCTCAGCCTGTGGTTATACAACACTCATCCTTCAAATACCCTTTCTGCAAGTGGTGGCTGACATTTGAACCTGTGAGAAATTCAGCCTCCTCTGTCCTGGAAAAACTCAAAGGCTCAGTAACTTTTTGAAGGAGCCACTCTTTGCTGGTAGTGAAAGACTTATGCATAGAATGACTTAAGGCCAAATTGTTTATTTAAAAGCTCACTGTTAACCTCTACATTTTTCCACTAGTGAGCCCCGTCTGCTTTTTGGATATGGAAATAGCAGATAATTTTATTGACCCAAACATTCACTCTCATCTTATATTAACAGCTGAGAGAGTTGAGGAGCGTTCAGAGACTTACAGTGTCTTGGTGTAATGAATGTCTTATGTTACTGGGTCTGAGCCAATATACCCACTACCTTATAATTTTTTTCTCTGATTACTTTGCTTCAGGCCCTTTGTATGCTACTAACAACTACTAGATTTCACTGTCTGCTCCAATGTGATGTTTCAAAAATTCCTGGAGGACACTCTGGCTTACTCTTTCAAGTAAATCTCTCCTTTCATAATTTATAACTGTCTGTAGAACTTCTGGTCTTACTGATGACCCACTGCACTGCTGTCTTACCAGGGAATCGGGTGCTAACAACCGTCTAGAGACTAGTTGGAGAGAAGTTCAATGATGTTTGGACACCCTCTTAGGGTAGCCCTTGGTAAGTCCAGGTGACTTTCCCACTCCATTCCATTGCAACTTTCATTCCTAATTAACTCCATTTGGAATTGTGAAACCTCTTTTTTCTTATTCTTCTTTTTCTTCTTCTCTGTTATTCATGGACATCTGCTGCATAATCAGCTGATAGAACTGAGCCCTGTGAGGTGTTTGTTTTTATTTTGTTTTTTTATTTTATTTTGTTTTGTATTTTTTTCATAGTCAAGTACTGGACTATCAGTATCAGGAGAGTCATGGAAATGTAATAGGGATTGGGAGAAAGCCTAAAATCACAAGGTAATAAGATTAATTTCAATTATTTACATATAAATCATCAGCTTTGATCCTCTGTAAGAATAGTCCATAAACTCTGGAGCAAATGAATGATACACTACATTTTAAAGAGAGTTTGGTTTATACACATATTTTATGGACCACGTCTAATATTTAACTAGGTGAGAGCCTGAATATTGTACATTACCTGTGTCAACAAATAACTGCAAAGAGTCTGCAATGAATATCTTAATTGGGTAAAGACTCAAGTGCCTGGAGCATAACCAACACCATGCTAAAAGAAGCAAAGTCTCAGGCTGGGTGCGGTGGCTCACACCTGTAATCCCAGCACTTTGGGAGGCCAAGACAGGCGGATCATGAGATCAGAAGATCGAGACCATCCTGGCTAAAACAGTGAAACCCCGTCTCTACTAAAAACACAAAAAATTAGCCGGGTGTGGTGGCACGCACCTGTAGTCCCAGCTACTTGGGAGGCTGAGGCAGGAGAATCCCTTGAACCTAGGAGGCAGAGGTTGCAGTGAGCCAAGATCACACCACTGCACTCCAGCCTGGGTGACAAAGCAAGACTCCATCTCAAAAAAAAAAAAAAAAAGAAGTCTCTGCTATTGAAAATTGAAAGATAATAATGTTCTTTGAATTATTCAAATGCATCCTTACCAGTGAATTCAAAGCATTTCTATGTTGGGACCAATGTTGTTAACAATAATAATAATAATAATAATAATAGCACAATGACTATTAGTAATCACATAAACTGATCATTAAACAATTTAAATGCATTCTTATTTAACTCTCCTGACAATCTTATGAAGTTGATGCCATTACGTCCCCATTTTAAAGATGAGAAGAGGAATTAGATCATTCACTGCAAGGTAGCACAGCTGGAAACCATCAGAGGAGTTTTAAACTAAGGCCACTGGCTCCAAAGCCTAAGATCTTTGCTACTCTGCTCTACTGCCTCTTATTCTCAACTGGCTTCTGATGGGAAACCAGAAAGGCATAGTTGCCCTCTGCTAATGGGAAAACTGAGCTTAAAGGGGCAAATACTAATTCGTTCCAAATCACCACAATTTGTGGAAAGCCTGGGTTAATATGCAATTAGAAAAAGCCAGTGTCTAAAGGACAAGAATTTTCTGTATGGTTCTTACAACCTAAAAATGGTAACTAATATCTTTTTAGGACTAATTATGTGTCAGGCACTATATATTAAGTGCCTTAACCTCAAACTCTCTTAATATTCTCAACAACCTAATGAAGTAGGTCCTATTATTAAACTCATTCCACAGACAAGAAAACTGAGGCACAGGGAGAGGAAGTAACTTGCCCAAGATCACACTGCTAGCAAGTAAGGGGACTTTGTTCCAGAGTCTGTGTGCCACTGTACCCAACTCTCTTACCTTTCCACTTGTACCTTAATCACAGAGTACCAAACCTCCTGGTGAAACTTCAGGGCTTCAAAGTCCCTTATCTTCGAATGATACAGACCAAATAAATAATGCATGAGATCAGCTAATAAGAGATCATGGAAATACTGAGTAGCAGACAAAATTGAAGACAAAATTAGTAATTTTATCATGAGAATATGACCTAATCTGGAGCTACATATGGTTCAGATTGAATTCCAAATTCATGGAAATTTGACAAATTTTTCTTTTCTTTTTCTTCCTTTTTTTTCTTTCATTGTGCAGTCTATGTTGGCAAGACAAATATTACTCACTTTGTGTGTATCTGTTTGATACTATTCCCTCTCTTTTGTTCTTTCATGCCAAATTTATAATAGAACACTGCAGGTACTCAGGCAATTTTTGAAATAATTTCAAGTAGAATTCTGAAGTGAGCATGGAAAAGACCACTGTATGTACATCCTGATGAACAGGGAAGAGACCACCATATGTTCATCCTGATGCAAAAAAAAAATTTACTATTTTAACAACATTGGATCATCTAAGCTGGAAACACTGGGTGGCTGAGACTATGCAATAGACTTGGCTGATGTAACAATAACAAGCCAGGTCACAACAGCTCCATGCTTTCCAACCTTCTGGGATGACTCATTTTGTCCATATGGTTATCTAACTGACCCAGCACCATTTAATGAAATGGCTACCTTTCCCCCTCTTCACTGCAGTGCTGCCTTGTCATAAATCAGGAAGCATACATGAGTTGGTCTATATCAATGCCATTCTGTATCATTAGTCATTTTGTCTATTTGTCTGCCAATATGACATTGTCTTAATTACTGTGGTTTTATAATAGGCCTTTTGAGTGTTTATTTTCTTTACTTTTATAGCTTTGTTCAAATGGCCAAGATCTCTGTTTCAACATTGAACATAAATAGTAATAGTCTTTGCCTCATTTTTGTTGTTGGAGAAAATTTTCCATATTTTACCATTAAATATGAGGGGTTTTCTTTTTGTAGATGTGCTTATCAGTTTAAACAAGCTTTCTGCTATTCATGATTTTATAAGTTTTTAAAACCATAAACAGGTGTTAAATTTTGTCACATTTTTTCTGCATTCATTAAGATGATTGCATGATTTTCTACTGTGTTGTAAATTACATTAAGTTTTTGTAAGTAAATTACTTTAAGTTTTGAATATTACTGTTAAGTAAATTACATTAAGTTTTGAATATTAATACACTCTTGGCTACATGAAATAAGTCTTGTTTAAATGGTGTATTACTCATTTTACATATTACCGAATTCACTTTTCCAATTTAAAGAAAAAATTTTGCCTCTAAGTTTATGAGTAAGATTAGTCTGTAGTATTTCTTTTTAAAATTTTCTTTTCAGGGTATGGAATCAAGTTTTGTCCCAAGCTCTCAGAAAGGAGTTAGGAAGTACTTCCTTTATTCCCCTTAGTTTCTAAAAAAAGTTTGTATAAGATTGGTCTATTTTATTCATAAATGTTTGTATGAATTCACTAGTGAATCATTCCAGATCTGGGTCATTCTCATAGGAAGGTCTTATAATTACATATTTAATTCAGATTTTAAAATTTCTTCCTTTGTCAGGTTTCATAGGTTGTGATTTTTTTTTAATTTTTAAATTTTACTTTACTGGAAATTTCACTGGCATAAAGTCGTTCACAATTATCCTGTTATTATTTTTAAAAGATCTGTTGCATCTGTAGTGATGTCCCTTTTCACATTCCTGATATTGGTAGCTCATGTTTTGTATTTTCCATGTGATCTTTATGGTTTTAACCTACTTTTGCCTAGGAGTGTGTCTCTGTGTGTGTGTGTGTGTGTGTGTGTGCGCGTGTGTGTGTCAGAGATAGAGAGAGACAGAGAGACAGAGACAGAAAGAGGGAGAGAGTAAAAGAACAGTATCCTGCTTTGGGTTTACTGAATTTATAAGTCTGCAATTTATTCCTTTTCATCAGTCCAAAAATATTTGCATTATTTCTTTGAATACTTCACTGGTCCATTTCTACCCTTTCCTGGAAATCCAAATACAATATGTTACAATTGAATGTCTCCCATATGAATTTTCTTCTCTTTTGTTGTTGTTGTTTCTATGCTTTACCCCCTCCATTCTTCAGCTTGAATGTTTTTCTATTGGTTTGTCTTTGAGTTCACTAATCTTTTTTGTTTTGCATTGCCTAGATGGTTCTAATGGATTCCTTGTTTCAGATAATTGCATTTTTCATTTCTAGGAGGTATATTTGATGCTTATAGCTTCAAGTTGTTTGTTACATTATGCATCTTTTCATTCATTTCTGTATTTTAACCATCCTTTCCTCTGTTTTACCATAGCTATAATTGTTATTTTAATATTTTTATTTACAAATTTCACTATCTGGATAAACTGAGGTTCTACTTCTCTTGCTTAATTTTTCTTTTGACTATGAGGTAAATTATCTTGTTTCTTGGTTTTTTAAATTTAAATTTTATGACAGATTTTAAAAATCTATAAATAATGACTATAATGTCATTTTTCCCCAAGGGGAATTGTTCTTTCTTTTCTTGGGAAGATAATATGAGGGGAAGGTTTTTTTATTTCATTTCATTTATTTTATTTTATTTGAGACAGGGCCTCACTCTTTCACCCAGGCTGGAGTGCAGTGGTGTGACCTTGGCTCACTGCAACCTCCGCCTCCCAGGCTCAAGCGATCCTCCCACCTCAGCCTCCTGAGTAGCTGGGACTACAGGCATGCACTACCATGCCTGGCTAGTTTTTTGTATTTTTAGTGGAGACAGGGTCTTGCCATGCTGCCCAAGCTGGTGTCAATCTCCCGAGCTCAAGCAATCTGCCTGTTTCGGCCTCCCAAAGTGCCAGGATTACAGGCATAAGCCACAGTGGCTGGCCAGGTCATTTAAATCTAATCAGTAATTGAGCTTGGTCAGAGCTGGATTGTAGTTTTAGATAGATTCAGCCCACCTCTGCTATATCACTGATCTTCTGATTGTGATCTTGGTAGATGTGTGTCTCCTCAGACCTTAAACCCTTCAATTCAATTTTTCTGAGTTTGAGCTTAACTATTTAGCCTCCAGCCCCATGTAGCTTCAATATCTGACAAACATCTTGAGGAAGAGATGAGCCATGGTTTAAAACAGGACCTTTTATCCTAAGTACCAAGAAATTGGGCAAAATTTTACTCTCCCTTTCAGCCCCATCCTTTTTGACTGTGGCTTTACCAGGGTTTTGATGAAAAGTCTAATGAGTTTCTACTTCTTCAGTAATATAATGTGTATCTTTTGGATCCTTTAAATTAAGCCCTTTAACCTTCCACCCAAACAGGTTCATAACCTTGCAAATCTGTTGTATTTATAGAAGGATTTTGTCACCTAAGCACCCTGAACAGATAAACACCCCACTTCCTATACTGCCTCAGCACTCAGCAAATGTCCTTTGGGGTCATGTGTCTGCGCTCCTTCAGATCTCTATCTACCATTCAGAAGTTTTCAGAAGCATTATTCGTCTTGGTTTTCTGCAGTGGAATTCCTCCACCTGTGCCAAGCCTGAGCCTCAGCTTTTGCCCAAACTTGCAAATGCCCTCACAGAAGAAACAACTATTGATTGCCAGCCCTCTTAGGAAGGGCTCTTCTCTGTTTGGAATTTTAATGCATCTAGTTCTCATTGCTTCCATAGTTTTCTGATGACTTTAACAATATAATTTTCTAATTTATCCTTTTTTCTCCCTAGTTGTTTTAGTAGGAGCAAAGATTTGCCAAACATACTATATCCTACTTGAAAGGCAAACTTTGTGAAAATTATTATTTAGAACAGTTTTGTTTCTAATTAATTATTAATAATGCATATACATTTTTAGGCTTATTGTGATATTGAGAAAAACTCCATCATGTTTTCTTTCACATATTGAACTCTATTATTTGGAAGGACTTTATATTGCCTATTATCTGGCTCTATTCCTGTTAAACCTCTGCTCTCATTCTTCGTGTGATGACATTGTGTAGTCAATAGAGATGACTGTAGAAATTTTCCTGGAACCTGTTCTTATGTAGGGATGTCTAGCAATAATTTAGGCATACATGGACATGACTGAATTATCTACATAGCCCCCCCACCCATAGCTCAGATTTTTTGTATTTTGATTTTAACTTCTTATTTGAATTACCAAAATGTCTATGGCCACTTAACAACTGATATGAAGAGAAATCAGAGTGGATAGACACAGTGGCCTAAACTGTTTATAGTCACAATATATTAATTTTATAAAATTTATGAAAACACATGACCATGTGACCATATTACTAGGGACGTTGACTACAGAAAAGACCCAGACAAATAAGAGGCCCTGAAATGCAAACTTCTTTTGCTTCACAGAAAATTCACCATCATTAATAACATATGCACACACAACTACCACCAACACAATAAATAAACAAGCACAACCAAACCAAAACCAATCATAGAACCAAGTTGGCTGATCCTGACAAGTCGGTTTCAGCTAAGCTAACTTGCTCCCAAGTTTGATAAAACTTCCAAGAAGGATAAAACTTAAGAGATATTATATTTGCTTAAATATTCAAGGAAAATGGACACTTTTAGAACAAGAAAGACATTATTTCTGGAACCATAAAGCCTAGGTTTAAATCCCAGCAACACAATATACTAGCTTCATGACTCTGGGCAAGTTTGTCAGTCTCCCTATGCCTTAGTGTCCTCATCTATAAAATGGAGACGTGTGTATATACATATGTGTGTGTATGTGTGTGTGTATCCATTTATATATATAACATTGTATTAGGATTCTCTAGAGGGACAGAATTAATAGAAGATATATATATATATATGGACTAAACTCTGATTTTTTAAATCTTGCCCAAATTCCTTTCTAAGAGGTCTGGGGAGTCAGGCCCTACAAACCATAAATTCTCATCAGATGGGTTTTATTTAACCCTATATATCATGACTTATTTTCCAACCTGACTCTGGTGTAACATTATCAGACAAGGAAGAAAATCAAAATATCTTACCCCAAAACATGTTTCTTTGCCCTATTTTGCCCCTGCAAAGCTGTTCTTTGTGGGAGAAAATCTGCATTTGTTAAGAATCTCTATTAATATAGCTAGATCTTTTTCTCCCAGGTTCTTCCAATCCTAAAAAGATTAAGAACTTAACAGGAAACATTTGTCATCTATTGTCTCTAAGGGCAGCCACTATAAGACTTCAAAAAAACTCTGGGCCAGGCACGGTGGCTCACGCCTGTAATCCTAGCACTTTGGGAGGCCGAAGGGGGGCGGATCATGAGGTCAGGAGATCGAGACCAACCTGGCTAACACGAGGAAACCCCATCTCTACTAAAAATACAAAAAATTTAGCCAGGCATGGTGGTGGGCGCCTGTAGTCCCAGCTACTCGGGAGGCTGAGGTAGGAGAATGGCGTGAACCTGGGAGGCGGAGCTTGCAGTGAGCCGAGATTGCGCCACTGCACTCCAGCCTGGGCAACAGAGCTAGACTCTGTTTCAAAAAAAAAAAGAAGACTCTGGCCTCCACAATCTTTATCTTAACCTGAACATTCCCTTTCTATTAATCCCGGTCTTTAGACAAACTCAACCGATTGTCAACCAGAAAATGTTTAAATTCACCTACAGCCTGGAACACCACCCACTCCACCCCCACCACGCCCCCTGCCCACTCCCCACTTTGAGTTGTCCCGCCTTTCTGGACCAAACCAATGTATTTCTTAAATGTATTTGATTGATGTCTCAAGCCGCTCTAAAATGTATAAAACCAAGCTGCGCCTGGACCACCTTGGGCACATGTTCTCAGGACCTCCTGAGGGCTGTGTCATGGGCCATGGTCACTCACATTTGGCTCAGAATAAATCTCTTCAAATATTTTGCAGAGTTCCACTCTTTTTGTAAACATATGAAAGGGAGTTTATTAAGGAGAATCGACTCACATGGTCACAAGGTAAAATCCCACAATAGGCTGTCTGCAAGTTGAGCGAGAAAGCCAGTAGTGTATCAGTCTGAGTCCCAAAACCTCAGAAGTAGGGAAGCCGACAGTGCAGCCTTCATTGTGTGGCCAATGGCCCGAGAGCCCCTGACAAACCACTGGTGTAAGTCCAGGAGTCCAAAAGCTGAAGAACTCAGAGTCTGATGTTTGAGGACAAGAAGCATCCAGCACAGCAGAAAGATGAAGGCCGGAAGACTGGGCAAATCTGCTCTTCCATCTTCTCCTGCCTGCTTTATCCTAGCGGCACTGGCAGCTGATTAGATGGTGCCCCCCCAGATTGGAAGTGGGTCTGCCTCTCCCAGTCCACGGACTCAAATGTTAATCTCCTTTGGCAATGTCCTCACAGACACACCCAGGAATAATACTGTGCATCCTTCAATCCAATCAAGTTGACACTCAATATTAACCATCAAAAACATGTTATATGTTATATATTAATATGTTATATATAATATATAGGTATATATTACGTATTTATATATTGGTGTAAATCATATAGTGATATATAGGTAAATATTATATATTGATTTATATATCTATTTTATCCATCTATCATCAACACACCAAAGTATTATCTAATATTTATAATTATTATTATCTGGACTTATTCTTGAGTGAAACAAAATGATCATTTTTCTTTCTACTGTAGTAGCATTGCTTACATGTTTAACAGGTAATTCATAAAGTCAAAAATGTGGTTTTAGATAAAAGGCATGACACTAACCTTTTATATATTGTGACATGCATGGTAGTGTACATGAAAAGGAAGTAAGTTGAGATGAGACCTATCTTTAAAGATCCAAATCAATCTCTTAGAGAAAGCGACCTGCTAGACAATTCTGCAGGCAGCCTCTAGGCTCTGGGTTTCTGTTCTTCAAGTGAACACAATATATCTGTCACTAAAAGTTAATCCTTTAAGAGTGAGTAAAATGGCCGGGTGCAGTGGCTCACGCCTGTAATCCTAGCACTTTGGGAGGCCAAGGTGGATGGATTGCCTGAGCTCAGGAGTGCGAAACCAGCCTGGGCAGCACAGTGAAACCCCACCTCTACTAAAATACAAAAGAAATCAGCCAGGCGTGGAGGCATGCGTCTGTAGTCCCAGCCACTCGGGAGGCTGAGGCAGGAGAATCACTTGAGCCTGGGAGGCAGAGGTTGCAGTGAGCCAAGATCACACCACTGTACTCCAGCCTGGGCGACAGAGTGAGACTCTGTCTCTCCAAAACGAAAGAAAAAAAAAAAAAGGTGAGTAAAATGATGATCCCATTTAAGGAAAATGTTATTTCAAAGACGTAAAAAGATGGCAAAAACTGAAAGCTTGGCTTGATGGCTTGCTTGGAGCTAGTTTATGACAACATTGGAAAGGAATTCTATAACAAATATTAAATATTATTGCTTAGTTTATAAATGTTTTCTTTTTTGTAATTCATTCACTTAGTTTCTTCAGAATTGTTTTTAATGTTTTCTCAGGAATATAATTTGTAACAACGCTCAGTGCTATTCTCAACCCATGCTGCTATTTGTTGATGGGCCAATTTGGTTTGATTGAATACATACATATGTTATGGTATGTCAAAATTCTTATAAACTTGCTAATATAGGAGACAGATAAATTAGTTTGCCAGCCAACTAGTTTCTAAATTTGTCTCATTATCTGTTTCCAATTGCAAAGTAGAAACAAAAATGATATATTTTGAAAAGTATGTTGTTTAATTTAGGAATATGTGTGGCAATCTTTTAGTCATACGTAAAAATAAATAGTTATTTCACTAATGCAATAGGCTATGAGTAGGAATAACTTTCAAAGACAGAAAAAATTTTTTGTTTGAACTGTAATCCTGAGAAACTGTATGAAAGCTTATTTTGTAAATTGAGTCATTAAAATGTGGAAACGAGATTGGTTAATCTGCATAATTACCCTACAATTTAGGTAGCTAGGAAATCATCTGATTACCACACGCTATGTACACTAATTCAATGTGTACATTTTTGCTTTTTCCACTAGACTGTGAGATTTTTGGGAGCAGCGATCATTTTTTTTTTTTTTTCATCTTTGAATTCTGGTTGCCATTTAGAAAATGTTCATTGTAATGAGCTGTGGATAAACAGGGGGTATTGTGGAAATGTCAAGGTGACCTTGAAATTGTTGGTGGGATGCAAACAGATGTGTCTCTGCTACAATGGTGTTCTGAGGTACACCATCATCAGGAAGACAGGCAGGGTTAGAAGAGGACAGCTGTAGAGGACACTGAGTAGACGAACTAGAGAAGCAGGTGGCAAATGTGGAGATTGCAAGGGAAGAGAGCTCCAGGAGGAAGAAGTGGTCCCCTGGAAAGTGAGGGGGTGGTTACTGCAGCTCTAAACACTCTTTTGTTGGTTTGTTTTTTGTTTTTAGACGGAGTTTCGCTCTCGTTGCCCAGGCTGGAGTGCAGTGGCATGGTCTCGGCTCACTGCAACCTCTACTTCCTGGGTTCAAGTGATTCTCCTGCCTCAGCCTCCCAAGTAGCTGGGATTACAGGCAAGCACCACCACACCAGGCTAATTTTGTATTTTTAGTAGTTCACCATGTTGGCCAGGCTGGTCTTGAACTCCTGGCCTCAGGTGATCCGCCCGCCTGGATCTCCCAAAGTACTGGGATTACAGGTGTGAGCCACCACACCTGGCCAGCTCTAAACACTCTTTTAAGGACATTTATCAATGAAAGGGAGCAGAGATAAGAGGTGGATGGCAGAAGTTGTGGGTTTCAAGGAGAGTTTATTTTGTCTTGGTAAGATAGGATTGCCCATCTTTAAATGCTATTGAAAAGGAGCCAACATATATGGAGAAGTTAACAACTTGGAAGAGAAATGAAATAATCAAGATAACCAAGCCCATCAGAAGGATCAAAGGTTGGGTTTTAGAATGCAGGTTGGGGACAGCACTTCTTCCTTTAGAATGGAATGAAGAGAATCTGTCCCTGGTTAGCTCCTAAGGCTAGAAGGAAGTCAAGAGCTCCCGTGTGCTGGCTATTCTGTGAAACAGGAAGATGTGTTTACCTGCATAGTGTTGGGGCAAATGACAGGGTTAAAATGTTGAAGGGCTTAAGAGGGTTTAAATAGTTCCTTTGGAAAATGAAGGCTGAATAAAGAAATTCAAGAGAGAGCTGGACAGCATCAGGCATGCCTTGAGGTTAGGGGCTTGAGGTTAGAGGTTAGGTGTTTTTAAGGCATCAATCTGTAAGACAGCATAATTTTCTCTAAGCAGGGAAAAAGGTGACATTTTGACTTATCTGGGTGGCTGGAACAGAAAACAAACAAACAAACAAACAAAAAGCAAAAACATTAAACTTAGGGAGGTCAAGGTACTGACAAAGAAGTGTGAAAGGAAAATAAATATTGGGCCCCCAAAATCACTCAAGCTGGGAACTGCTTAGGGCAAACCTGCCTCCCACTCTATTCAGAGTCACACCTCTGCTCACTGAGATAAATGCATATCTGATTATGTATTTGGAGCAGCTAATCAGAAGCTCAAAAGAATGCAACCATTTGTCTCTTATCTACCTATGACCTGGAAGCCCCTCCTTTAAGCTGTCCTACCTTTTTGGACTAAACCAATGTGTATGTTACACATATCAATTGATGTCTCATGTCTCCGTAAAATGTATTAACACCAAGCCGTGCCCCGACCACCTTTGGCACATGTCATCAGGACTTCCTGAGGCTGTGTCATGGTTGTATGTCCTCAACCTTGGCAAAATAAACTTTCTAAATTAACTGAGACCTGTCTCAGATTTTTGGGGTTCACAGAAGTCTCTGGGCTGGAGAACAGTGAGCTGCATAGGGAAGGAAGTGAGGAAGGAGGGGCTTATGGGAATAAGTAAAGGCTCAAAGGGTTGGAGATTGTATGCAGGGGAAGTACAGGTAAAGAGAAGCACCCGAGAGGGAGCTAAAACTGTAGGCGTCCGTCCAAGAAGTATAGGTGGCATTTACTGTAATAAGGATGACATTTGACTGTGGGAACAAGGAGCTAATGAAGTGTGCAGGGAAAGGGGACTGGAGTGCTGAGAGTGTGGAGGAACCAAGAGGGCCGGGCATCAGAGGTGTCATCCCTGTGCCTATTGGAGACTCGCAGAGTGTTGGTAGGAACTGTGATGGCAATGAAGATGGAAAGCCACATGCCAAAGTCCTTGATGAAGGAAGAGTGGGTACTGGGGAGTGGATTGATGAGGACAACACGGCAGGGCAGAGGAGAGTCAAATGCAGGAACTTCAAAGGGAAAAGAGGTTTTACCCCAGGCAGATAAACTCATGGATTTGGAAGATCTGCAGAAGAAATTTTACCTCTGGGAGAATCAGGTCTTAGTCACCACAGTGAGGCAGAGAAATATAGAGTAGAAAGGTTAAAGATGTAGGAGTTTATTTTGCTATGGGATTACCCCCATGGAAGAATGGATTTCATCTAATCATTCAGGAAAGATATTTTTGGGGGGCTTACTATTCTAGAAACTGGGTATACAGAAGTAAACAAAATAAACTAATTTACAGTATCCATAAAGTTTTTACATTCTAGTTGGAGGGAGATAGAGGAAAATCACATAGAATGATATTCAAACACACAGACGTACCTACCTACAATCCTCTTGGTGTTTTGCTAATTGTAGCAAAGTAATATTGAATACATACTGCATATTCATAAATTGCACATTATCTCACTAACTTGGATAAACTTAGTCTTTATTAGATGTTAATAGGAGTTGCAAAAGAAGAGAACTTGCAAAAAAAGAGAACTTTGTCAAAAGGATGTTTGGATTTATATGTTTAGAATAAGAGATGGTGGCTGGGCATGGTGGCTCACACCTGTAATTCCAGCACTTTGGGAGGCCAAGGTGGGAGAGTTGCTTGAGCCCAGGAGTTCGAGACCAGACCGGGCAACATAGGGAGATCTCATCTTTACAAATAAGCAAAAAGTTAGCTGGGTATAGTGGAGCATGCCTGTAGTCCCAGAAACTCAGGAGGCTGAGGTAGGAGGATGGTTTGAGCCCAGAAGTTCAATGCTGCAGTGAGCCATGATGGTGCCACTGCAATCCAACCTGGGTGACAGAGTGAGACCTTGTCTCAAAAAAAAAAAAAAAGAAAAGAAAAACCCCAAACAAAAAGAATAGGAATAAGAATAAGAGATGGCTGACCTGTACACAATATGCCAAGTGGTGTGTTGGCCAGTTTTTGCATTACTGTAAAGAAATACCTGAGACTGGGTAATATATATAGAAAAGAGGTTTATTTGGCTTATGCTTCTGCAGGCTGTACAGGAAGAAGCCATTGCCCCAAATGCTGAGTTCTAAGCAGAAAACTTGCAAGTTAGAAGCCTGAGGACTCCAAGGTTAAGGCAGCACGTGGATATTCAGTTGCCTTCTCTCTAGACTCCAGAGTCCCTGCAGAAGTCTGGCAAAGATAGCCTGGTCTGATCAACTTCAGAATCTAAACACACCTCATTTACATAACTACTCACTGTAGGTTGTTTTCAGTTGCCTTCTAAGATTGAAAATGCTAAGGCTTCCCCAGGTTTCAATATTACTTGGTCATTTCTTTTGGTAAGAATCTGACAGGTCAATAGTTAGATGACCAAATGTTTGAAGAGTTACTGAAAGGTGATATGGTTGGATTGGTGCTTTAAGTTGAAGACTGTGTACATAATGGGTAGAATAATAATCCCCGAATAATGGTTGTGATTGTGAAAATGGAAAGTAGATGATAACCTTAAAGAGTTTGTGAAGTTGAAGAAAGTGGAGCATTTGCTGGAAAGCACTTCCTCAAAATCTTGCATCTCAAAGGAGTACTGGTTCTGCCTGACAGAACAGCATTGACCTCCACCTGAAAGAGCAGGCCTGACTCAGTGCGTCTCTGGTCCCCACACTGCAGTCACAGTGTGGACATTCTTTTGCAGTGTGTGGTAGCTCCCCCAGGGCAGTGGGCCTGAAGAGACTTGGGGGTAAGTGGTCAGGATTGCTTCCTGCAACAATGAGAGGTCCTGACTCATGGGCTCTGGATCCCCTCTGACTAATGATCTGCAACTGACCCTCTGCTTGTTCTCTAGCAGGTCCATTCAAGGCAGGAATTGTAATTTCCTAGGACACAATGCTAGGTGAAAGGGTTCATTGTGTCACCAAGAATGACACAGTAATTTAAGCCTGGGAATGCAATTTATTCAACCTCCTCATTTCCTAAATGAGTTCAGATTAGAACAATCTCTTAAAGAACAATTTTAGAAATGTTGATGTTTTTCTTTTTCTTTTCTTTTCTTTTTCTTTTTTTTTTTTTTTACAGGGGGTGGATGAGTGGGTAGGATGGAGGTGGCCATGGAAAGAAAGGAGAGGAGGAGGCTTTCCATAACCATGACTTGAAATGACTGAGTCAGAAGGTTATGGCTGTTAGGAGGAGTTAGGACCAAGAAACATGCACTTTCTGCCAGTGGGGTCCAAAGTATTCTGCATATCTCAGACAAGTGCAAACCTGCCTTGCCTTTCTCTCTGTCTCCCTAGGAGGTACTGTTTGTGTGACAAAGAGAGTTGTCAGTAATCCAGCAGACACCCCCTTGTACTGCATTGAAATCCAGCACATTCCTCCCTACAGTAGGAAGGACAGACTGGGCTTGCTTTGGGGTTTATTAACCATCTTGAACTATTTTCCAAATGTTTTAGGTTCGAAAAAACGTGAATCACACTGGGCCACAGCCACTTTTTCTTCTTCGCTATTAAGCCTATGTGTATTTTATGGGAAATGTAATCCATATGTTTCTGATTCCTTTACACTTAACTCATCAAGCAGGATTTGTTAAAGCTATTTCATGCCCTGGATGCCTTTTGAGCCGTTTCCTTGTGACTTTCAAAGCCTTTTATTCTCCAGAAATAGGAAGTTACATTTTATGAAATGTAAATGAGCTTGAACCCCCAAAGGTCTTATTTGGGTCAGAATTTGGAACACTTGGGATCAGTAAGAAGCATGCTCTATTCCACTCTTTCAGAGGAATTTCAGCTCAGGGAATACTTTTACACTTTTCAATGCATGAAATTGGCTAAACTTTAATTAAGATGTACTTGGGAGAAAAAAAAAGCAAAAAAATTTCATTGTAAGAGCACATATCATTAATGAAAAGGGGTAAATATTTCTGAATAAATAAAAGCTACCTCAGCTAAATTACCATAAAATAAAATAAACCGAAACAACCAAATATGTCTCTGAACATCATTAACTATAATCCTATTGCTAAATTGCTGTTTTAATTTTGTGGCCCTAAAGTGAATCTCCAGTAAATATTTTTTCAATACCTCCCACCAGAACAATTAAAATAATTCTCCAGGAGCAAAGCTGTTTTCTTGTCTTGGCAAAATATCCTGTTGTCTGAGAGCTCCTGTTCTTCAGCAGTAGAAGTTTGCAATTAAAATAATTAAAGAAATGCATAATCTAAAAATTCTCTCCTCTCCTCTAATTCTAGGAAGAAATTCCATGTTGGGTGTGACATAATAAAACAGGCTCAATTCCGAGCCTTTGCAATTGTTTCTTTTTCTGTGTGGATTAATCTTCCCTACGATCATGAATCTGTCTCCTCTGTTATCTCTTCACTGAGGCCGGCTCTAACTGTCTGGACTGAAAGAACTCTCCCAATTCTCCTTTTGTAACTCTCTACTCCATTTATCCATTTTACGTTTTTCACAGGAATTAGCATCATCTACCATTGCTTAACGTCATTTGTGCACTTATATTTTCTTTTCTCAATGAGAATCTAAACACATCCCTGTATCCCATTACTAAAACGTTAGCTGACAAATGGCAAGCACTCAATCAATGTTTACTAAATTTAATTGCAACAATTTGTTCAACACCTATTGACACGTATTATGCACCAGGTTTTATGCTAGATATCAGAGATACAATGAAATATAAAACCAAGTTCCTGTTCTCAAGAACCTCCCATCTTGAGGACAGAGAATATAAGTCAATTACTCTAGTGGTGTGTGGTAATTTTACTGGGGTCCTAATCCAGACCCCAAAAGAGGGTTCTTGGATCTCCTGCAAGAAAGAATTCAGGGAAAATCCATAGAGTAAAGTGAAAGCAAGTTTATTAAGAAAGTGAAGGAATAAAAGAATGTCTGTTCCATAGACAGAGAAGCCCAGAGGGCTGCTGGTTGCCCTGGTTATTTGTTGATTATATGCTAAACAAGGGGTGGTGGATTATTTATGCCTCCCCTTTTAAAACCATATAGGGTAACTTCCTGATGTTGCTATGGCATTTGTAAACCGTCATGGCGCCGGTGGGAGTGTAGTAGTGAGGACAACCAGCAGTTACTCTCATGGCCATATTGGTTTTGGTGGGTTTTGGCCGGCTTCTTTACTGCAAACTGTTTTATCAGCAAGGTCTTTATGACCTGTATCTTGTGCCAACCTTCTGTCTCATTCTGTGACTTAGAATGCCTTAACCATCTGGGAGTGCAGCCCAGTAGGTCTCAGCCTCATTTTACCCACCTCCTATTCAAGATGGAGTTGCTCTGGTTCACATGCCTCTGACAGTAAGCTAAAGTTTGCTTGAGAAAAGTGAATTGAAAAAGCCTAGTTATTTTATTGCATAATTAGAATAAGAGGTATCAGAAGCACATTTATCAAAGCTACCAGATAGGAATTAACTTCTTCTAGGATAAAATACATTGTTGTATTTATCATCCTAATGTAGTTTGGAAAAAGCCTACCTTATTGTGCAATATAAATCAAGACTTAAGAGAAACTGTAGAGGATACTAGTTGAGGGAACTTAAACACTTTTTTTTCTTGATTTTATAGGTAGGTTTTCAAATGGGAAATGAATTGTTTATGTTCATTTGCAAAATGAAGAGAAGGGAAAGAAAAGGCACTAAGGCTAGACTCACAAAAGCCGAATTCTCATGTGAAGTCCAGCCTTGTGGCTACCCATAAAGCAGTGGCATTCCAGGTTTATCAAAGCCTGAAAATAAAATACAACTATCCAGAACGTATTGGTAAGAGAAGATGTTAATCTTGATCCTCAGGTTCAAATAGAAAAACACCTTCCAAGTTGAAACTCTTCCCTGCCTTTTCAAGCCAGAAGAGTCCACACTGGTGTCTATACAACTTGATTGAATAATTGACAACTCTCATCTCTGCACTTTGCCCTTTAGATTTTCTCACACGCCGTGCCAAACCAGCATCTTGGGAACATGGACACCACAAGCTTTTTAAAATGGAAATATGTGGACTCCCATAGAAGACGTGCTACAAGCACATAAAATTGACAAAAAGCTTTCTGAGAACAGAAACCAAGCTGGAGCTCACCTTTCTCTCATTTCTATCCACAGTAATTCCTACTCAAAGTCAGTTAAGAAGGGAATTTAATTGCCAATTAAATTAGTGCCTTTTCTCACCTGTAAGAGGTCACTTGCATTACTTTTAGTATATTTGGAAATGAAGGCATAGAAACATACACCAGGCTTCCAGGTTACTTGGCAACAAGGTTTTTTTTCCTAAAATTTCTAGGAATAGGCTACCTCCATGTCTGTAATGGGTGTAACATCAGCGTGAATGGAAGAGTAAAGATTTCTAAAAATCTGCTTCCCTATAAAAACAATAAGAACACTGGCAAAATTTCCAAAACCAGCTTTTCCAGACCTGGGAAACCTTGCAAAAATCCAAGGAGCATTTACTCCGAAAAAAACCTGCTGCATCTCTTGGAAAAACAGCAATCTATGTGCAGTTGTAAGTTACCCTGTGAAATCCTCTCCTCCAGGATTTACAGCAGCATTGAAAACATAGCCCTGCAATCATGGTGACAACTAGCAGCCTAGAAACCACTAGAAGGGGAAGAATGAGTGTGGAGCTCCCCTAAACCCCAATCCCTGAGCTTTATTTGATTCTGTAGGGCAGTACCCTGGAAGTGCAATTGACAGCACTTGTTTTTATTTAACTTGACTCAAAGCTTGGCCAGTGTGAAAGGCCTTTTTCTCAAGGCATTTGTTGAAAACAATCAGCAGTAATTACTCATCATTGCAGATGCCTGAGGCATTGATAACAGTTGGGCCAAACAAGGACCTGAATTAAAAAGAAAAAGAAAAGCTGGAAAATGAGATATCCATGGAGACTTGGAAGACCTACATATTTCTGAGACTCTAGGAGGCAATAGGTCTACATAGAATTTTGTAAATTTCCAGAAAATTTCTTAGAAAGTCTGAGTTCTCACTTCTGGCTAACTTGGAGACTCTATGCAAGCAGGAAGTGAAGATTAAGTCAGAGTTGTAAAATGCCAAAGTGAGCTGCAATGACTATACTAATATCAGAGTGAGCTGTAATGACTATACTAATATCAGACAAAATGTGCCTTAAGACTAACTGTCATTAGTGACAAAGAAGGATACTTTTTAATGATAAAAGAGTTAATCAAGAAGACATGCTAGGTATAAACATATATGTATGGAACAACAGAGTTCCAAAATGCATGAGGCAAATACTGAGAGAATTGAAGGAAGACATAAATAGTTCAACGTTAATAGTTGGAGACATTGATATTTCACTTTTAATAATGGCTAGAATAACTGGACAGAAACCAGTAAAAAATAGAATGTCTGAATAGCAAAGCTAAAAGAGATCTGTATAGCTAGCACCCTACCCAAAAACTTGAGATTACATTCTTCTCAAGTGCAGAAGGTACATTCCCCAAGATGAATCACGTGTGAAGCCATAAAATGTCTCAATAAATGTAAAAAAATTAAAATTATACAAAGCATGTTCTCTGATCATAAGAAAACGAAATGGGAAGTTAATAACAAAAGGAAATTTTGGAAAATTAAACAACACTCTTAAATAACCAACACTCTTAAATAACCAAAAAGCCAAAAGAGAAAGCATAAAGAACATAAATTATTTTTACAAATGAGAACAAAACCACAACACACTAAAACTTACAGAATGCAGCTATTACAGTCATTTAGAAGGAAATTGATAGTGGTAAATGCCTATATTAAGAAATAATAAAGACCGCAAATCAATAGCCTGATTTTCTCCTTTTAGAAGCTAATAAAACAAGAGCAAATTAAATGCAAAGTAAACAGAAAGAAAGAAATGAAAATGATTGAAGTAGAAGTAAATAAAATAGAGAATAGAAAAACAATAGAGGACATAAATAAAATCAGAAGTAGGTTATTTGGAAAAATCAACAACATTGACAGTTTAGGTAGGCTGACCAAGAAAAACAGGGAGAAAATGTAAATGATCAAAATCAGGTATGAATGCGAGTACTTATTACTGAACCTAGAGAAATAAAAATAATATAAGCAGTTGTATGTCAACAAATTCCTAGAAAGACAAAAACTACCTAAACTGACTTGAGAAGAAATAGAAAAGCTAAATATACTTATAACAATAAAGTGACTATTAGTAATAAAAAATTTTACACAAGAAAACCCTGGGACATGATGACAAGAATGACGGATGAATCCTACCAAATGTTTAAAAAAGAATGAACATCAATCCTTCACAACCTCTTTCAAGAAACATAGGAGGAGGAGACATTGCCCAGCTCCTTCGACGAGGGCATTATACCAAATACCAAAACCACACAAAGCATCACAAGGAAATAAAACTGCAGACCATATCCCTTATTAATATAATTGCAGAAATACTCAACAAAATACTAGCAAACCAATCCAGCAACATATAAAAAAGATTGTATGGCATGATCAAGTGAGATTTATCTCAGGAATGCAAGGGGGATCACAAAATGAAAATCAGTATATAATAGGCCAAACTAATAAAAGAAAACTTCTTTACATGGTCATTTCAATTGATGCAGAAAGAGCACTTGGCAAAATTCAACAACTATTTATGTTAAAAAAAAACCACAAAAAATACTCAAACTAGGAAGAGTAAGGAACTTCCTCACTCTGATAAAACTTCCGATTAACATCATACTTCATGAAAAAAGAATGAAATGTTTTTCCCAAATATCAGAAACAGACAAGGATATCTACTCTTGTCACTTCTATTTAACATACAGAAAGTTTTAGTGAGGGTAATTAGGCAATTTTTAAAAAGCATCCATTTTAGAAAGGGTAAATAAAACTGTACTTGCAGACAACATGATCTTGTATATAGAAAATTCTAAGGTATCTAATAAAAGGCTATTAGAGGTAATAAATGAGTCCAGAAATGTTGCAGGGTACATCAATATATGAAAATCAGTTGTGCTTCCATATAATAGAAATGAATAATTCAAAAATGAAATTAAGAAAATAATTCCATTTATGACAACATTAAAAAGAATAAAACAATTAGAAATAAATTAAGCAAAAGAACTGTAAAACTTGTTTACTGCAAACTATAAAACATTGTTGAAATAAATTAAATAATACCTAAATACATGGGCAGATGTCCTGTGTTCATAGATTAGAAGAAAACATTTTTAAGATGTCAGTACTTCCCAAATTGATCTATAGATGATATACAATCACTCTAAAGATCCTAGCTACCATTATTTTTAGAATTTGTCAAGTGAATCCTCAAATTTATATGGGAATGCAAGGCACCCTGACTAGACAAAAAATTTTGAAAAAGAAGAACAAAGTTGCAGGAATCAAACTTCCCAATTTCAAAACTTATTACAAACTACAATCAAAAAAAGGAAGTGGTAGCATAATGAGAGACATATAAATCAATGGAATAGATTTTAAAGCCCAGAAATAATCCTTTGTATTTATGGTCAATTTTTGACAAGAGTGCCAAGATAATTCAATGAAGAAAGAATAGATTTTTCAAAAAAATAACTCTGGGAAAAGTTGTACTCCTACCTTATGCCATGTATTAGCCTGTTCTTACGCTGCTAATAAAGACATACCTGAGACTGGGTAATTTATAAAGGAGAAGAGTTTTAATAGACTCACAGTTCCACGTGGCTGGGGAGTCCTCACACCATCACGGCAGAAGGCAGAGGAGGAGCAAAGGCACATCTTACATTGAGGCAGGCAAAAGGCTTATGCAGGGGAACTTCCATTTATAAAACCATCAGAACTTGTGAGACTTATTCACTATCACAAGAACAGTATACAGAAAACCACCCCGTGATTCAGTTATCTTCACGTGGCCCCACATTGACACGTGGGGATTATTGCAATTCAAGGTGAGATTTGGGTGGGGACACAGCCAAACCATTTCATACCATATACAAAAATTCACCCCAAATGGTTCAAATACCTAATTGTGAAAACTAAATTTATTAAGCTCTTAGAAAAAAAGTATAAATCTTTTTCACCTTGGATTAGACAACTGATTTTTAGATATGATACCAAAAGTTCAGGCAACAACAACAAAAATAGATGAATTGGCCTTCATTAAAATTGAGACTTGTGTTTCAAAGGACATCATCAAGACAGTGAAAAGGCAATCCACTGAACAGAAGAAAATATTTGCAAATTATGTATATCAAAAGGGACAAACATCCAGAATATGTAAAGAATTCCTGCAACTCAACAATAAAAATATAAAAATCCCAATTTAAAAATAGACAAATGGACAAAGTATTTGAATAGATATTTCTACAAAGAAGATATATAAATGGCCAATAAACATGAAAAAATGTTCAACATCATTAGTCAGTAGGGAAATGCAAATCAAAGCCATAATGAGACACCCCTTCAAACCCACTAGAATGATTATAATTGTTTTTTTTAAAAAAGGAAAATAACAATTGTTGGTGAAGATATAAAGAAATTGGAACTCATATACTGCAGGTGGAAATGTAAAATAGTACAGCTGCTATGGAAAACACTGTGGTGGTTCCTCAAAAATTTAAATATGAAGTTACCAGATGATTCAGCAATGTCACTCCTAATGTCACCCAAGAGAACTGAAAAACATGTCAATGCAAAAATTTGGACATGAATATTTGTAGCAGCATTATTTATATAGCCAAAAAACTAGGAGGAACCAAAATTTCCATCAATGGATCAACAGATAAACAAAATGTGCTATGTCCATACAATGGGATTATTCAGTCATAACAAGAAGTACTGACACATGCTGCACCATGAACCGACCTTGAAAACATTGTGCTAAGTGAAAGAAGCCAGGCACAAATGGTTATACATTCTGAGTCCACTGATGTGAAATCTCCAGAATATTCCAACCCTTTGAGACAGAAAGATTAATGTTTGTTAGGGGTTGAGGTAGGGGAAAATGGGGAATTACTGCTCATGAGTACAGTGCTTATTTAGGGGGTGATAGAAACGTTCTGGAATTAGACATTGGTGTTGGTTGCACCATTTTGTGAAAATACTAAAAAAGCACTAAACTATATAGTTTAATGGGTGAATTCATGATATGTGAATTATATCTCAAAAATGTAACTTGTCAATTACTCAAAAGCTTTCAGGCTTGGGAGTAAGAGCTTTTTTTGCATACTTTGGTTCATACTATTGTTATTCTTACATAATGCAGGAAATTTTTGTCATGACGCCTCCTAGAACAATTCTTTTGTTAATGACTCAATTCCCATTGGAGAACTATTAAAGAGGAAATGAAAAATGATGTGTTTTATTTAAGAACTAATACTACTCATTATTCATTGTCTTCTTTCTGGATTTTCTCAGTGCTTGAACATGAAAGACAGAGAATTGACCAGAAGCAAGCGTCCTTAGAGTGGGGTCGTCATATTTGAGAAATGTGCTACAGGGATCTAAGTATGGTGTTCTTTCAAGACTCAGCCTCTGCAGTCTTGAGAAAGGGCTGGCATATGTTTTGAGAAGAAAATGTGTAGATAGCTTTTTTTGTTTTGTTTTTGTTACTTTACCAGCAATATTTATTTTTGGAACCAGAAATATATAGGTTGACATGTAATGCCATCTTAAAGATCATGATGAATGATGAGCTACTGGGAAAAGAAGGCTTTGGTGTCAGCTCATTGGCAGACTAGAGAGCTCCCAGCCAGCAAAGATGGAGTTTGGAGTTCTGCAAAAAGAATAGAGTAATTTTGATCTCGTTAGGATCAGATCAAAAACAATTGTCTTTTTGATCTGTGTTTTTAAAGTATTCATATGTAAAAAATTATCTGTAATAATAAGACATACTAAAAGGGGCATTATTCATTGCATATATAATCTGGAATAGCATCTTTAATGCTTCTATGACATTTTTAATGTTGTTTAATGTTTAACTTTTAATAAAAAAGGAAAATTCATATTTGACCTTAAAATGCATTAGAATATATAACAATTTAAGCAGCAGATTTTCTTCATTGTTTTTTCTCCATATTATTAAGTTTTATCAAGTTTGTGTAGGATGAGGCCATTATCTTCTAATGCTGGAAGGCCAAGTGGTAAAATACTTGTGGTATTATTCTAAGAGGATGTTGCATATAGATAATTGACAAATGATTGCATTTGATGTCTATTTAGTGATGACATAACAATAATGAAAATATATAATAATACAAGGATAAATTAATAATGATGACATCCATTTTCTCTTTTTGGTGAAGCTTATTTACATTTGCATAAAATTTTATAATTGAATTCTGGCTATATATAGCATCCTTTGTCATCCAACTTTGACCAAATAGGGTCAGGTTGCTGGGGCTGTTATCTCTCATTTAATTGTATGTTTGCAACTAGGTATTCTTTTCCGCTATGACCCTGATATTTGAATGACTAATATGCACTGTGTACTGAGAATATAATAGTGAGCAGTTAGATATCATCTGTGCATTTAGGTCATAAACTCTATGGGATAAACAAACCACCAAGAAATTAAAAAAAAAAATTGAGATTAGAATGATCACAGGAGAAATACAGAATCCTAGAATGTGAGGCAACTAAACATTTACCCAAGATGAGCCTGGCAAGTAAGGTAGAACCCTGGCTAATCAGAGTTTTAAAAACCAGGTCAAGGAGTTTAGACTTTGTTCCAAGGACTAGCAGAAACCCTTAAAGAGTTTTAGGTAGGAAATGGCATAATTAGACTTGCAGTTTTGAAAGGAGACACTGTTTGTATGTGTTGTAATAACATAATTTATTATCTAGATCAGGGCAGTTTGGAGAATAAAAAGTGGTGTCATTGCTAATTATGCTGAGACTACGGGTATTAAAACTCTTGCTGCCCTGGACAACCTAGGACATACAGTCACCCTATTTACAGGGAACTGCAATGGAATTAGACTGGTACATGAAGAAAAGTTAGGAAAGAAGAAGATAATTTTAACTATGATGAGACAGTCAATAGAGAAAGAGATAGACAAATATGATAGTTAACTCAGAAAAATGAGGACATAAAAAGTTGGTCATGGATTGAATGTGAAAAAAGATAGAAGGTTAAGAAATCTACCAGGCATCTGTCTTGTAAAACTGAATGAGTGCTGGAGACATTTACTGAGATGGGGAATGTTGGATAAGTTTCAGAGAGAAGGTGATAGTTTTAGATATGTTCATGTTGAGCTGAAGATAACCATTAGGCACTGACAAAGAGCTGGTATCAGGATTTACACAAGCTGGTCCTTCACATAAGCAGCTGCCATCTGAGGTGGTAGCTGGCCTGCAGTGATGGTGTGGGCCGCGGAGCACTAGCCATCACCCACGTATCTCTAGTACACTCATGGTTCTAGAAATATCAAGCACTCACTGTATTCCCCACTCATCCTGATTGTGTGGCTCAAAGACTAGAAATGTAGTCTAATTCTGGATTTTTATCCTGATTTATCTGGAGAAATGCCTTAAGAACTTCTCCTCCCAAGCAAGATGTTTGGAGATGTCTAGTGTGAAGGGTGGTTTAAAAAAAATTTTACAACCTGCCCTTTTGGGATCTGATGGTCCCGATAAATTAAGACGCAATGTGCTTGATGATCAAAAGTGGTAAGATCTGATGTTGATGGATGGTGCATTTTGCCTTGGATACAATCAACTCTGCCATAAAACCAGTAAAGATTATTACTGTTTCTCAGGGAAGAAATAATTTAAGATTCAATATGGGAAGTAAAATAAAATTTGAATACTACAGGCTAAAAAATAATTTTGTGTGTGTGTGTGTGTGTTAGGTGGAACTTCACTTTTCATTTTATACACAAAAGCCCCTGTAGAAGCGACTCCATTGTCTTGTTTTTATCACTTATTCTAGGTAAATTTGGCTTTCGAATCTTTCAATTTAAGTCCATTTTGGATTTTGAAATGAAAGATGAACAGAACTCAAGTACACATGTGTAGGTTAGACACTTGGAAGGTGATGTGAAATATATCAAGAATATTATATGTACTTTCTTATAAAAGATATTCAGCTTTGTTTTGTTTATTGTTTATCTTTCGTTTTTGGGTGACCCAATTTTCTTCAGACCTGACCTCTGCACTGATGGAGTATTCAAAACTTGAAAGAAACTATACAAATATTATGAATGTGCATGCCCATGTGTGGATCTTTGAGTTGCAAGAACCTTTTATGTAGGGCAAACATTAGTATTCCTCATGTTTAAAAAAAATGGGAAAAAAAGGTGATATGATTGTGACTTGTTGAAGTTCTGAAATTAACTAGGCAAAGGACAATTCGAAGGGCAATTGTCCCTGTCTTTTGTATGAAACACAGCTTTGAGATCAGAGGTGTTGGTTGAGAGTGTTTCCAAAACCCAAGTGTGGATCTTGTTCACGTGTGTTTAGCAAATCTGAATGACTGAACTTGGGCATTGCAAGAGCTCCCTTGGTCCCCTCCCCATACCCCACTGGGATGCACATAATACAGCTGTACTCACCTTGAGGTTGAAATAGGTGTAGACCTGATGAGTTGGAGAAAAAGTCCCCAGCATTCCGGAATTAGATTTATCTCTTGTCACTTTGCTTAAAGTATGCAGGTGTTTGAGGGACTTTGAGAATCATAATACTATTGCTTCCTCTCATATTAATAACAGAAAAACTTTTTATTATAACAATTTATAATATTACCTTGCTCTAAATTACTAGAAATATTTGCCATAATCTCATTCCTTTTTCATGGGAAAAATGTGTAGGATTATTTATTAATACTTCTAAGCTTCTCAAACAAAAAAATTCCCAATTTGTTCAACTCTGATTCATGTTTCATAGATCTGAAAAACTGTAGGGCTGACTCAAAGCTATTTTTAAATGGCCATATCTTCAACAATGACATTTATGAAAAATGAGCATCTGTTGTAAAATCTGCAACATGAAGATAACTTCCAAGGTTCCTTCCGGCTCCACAGAAATTCTATCAATATTTTAATTCATGGGATCTGACAGTCCTACGGTTTTACTTTATAAAACTATTAAATACCTGAAATATTAAGAAGTAAACTTCTCTTTCTCTCTTTTATTTTTTAATTTTTATTTTTTTGCTGTTATCATTGGATGCTAGAAATAAAGTATTTTTGTTTCCTTAGTCTTGCAAAGTGGAAAGTTTTAAAATAAAGAAGTCAGGCCGGACACAGTGGCTCACACCTGTAATCCTAGCACTTTGGAAGGCCAAGGAGGGCGGATCACTTGAGGTGAGGAGTTCGAGACCAGCCTGGCCAACATGGTGAAACTCCACCTCCACTAAAAATACAAAAATTAATCAGCATGGTAGTGCACACCTGTGATCCCAGCTACTCGGGAGGCTGAAGCAGGAGAATCTCTTGAACCTAGGATGCAGAGGTTACAGTGAGCTGAGATCATGCCATTACACTTCAGCCTGGGCAACAGAGCAAGACTCCATCTCTAAATAAATAAATTAATTAATAAAATAAAAAAGTAAATGCCTTGAAAAGAAGAATCCTAAATTATCTAGTCTTGGAAATTATAATTGGTTAATTAAAATTGGAAGGTGCTGTGTTTGGTCACTTGTCCTTGTAGAGACACAGCCAATGAAGCAGATGAAAAAAAAAATTCTCTGGCCTCATACTAATGGTATTTCATTCATAAAAAGCAACTGTGCCCTGAGATTTAATTGAGTGGTTCCAGGGCCATCCCAGCAGAAAATCAGCTGGTTGGGCTTCTATATAAACATGATGACATGTTGAGAGTGGTGTTTACTTTTTTCTAATTAAAGCAAATTAGAAATTCCATTATATTTCTGCAGTGATTTCTGACAGCAGCATGCCCTGGGAAATACTCATGGTACTTCTCGAGTAAGGCTTCCTTCCATGCCACATTCATTTATTCCCTTCAGTTTTTAAACTCATCCCATGCTCTAAGTATTGAAGCCGGCTCTGAGACCTTGGTTTTTCAGGATCATTTAAAAACAAGACTGCAGGACCCAGCGGAATTCAGACCAACTATTTGTGATGACGTTTGATGTTTTCAGCCTTGGTAGTGGTTCTCTCGAGACAGACACTCTGTTTTCTTTCCCTTCTTCAGTTCTGTCAACTTTCATAATATTGAGGCAAAACCTCCAGTTGAGTACCCAGTTTAGCAACGAGTAATCTTTTGCAGGGACCCACACTATTAACAGAAACAATTAAGAAGCCAATGAAAATACATCAACTGCACAGCAAAAGCAGGTACTTGTCATGCATGGTGAAAGGCTATTATTGAGCTTTAATTTGTCGCAGAGCTGTAAAACCTATAAGGGCTTTGTTTTTCATTAATGATACTCTTTTTTTTTTTTGAGACAGTGTCTCGCTCTGTTGCCCAGGCTGGAGTGCAGTGACGCGATCTTGGCTCACTGCCAGCTCCACCTCCTGGGTTCACGCCATTCTCCTGCCTCAGCCTCCCAAGCAGCTAGGACTACAGGCGCCCACCACTGCGCCCGGCTAATTTTTTGTATTTTTAGTAGAGACAGGGTTTCACTGTGCTAGCCAGGATGGTCTCGATCTCCTGACCTCATGATCCACCCGCCTCGGCCTCCCAAAGTGCTGGGATTACAGGCGTGAGCCACCACGCCCGGCCAATGATACTCCTATTCTATATTTTGAAACCATCATTCAGAGGCTAGAGGTGTGTGAGTTTTGATTTTTTTTAAATAATGCCCATTGTACATTTATGTAATAGCTGTTAAGAAGGTCTCAAAATTCAATGCCAAGGCACACTAAAATTCTGTTTAATGAGCTGCACATTTAAGAAAAAAAAAATAGGAAGCTCACTAAAATGTTGTTCATTTCCAAATTCATAGTCACATTTTATTGTCTTAACCTTTTCTTTAACTTATAATTTCAAGGCTAAATTTTAAATGCCAGAAAACTTCTTACAAGGAAACTTATACTCAGGGGATCTCCAACTCATTGCCAATAAGAAGAGTTCACATAAAGACACAGGAGTTCAGATAAAGTTACACAAGGTTTACAAAAGTATTTAAATTTTTCCATGTTCCTCTAAACCGAAACTGGACTCTGGGTCTTGATGAGCTAATATCTAAAGACAATGTCAAGTTTACAAAAGAGGATGTCTTTTGCAAGTGAGACTTCTAGAGGCAGAAAATGAAGAATTTGACACATTCTGAAGCCTTCTAAACTAAAAGGAAAGAACAGGTCTGTGACTGTAGCAAGAACTGGGTTGTTCTGGAAACCTTGATATATTAAGAAAGTGGAAGTCAGGTGTTTATCTGATATGTGTTATTATTAATATCTCCAAGAAAATTCAAAGTGCAAATCATATATTAAAATCAAAACTTGACAACTCTAGGTATAGGTATAAGGGATTTTCAAAGGCCTTCTCTCTTTTTCTTCTAACTGCTTGATTGTAGCTCAGCTGATGCATTGGAAAAACGGAATAGGAAGTGAATTCATCTCCTGAGTTGTAACAGGAGATGAAATTTTGCTCGATTAGATTTGTAATTGTTGTAACCTTTAGAAGTTCTTGTGAAGATAATGGCAGGGAAAAAGACCGAATGGAATTTTTCAGACTTTATTTTCTTCATTGTGCTCAAGTGTGTCTTGTGTGTCCAAAGATAATCAAGAATTGGCTGTAAATAAAATTCAGTCTCAAGGAAAGATATCCCTCTCCTCTCCCAGGTTCCCAGACCACCTGTTCATGCAGTCATGGAATTTCTCCTTTACTAAAATGAGCTTTATATAGTCAAACATCTCATAAAATGGGAGAGGGGCCTGTGAAATAACAAGAGAGAGTATTTAAAGGGTCTGACTTACAGAAATGCGCCCAGATGAGTTTGGCCAATTGGGGTCAGTTAAGCCTCTCCTGACACCAGCCATTAGTAATATTTTCCATGCACTAAGTAAAACAATGGAAATTCATCACATCTGGTTGAGCCTCCAATACCTATGCAGCTTGTAATGGTTTTTGCAATCTTGATATGAAACAGCACCGTGGCACTCAACGATAGATTGTTAGTGAGCAAAGAAGGCACACTTGTTCCAAAACAATGAAGAGTTGCTTATTACCATTTCCCTTAGATGCCTCCCTCTGGTTGCTAGAGCATTTCATCTTGATCCAAAGAGAATTTGGGGTTATTTTCCTCCCCTACTTCTTCCCCTATCTTTAGAGCAATCAGCAGTAAACCTCTAGAAAAAGAAAAAAATCATTCTGTATTTCTTCTGGGGCACCACACTTTCTTATTGAAAAGTTTTGGTTGGCTGGATAAGTTTCTTTGAAGGTAAAGAAAAAGAGCTTCAAAAGATTGATGAATTCAAGAACTATTTGCCACCTTAGAGATCTTGTTCTTACCTTACCTTTTCTTTAAGTACTTGAGATTTAGAAAAAGGACATCGAGCATACCTGAATTGTCCTTAAGCCATGTACTTGATGTTAATACTGAAGAATGATGTTTTAAAATCCCAATGTATCCACCATTGTTCTCTTTGAGTAGAATCAATAAATAAGTTTCTTATAGGTTACAGAAACAATAGCTCAAAGAGGCAGAGTCTATGGCTATCTTCTTCACCATTTCCAACACTCATCAAGCCACGAGGAGACACTCAATGCATGTTTGTTAAATGCCTGACTGTTACCTAAGTTTTCTTCCTCTGAAAACAACTATATTTGTAGGTTGCAGTGTTAAGGCACTCAATATCGCATTGCCAATGTGAAGGATATAAGACTAGGCGTCAAAAGTCCTATTGCTAGTTCTAAATTTGTAGTAATTACAGTAATAATAATAAACATTTATTAAGAGCTTAAAATTATCATGCATTAACTCATTTTTTACCCATAATGTTGTAAAGCAGGTATTCATACTATCAACTAAATGTTTGGAAAGCAGAAATTGAGGCATGGAGAAGTTAATCATTTTGCTGTAAATCACAGAGCTAGTAAGTGGTGAAGTCAAGATTTTAACCCAGAGCTTTTTTTCTAAATATAATGTTTTGCAAGTAAAATAGTTGTGTTTTGCTAAACCAATCACTTTGCACTTTAGTGGCTACCTTTATGAGATTAGCATAATCTTACCTACCTCAGAAGAACAGTACAGATGGGGGCTTCAAACTGAATATTTATGGGTACATTTTCCAATATAAATACGTATGAGATAGTTTACTGTTTCCAGGATGCTTACATTACCATCAGATGTCACAGGACTTGGGGGCCAAGATAGAAACGATTGAGATCTCCCTTTTACCATCGTTCAAATTCACATTGTTCTGGGGACAAATGACATTCTTCAATAAAACTGAGGAATCTTTGTGGCATAAATTCTTGGAGCAAAGTAACATACATAAAATGTTTCTGTTTGTAAAAAAAAAAACATCTCTCATATGTTAAATTTTTATTTTTAGTTTCCATCTAGACCAGTAATTTTCCATTTCCTTCTTAGGAAGATTTTCTTAATGCACTCACACATTCACACACCCCTGCACACACTCACATGTACACACATGTACATTCACATGCACAGATTCTCATGCGTACTCACCCAGAGGCATATATACACACATGTCCCTGTGACAGGGTGACAATGTGCCTGATTGCTTGTTGGTGGCAGATGGCGATAGAACATGGTATTTCTGAAGACACGCCCAAGGTTTCCAGGTGGTCAGGGAAA
This sequence comes from Pan paniscus, assembly GCF_029289425.2. Classification (NCBI taxonomy): domain Eukaryota; kingdom Metazoa; phylum Chordata; class Mammalia; order Primates; family Hominidae; genus Pan; species Pan paniscus. The sequence continues at coordinate 85,908,988 of NC_073268.2, forward strand.
ATTCCATAGTTTTATCTTCTGAGGTCTTTGAGTTAAGGAGGGGAATTTTTATTTTGTTTCCTTTTAGGAACAGATAAAGAGAATAATACAATTTCAGGGATTGACATCAATTAATCCTTAAGTCTGATGTATTTGGGAATGATTAAAATGATGGTATTTAAGGACACTACTGATGTTCTTGTCACACTTGTATTGGTGAACTTTTACTCAATTTCACTACGAATTATTGAGATGTTGTGATACCAGTTTGAAAATATGTGTGTGTGTATGCATGCATGCGTGTCCTAATCCTCTTTGACTTCTTCAAATGGCGGACAAGTAGTCCATCATTGAGATTGTCTCATAACCTACAGAAAATATTAAATTAGCTCTATATCAAACATTAAGCATACAAGCAGGGCAAACTGATCCCAGAAAATCCTTTGTGACATGGATTTTAAAATTGCACTTACCTCGGCCAGGTGGGGTGGCTCACACTTGTAATCCCAGCACTTCGGGAGGCCAAAGCAGGTGGATCACTTGGGGCCAGGAGTTTGAGACCAACCTGGCCAATGTGGTGAAACACTCTCTACTAAAAATACCAAAAAAATAAAAATAAAAATAACCGGGCATGGTGGCATGCACCTGTATTCCCAGCTATTTGAGAGGCTGAGGCAGGAGAATCGCTTGGGCCCAGGAGGTAGAGGTTGCAATGAATGCAGATTGTGCCACAGCAGTCCATGCTGGGCAACAGAGTGAGATTCTATCTCCAAAAACAACAACGACAACAAAAATCCACTCATCTTATGTATAGTTACAATGCCTTATTTTTTTCTCCCCGAAATTAGCAAGCAAAAATAGGATTTCCTTCTCCATTTGGGCAACAGCCTTTCAAAGGTCCATGGCCTTCATCTTGTGTGTTGATTTTTCTTCTTTCTCAGTGCCTACCCACTTTTCCTGGGATAGGTGATTTTCTTCTTCTCCAGGACTGGCTGTCAGATAGCATGGGAAGATTTACTAACTGGCGTCTAAGGAAAAGACAGCAATGTGTATTAAAATAAGTCAATATAAATGAGTTGTCTATGTACATAAATGAGTTGAACATAATCTTCACTGTTGAATAATGACATAATTCCCTTTCCTTGATTGACAAATCAAAAATTCAGGACTGTAGACTTTTTTTTCCTAGCTCAATTTGATCAATCAATACTTAAGGCCACACAGTGCCAAAATCAGCATCTGTGAGTGTGTGTGTGTACACATGTGTAGCAGTTGTGTGGTGTGAGTAGGGTGGACATTAATAATTCATATTTTAAGTGGGTGCCCTTTCATTCTGGTTGCCTTTCAAGGCTTTTTTTTGTTTGTTTTTCAAAGACTTATTTTAATACACATTGCCATCCTAGCCTTTGACGCCAGTTAGTAAATCCTCCCAGGACTTACCTTTAACATCAGTTTTCTTAGCTTCTATCAATAATATCCTCACATAAAGGCTTGTTTAAGATTCAAATTGTGGCCGGGCACGGTGGCTCACACCTGTAATCCCAGCACTTTGGGAAGCCGAGGCGGGCGGATCACAAGGTCAGGAGTTTGACACCAGCCTGGCCAATATGGTGAAACCCCGTCTCTACTAAAATTACAAAAATTAGCCGGGTGTGGTGACACATGCCTATAGTCCCAGCAACTCGGGAGGCTGAGGCAGGAGAATCGCTTGACTCCGGGAGGCGTAGGTTGTAGTCAGCCAAGATCTCACCACTGCATTCCCAGCCTGGGTGACAGAGTGAGACTCCATCTCAAAAAACAAAAGACTCAAATGGTGTATCTTGGCATTTGGAGGGCCAGGAGTAGCACAGAGAGGCTGTGAGCGCTAGGGCTGGGAATCAGGAGCTCATGCCCTACTCCGCATATCCCTATGAGTATTTGCAAGTGCCACAGCCATTCCAGTCCTCAATAAAATCAGGATACGGGAAAACAAGTCCTGATGATTATTTCTAGTTTTAACAATCTGTGAATCTAAGCTTTAAAGCAGTATATTCAGAATGTGAGATATTTCGTTCTCCTTGAACTTGACTGTTATCTATAGATAAGGCAGGTTGAAATCCATGAGAAGTAGGTGTGCCCACACACCGGTAAATACAGAGTCTGATGAGATAGGCTAATTAAGCATGTAGACAGAAAAAAGTCACCTTGAGTGTGGTCAGATTTTTAAAAATATACATAATTTAGCCACTTCATGGTCTTGTTTAGTCACTGATTTAGTTACTGTGTTTTTTGTACTACCTAGTACAAGAAAGAAGTTTCTGGGTAGGCTCAAGACATTTGGAAAAATAAGCTAAATAAATACATATTTAAATTAAAACTAAAATTAAAATAAGTTAATAAGAAAAAAATTTGGAAAAATAAATTAGATTCCCCCCTCCAAATATTGATTAAGCATCAATTAAGTGAGTTTCTAAAATGTGAGAAATTAGATGTTTAATCAATAAGTAAATAACGTAAACACAGCGTCCCTTTAATCTTGGAACTAACAATTTCTTTGTGAAAGGAATCTGTGAACACTTGAATGACAGTGCATTATAATAATACATGAGCACCTGAGGTTGTAGTGATGCAAGAGGGAAATGACAGTTGCCTACAACAGTGGAAGGAAGGGGCAAAGAAAGATTCTAAGCAAGTGCCATACAAACTAAACACACCTTCTTCAGAGAAGGGAGATACCATTGTGGCCTGGAGTGGGCAGAATTTGGTCTAGATCTGGATGATTTGAGGATAATTTTTTTTATGTGGGAAGAAAAGAGAGATGGAATATGAAGGGGGAATGGCATGAACAATGGTATAGAAAAGGATTTGCGGGATTGAACAGTCCAAGGACAAGAGCAATGGATGATAATGTTGGAAAGGTATATTGAATGGGACATCTAGGGAGATGTGAATGGTGAGCTTATCCTATGGTCCCTGCAGCACTGTCCAAGTTTTGGGGTGCAGAAGAGTGACACTGTGATTCAGAAAATGAAGAGACTGAAGACTAATGAGTGCAGCATAGTCCAGATGTGGTAATAATTAAGTAAGCTGCTGTCATATCCATGGACACGGAAAGGAAAAGAGTTATGTGGGCATATTTTGAAATCAGATATACATATAGTATATCCTTTCAAGCCATCAAAACGTATCACAATTTTGCCTTAAGTTTTCAAATACATCTTTCTTCTTTGATCTCTCCTCCCTTCTAAAGAGATCTGATTGCACGAAAGTAAGGTAAATATAGAAAAAAGTAAGTGCAGATATCACAAGCTGAAATTAAGAGTCAGAGAATTTCAGTTCTCTGAAACTGAGTCCTTATGAGGAACCTAGGTCAGTTCAAGTGCAGATTAAGACAAATGGGTGGGAACCTCTGTGTCCAAGAACAGGAATCAAAAGCAAGTCAATAAGGCGGCGAACAGCTATCTTTGGTTTATTTTTAACTCTTCTGCCCTGCCTCTTTTGTACATACGCGTTGTCTTTCTTACAGTGGAATTACTTTGCTCTTGCCTCAGAAAGCTCTAGAAAATCAACGAGTTTCTGCTAAGTTGGTAGACTAGAGGGCCATATCTCACATATCTCACACTGCGTTCTGGTTTAAGCTATCCTCAAAAGATCAGGATTTCACATTACAAAAGGATCCTGAACTAATTGTTCTCTGAGTTAGCTCTAACTAAACTGATTTGAATCCCAAAGTAAAGAGAGTCTATAAATCTCAATCCCAATTTCAAAGCGATCAGGAAAGATGAGTCCAGCCTCAGTGGTGCATGGATACCCTCAGAAGCAGGGTGACAAAAGTGTGGATTTTGAGCATCCAAAATGTTTGGCCCTTAGTCATGGCTAATAAAATATTCTCTAAGTACCGATTTTTAAAAATTTAACTTTTGTAAAGAGCGTTTTATGAGTGATGCTGTATTAGTATCTATTGCTGCATAACTGATTGTTCCAATATTTAGATGCTTAAAACAACAAATGTTTATTCTCTGTTTCTCTGTATCAGATATTTGGGCATGGCCTTACTGGGTACCTGTGGCTCAGGATTTCTCTTGAGGTTGCAAACAAGGTGTTAGAAGAGGTTGTATTCATCTCAAAGCTTGACTAGTGGATGATCCACTTCCCAACTTGCTCATATGGCCCAGGTCCTTACTAGCTATTGGCTGGAGACATATGGGACCCTCCAGGGGCCACTCACAACGTAGACAGTTGCTTGCTTTATCGAGAGCAGGGGTTCGAGAGAGAGAGAGAGAGAGAGTGACACCTACACTGAAGTTACAGTCTTTTTATTACCTGACCTCAGAAGAAACATACCATTGCTTTTGCCGCATTCAGTTCAGTAGAAGTGAGTCATTATTAATAGGTCCAGCCTACACTCAAGTGAAGGGGATTTCATGTGGGCTTGAGTATCAGGAAGGTGGGATCACTGGGAGTCATTTCAGAGACTGCCTACCACAGATGTGATAGTGGTGTTGTGGCAGAAATCCTCTGCGCTCCTGCTGCCCCAATGGTGGCCCACGGACTAGCAGCATAAGACCACCTGAAAGCTTGATAGAAATGTAGCATCTCAGGTCCAATCCCACCCAGGCCAGCTGAATCAGAATCTGCATTTAACAAGGTCCAGAGATTCTTCATGTGCATACCAACGTTTGAGAAGCTCTAGGCTATAGGAGCTTCACATAATGAATCTTAGAGGAAACTACTTTTAAACTGACACCCACGCACCGGAGTCTCTATCTTGGAGCAGATGGTGATAAGCTGATGAGATTCTGCTTTCTATGCTTTTTGAAAACACAGGCTTGGGCAGGTAATCCATGGTCTTAAAATGCACACACAGTCACAGTTTAATGGCTTAATGATGAAGCCTGAACTTTTGTTGGCCATCAGACGTTAACAATGACCACATGGACGTCTCCGATTCCTGCATAGCATTTATAGGGAAAACCAGATCTTTGAACTTATGAAAAACCCCTAACCCATCATCCAAGCACCTTTCATTCCTAGAGATTATCAGAGTTTTCATTACAGGTTAAATTCTTTGTAACTTTTTCATGTGGAAACTATCCTGTTACCTCCTGTTAGTTCTCCTGCTGAGTGCAAATGGAGTGTATACTCTACTTCCTACAGCTGTTTTGGATTTTGTTACATTTTCCAGGTTTTGGAAAAAAAAATGTGCTGACAGAATGTGGCTTCATCTACAACTCTCAACTGATTTAAGAGTATAAACAGAAATACGTTTCCTGATTGTATGTACCAATGAAATAATAATATTATCCAAAGATCCACTAGCCATTTTATTTTTAGAAACTGGGCATTAATTAAAGAGAAACAGAAAAATATGCTGGGGAAAGGTCATTATGAGATAAAGACAGCAAATATGGCTAGACAAAACAAAAAAAAGACACATTTTTGGTTTGCACTATTTTCAATGGAAGATAGTTGCTTTTTTTTTTTTTTTGAGATGGAGTTTCGCTCTTTGTTGCCCAGGCTGGAGTGCAGTGTTGCAATCTCGACTCACTGCAACCTCTGCTTCCCGGGTTCAAGCGATTCTCCTGTCTCAGCCTCCCGAGTAGCTGGGATTACAGGCACCCGCCACCACGCCTGGCTAATTTTTTGTATTTTTAGTAGAGACGAGTTTCACCATGTTGGCCAGGCTGGTCTTGAACTCCTGACCTCAGGTGATCTGTCTGCCTTGGCCTCCCAAAGTGCTGGGATTACAGGCGTAAGCCACCGCACCTGGCCAATAGTTGCTTTTTAAATGGAAAAACAAAAAACAAAACAAACAAAAAAAAAACCTTTCCATTCGTATCTGGGCAGAAAGTCAGAGTCAAATAGATATAATTGGAAAAGTTTACTAAATGATGGACTTATGTTACATTTCCCCCCAACTGATCTTTTTTGTTTTATTTTACATAATGGAGTAAAATCCTCTTAAATAAATATATGTGAAAGCAGAACGCTCCAGTCACATTTTATCGTAGCAAGATGAAACAAATAAAAACTTAAATCTGAGGCACTAAGAGGTAAACAACTTTTGCTTGGGCTACACAATGACACTTAGCCCGTCTGTTAATAGTATGGAGAGCACATCTTCCCTTTTTGTTTTCAGGGGTGAGGTTGTAGGTAATAAAATTATGACTAATTTTTGGGCTCTCCCAACTGGTAAAAATCCTCAAGGTGTGTTTTATCAACTCAAGTAGATGGTGTGCTTCATGGTCCAGAATAAAGGGGCTGGAAGATGAAATATGTTGGGATGTTAGAGGCAAGGGGCTGCTGGGGAGCTCATAAAGTTAGAATCACGTTGGGACCTATTTATTGAGAAAAGGCAGGTGAGACAGGGCTAAGGGATTGCTGGGGAGATTGATCCTGGTAATGGCAGCTGGGCAGTCCCAAGTCCAGGTTCCAAAGGACAAAAAAGCCAAATTAAGATCCAGCGAGTCACACCAGAAAGTCCACTCTGGATGACAGAGCACATGTGGTGGGCAGTCTAGGTGTGTTGTAAGTGGTGTTGTGGGAACTCTGACTTTAAGGATTTTATCCCATTTAGGGGGATTGACAAATCCAGGTCACATAATAGGATGCCAGCTATGAAATCCAGCGGTTGGAATAGGGCCTTCACTCACAATGATAAATATGGATGTTGGTTTGCTTAGCACTGACCGAAGGCAAAAGCTCAGTACCATGCCCTAAAATAGAAAAAAATGTAAGGGATGCTGTGAGTTGGAGAGAGGAAAGAACTTCCAGAGACTCAGGTCATCCGTTTGACCTCCTGGATAGAAGTTTGGTGGATAAAGGAGACTTAGGTAGGGAGTGGGGAGTTGGAACACAATGTAGGAGTCTAGATTTAGTCTCTGGGCCACGAGATTTGGGAGGTGAGAACACTGAATTGTTTTTAATCTCCTCCTTCACCACACTGGAGAAGTTGGTAAAGCAATTGTAGCGGCTGGGACGCCATGTGAGTCCATCTGGATCTATCCAGACCGGGAGACGCAGCATGAAAAAAATGAAGATGGTGCTGATATCATCTTGTTTCACTCTGGTCACTTTCCTACCTCTAGAAAGTTGCTGCTGGGTCAGGGTGATTAGCTGGGGACATGCTTACAGGTTTCTGTTGTTTTACTTTATGTGGTTTCTTATGAGCAAGAGGGAAAGTGCTGATCTTGTAGCTCTATAATCAAGAAGACGCCCTTATTAGTTCCCATTCTGGTAAATAGGAGCAGTATCTAATTTCCTTTGGAAGCAAGGCAGTAGAGGAGAAAGGGTATACCACCATGAAAAGCAATCCTGCCTGAAACCAATGTGTTTGAGTATTGAACTTTGGGTCACACAGAGTTTTTCCCAGCAATGATATTCGAATACATAATTACTCTGCTCTTCATGTGGTATTGGTAGTGCAAAAAACAAGTGTGTACTTTGTATTTATTTTCCAGATTTCCCATTTATTGCTCCCCAAGCAGAATGACGGTGCAAGTTTTATTCTACCACATTGAAAGATAGCTGCTCTTGGCTTCAGGAAGCTTTTTCCTTTCCTTTTATTTCTTTTCAATCCTCCCTTTCTTTGTTTGGTGACTGGGTGCCCCTCCATGTGTCATCTTCTTTCAATAGCACAGCTGCCATCAGGAATCATAGCTAAAATACTTAACAACCAAAGCATCTCAGGTATGGAACAACTGGAATGGACATTGACCGTAATCTGGAGCAGAAAACAAGGGGCCCTCTGCTCTGCCCAAAGGTTAACAGTTTAATTGTGGGATTGTGGTGAGTTCAAGAGGCTGCAGAAGATATGGTAAGGGGATTCAGGGTAGCAGCTAGTTTACCAAGTGGTATAGAAATATTTACATACTGAGAAATATTTACTATACTGAGATGCTCATATCAGTGCATACTGGCTCATTATCAAGGCTGATATTTGTTTCTAGAATGTGGTGACGGGGCCAGTATACTTGAAGCTACAGAGAGACCCTGATGACTAACTGATACAGTCTCCTTATCTCTCACGTTAATTCTATAAGTACTTATTGAGCATCCACTATATGTTGGACACTTATCAAGATACTGGTAAGATACTGGTGAATACGACAAAAAGAAACTCCTGCTTATCTTCTAGTAGGGGAGATAGACAACAAATAAAAAGGGAAAAAAAGAATGTATGATGTGATTTCAGGTTGCGATAAGTGCTGAGGAAAAACAAAGCACAACAGGCCAGTGGAGAGAAGAAGGCTTGAGAAAGGGTATTGGATTAGGCGTCAGGGAATACTTTTCTGAGGAATTGACACTTGAGCAAAGACCTGAATGAATAGAGGAAACAGGCCATCAACTCTCTGGGGAAGGAGTCCCAGGCAGATGTGACACTATGTGCGAAAGTCCTCAAGGTGGGAAGGACTGTGGCATGTTACATGAGCAGAAAGGCAGTACAGCAGGAGCTGAGAGATGGAGGGGAGAGTGTTAGGAGAGGATAGAAAGTAGGTAGTGGCCCAGTGCACCTAGGCCACGGGAAGGAGTTGGGATTTTAATCTGAACATGATAGAGCTCCACTGGATACGTATGATCTGAATTATATTTGAAGAAGAGCACTTCAGCTGATGTGCTGAGAAGGTACTTGTGGAGGCATCAGTAGAAACATGGAGTCCAGTTAGTTTGCTTTTTGTTTTTGAGATCAGACAAGGGGTAATTAGGCCTAAAGTTACCAGGGCTCAGAAAATCTACATGCCTGGTTCCAAGCCACACTGTTGAAGTTTGGTCCCAATTTTCCAGATGTCATAATGCAATCAGTGCTGGCCATCTGAAAGTTTAGGGAACATGGCCTCTCGCCAAGAACGTGTTACTTGCCCAAACCTCACCTCTTCTCTCCCCATCCTGTTGTAATCTTTGAACTAGGAAAATTCTAACATTGGATAGTTGATAACAAAATTGAAAGACTGTGTAAATACTCTTGAGTTAACAAGGTAAGGGATAAGCCTAATTTTCCTACCATTGGGCTCAAAGGCAATACCTTTGTCTGTTTTTAAGAAAACTGAGAACCAGAGCGGGTGCGGTGGCTCACACCTATAATCCCAGCACTTTGGGAGGCCGAGGTGGATGGATCACTTGAGGTTAGGAGTTCGAGAGCAGCCTGGCCAACATGGCAAAACCCTGTCTCTACTAAAAATACAAAAATTAGCCAGGCGTGGTGGTGCACGCCTGTAGTCCTAGCTACTTGGAAGGCTGAGGTGGGAGAATCCCTTGAACCGGGGAGGCAGAAGCTGCAGTGAGCTGAGATTGTACCACTGCACTCCAGCCTGGGCGACAGAGCAAGGCTCTGCCTCGAAAACAAACAAACAAAAAACAAAACTGGGAATCACTGATGAGTAAATTTTAAAGCAAAGTGCAGATAGAGCCATGGGGAAAAAGAAGATAATAAGGATGAGGCAAGAAACAGAAGATAAGGCAGTTCTTCTAAAAGGCACCCAGATCAGATGGGAAAATGCCAGCTCCTGCTTTCATGCAGGTTGCAATTAGGTTCCAATAGCTGTCTCTCCCTGAGGTCCATCTTCCCACAGTCCAGGGTCCTGCAGTTATCACAATGTTTTGAATTGTGAAATCTCTCTCTCTGTCTCACAACTCTGCCTTTCATCTCCGAATGACTAATACCGTATGCAATGCGTAACATTTTAGGGACGCTTTGCAATCATAGCACACAATGGAAACCCGTGGACCACATCTCTTTTTCAGGTTTGTTGGGCCTACAAAGAGTTTTCGGAAATTTGAATAAGCTGCTGTATTAGTTTTCTACTGTTGTGTAGCCAATTACCACATACTCAGCAGCTTAAAACAATGTACATTTATTATCTCATCATTTCCACGGCTCAAGAGTCCAGGCACGGCTTAGCCGAGTCTGCTCAGGGTCTTACCAGGCTGCAATCCAAGAGGCTGGCCAGGCTGCATTTTCATCTGGAGGCGCCAGGGGAAAGAAGCCACTTCTTTTTTTCTTTTTTTCTTTTTTGAGACAGAGTCTCACTCTGTCGCCCAGGCTGGAGTGTAGTGGTGTGATCGCGGCTCACTGCAACCTCCGCCTCCTGGGTTCACGAAATTCTCCTGCCTCAGCCTCCTGAGTAGCTGGGACTACAGATGTGTGCCATCACGCCTGGCTAATTTTTTGTATTTTCAGTAGAGACAGGGTTTCACAATGTTGGCCAGGATGGTCTCGATCTCTTGACCTTGTGATCCTCCCAACTCGGCCTCCCAAAGTGCTGGGTTTATAGACATGAGCCACCGTGCCTGGCCAGAAGAAGCCACTTCTAACCTCAATCAGGTTGTGGATGAAATTCACTTTGTGCAGCTATCAGTTGTATGATTGAAGATTCTAACATTTTGCTAGCTGGAAGCTGCTCAAGGGCCCTAGAGGCACAGTTGCTTGTCCTGTGGGCTTTTCTGCCATGGCTGCTTACTTCATCTCACTTCGGGGAGGGACAAGTTTCTCCTTTAAGGGCACTCACCTGATTGAGTCTGGCTCATCCACCATCATTCTTTGCTTTTTGATTAACTCTGAATCAACTGACTTGGAATCTTAATTACATCCAGAAAAAGACTTTTCCTCTTGGTCATATTCTCTTGGCTAGAAGCAAGTCACAAGTTCAGCCTACAGCCAAGGAAGGGGGTCACACAACGTATCAGGAATCATGGGAGCTTCTGTTGGGTCTGCCCACCACAGTTGACTACATATACAAATTAGCAAAGTGCACAGAGTTTAGTTTTTCAGTTTCTTTTTTCTTTTTCTTTTCTTTTTTTTGTTTTTGAGACAAAGTCTAGCTCTGTCGTCCAGGCTGGAGTGCAGTGGCACAATCTTGGCTCACTGCAACCTCTGCCTCATGGGTTTAAACGATTCTCCTGCCTCAGCCTCACGAGTAGCCGGGACTACAGGTGCCCACCACCACGCCTGGCTAATTTTTTGTATTTTTAGTAGAGACAGGGTTTCATCATGTTGGGCGGGCTAGTCTCAAACTCCTGACCTCGTGATCTGCCTGCCTCAGCCTCCCAAAGTAACAGGATTACAGGCGTGAGCCACCACGTCAGGCCTTTCAGTTTCATTTGAAAAAAAAAGAATCAGAGTAGACACTGGGGCCATATTCTCACCTGGCATCAGCCCGCAGGAGTGGGCTATTGACAACCCCCTTTGGTTAGACATGCTCCCTGAGTTTCTATTATTCCCTTCTCTGATTTTGTCTAATTGTTTATTCATTTGTGTCAACTGCTTCACTCTGCCATTTATGGTTACAAGTCCCATAGTAAACATTTGCTAGAATTATGTAATGACAATTATTTTGCTTGTGTTTTTGTTGCTTTTGTGTATGTTTAACCGAAGTCTCCTTCAGAGCCTAAAGGAATGTTGGAGATTGTTTAATTCACCTGTTTTACAGAGAAAACTGAAGCTCCCAAAAGTGACTTTGCCAGGTTCATACAAGTTGTTAAAACCCCAAACTCAAGATTCTTCCAATTCAAGCCCTGCAGCATTTCTTTGAGAATGAAAGCAAAGAAGAATTGGCCAACTCATGACCCAGGAGACAATCTGGAAATATTTTTCTGTAAATCCATACCTCCCGTCTCGAGGAAAACTTAGCATTTTTCGAGTATGAGAAATCACCATGAACATTGTGCATCATTAGGCCCATGGAGAGCTTTTGCTTCTTCTGCAGAGGCTTTAGTGCAGTTGAAGATTTACCAGCACGTGCCAATGAGCTGTCACCGTGTCTTTATTCAAAAGGTCTCTGTCTACCAACGGCATACTGAGAAATGTATACCTTTTGGTGTGTGCTCAATAATTGAACCTGCACTTCTCATGGGGTTCTAGAGCCAGGAAACACATGTTCAAATTCCAGCTCTGTCATTTGCTATGTGACTGGCCTTGGGCAAGTTATTAAATTCTCTGTGCCTCAGTTTTCTCATTTGCAGAATGGGTATTAGAATAAAATTTTAAAATAATATTACATGAGTTAATAAATGTAAAGCACTTAGAATGGTGTCTGACTCAATAACATATATCTATTAATATTAATTATTATTATTATTACTTTCACTCGTGTTCCTGCATAGATGCTTGTGGTTGAGATGTGTTACCTAGACCTTGAATTTGCATTCTCACTGGGTGCAATATCATTCCCAATAGGGAAAAAAATTTGTTTATTGGGAAACAAAAAAATCTTATTCTTTTAATGTATGAAACATAAACATAAAATATATAAACAGAAATACTGTGTACTTATATTACAATTTCATGGGAGGATTGATTAGTTAAAAAAATGCCTAAGAAGCCTTGTTGGAAGAGTGAGAATGGGGTAAAAAAGGTTGAGAAACACTGTTTTAGAAGAACAAGAGAAGACAGGCCAGGCATGGTGGCTCACACCTGTAATCCCAGCACTTTGGGAGCTGAGGCTGTCAGATCGCTTGAGGCCAGGAGTTCAAGACCAGCCTGGCCAATGTGGTGAAACCCCATCTCTACTAAAATTACAAAAATTAGCTGGGTGTGGTGGCATACGCCTGTGATCCCAGCTACTTGGGAGGCTGTGGCACAAGAATGGCTTGAATCCAGGAGGCCGAGGTTGCAGTGAGCCGAGATCACACTACCACACTCCAGCCTGGGTGACACAGCGAGACTCTGTCTTAAAAAAAAAAAAAAAAAAAAAGGAAGGGCAAGAGAAGACAGGTCAAACATAATAAAGGATTTCAAGATGTGATGGCAGAGCAGGAAACCAAGCACGGAGCCCTTCTGATTTCCAGATCCTTCCTGTGTGACTGTCCAGCATGTACACTGATGAAGGCAGCCCTGATGACGGGCAGTCTGTGGTGTCTCTGATGACTCTTCTGAGGGGTATCATAGGACAACTCAGGATGTCTCCTTTCTTAGTAACCTCCCTCATCATTAGGACTGTTGCCCATAGTGTGGAAGGAAGGTAGAACCACCTTTTGCCGAGTTTAGCCTATTTTTCCTAGATTAGAAACAAACTGCTAATACCTGGGTAAAAAATGAAAGAGTTAGTGAAACTCAATGAGTGTTTCAGTGGTTTTGTTGCCTCCCTGCCAACCCAAGGTTTTGTCCTTTTGTGTATTAATTTGGTCTCCATTCTATGCTCTCCCAAAACATGAAAGTTCTTTTATTTTACTTATTTATTAATTTATTTATTTTGAGATAGAGTTTTGCTCTTGTTGCCCAGGCTGGAGTGCAATGGCATGATCTCGGCTCACTGCAACCTCCACCTCCGGGGTTCAAGCAATTCTCCTGCCTCAGGGTCCCAACTAGCTGGGATTATAGGCATTCACTACCACGCCCAGCTAATTTTTTTGTATTTTTGATAGAGACGGGGTTTCCATGTTGGTTAGGCTGGTCTTGAACTCCCGACCTCAGATAGTGTGCCCGCTTCGGCCTCCCAAAGTGCTGGGATTACAGGTGTGAGCCGCCACGCCCGGCCGCAAGTTCTTTTATTTTACAAATTTTATTTCTGATAATTTGAGATGAAAGCAAGTAGAGAGAAAAAAAAAGATTTCTTGATAAAAATGAAGCCTTCGGCTTCCTCCATATCTGACCCTCGTTCAGAGTTTCTGGTGCTGTTTAACTCTGGAGATTTGTAAGAGGAAATGACCTAAGTTTACTACAGGGTTTACGCAGAGGTCCTGCTCAGCACTGCCCAGGAGTACCGATTGCTAACTCTGTCCTTCCCTCTGATGCCAGGTCCCAAAAATAGCCCAGTGGGAACAACACAGCAGCCTCTCCCTCACGGCCTGCAAATCAAAGCCCTGATTAGGTCAAAGGATGGGAAATGTGGCTATATCGCTGCTCAGAGGCTCTTCAATGCCAAGGGTGTAGAAGCTTCCTGTTCCTTCGGATGTTGGGACAGAGCCGCTGGGCAGGCTTCACTCAGGAGACCTTGCTCCATCTCTTTTGAGTCCTTGAATCTGCTGGGGAGAAGCAGTTTTCCCGTGGAAGCCTTTGAGTCCCTAAGATTCTGGAAGTCCAGAGAAGAGCACTTCAATTTGTAATTGCAGACATCTGACCCAAGAAAGGCTGGCCTTGCTGGAGATGCCTCACTCCCTAGGAAAATCAATTTTGGTTTATTTCATGGAAGAAATAAGACCACTGAAGATTTTTCCTTCTTTCTCATTTCTGGTGGGCACACTTGAAAATGGCAGCTAGTATCATTGTAATGTCACCTTACAGCTTATATCAAAAGCGTATAAAAGTCTTTGCCCCATAACTAAAGGGCTCCTTTGGGGTGTGGGGAGGTATTGAGGGGAAGTGACAGAGCAGAATAAGGAGGGGTATAAAAATCCTCTATGTCTTAGTCCGTTTGGGCTGTTACAGCAAACATATCACAACAAAGAGGCTTATACACAACAGAAATTTATTTCTCGCAGATTTGGAGGCTGGGAAGTCCAGATCAAGGCACGAGCAGACTCAATATCTAGTGAGGGCCTACTTGCTCATACATGACTGATATGGTTAGGCTTTGTGTCCTCACCCAAATCTCATCTTGAATTGCAATCTCCAGGTGTCGAGGGAGGGACCTGGTGGGAGGTGATGGGATCATGAGGGCAGTTCTCCCCATGTGGTTCTCATGATAGTGAGTGAGTTCTCACAACAGCTGATGGTTTTATAAGGCAGTTTTCCCTGCTCTTACTCACTCTTCTCTTTCCTGCCATCATGTGAAGAAGGTTCTTGCTTCCTCTTCACCTTCTGCCATGATTGTAAGTTTCCTGAGGTCTCCTCAGCCATGTGGAACGGTCAGTCAATTTTCTTTATAAAAAAACCCAGTCTTGGGCAGTTCTTTATAGCAGTGTGAAAATGAACTAATACAATGACTCTCTTCTCATTGTACCCTCACATGGCAGAAGAGGTGAGGGTCTTTTGGGGGTCTCTTTTATCCTATTCCTGAGGGCTCTGCCCCCTTGACCTAATCACCTTTCTAAAATTGGCCTCCTAATTCCATCACCCTGGGCTTTAGGATTTCAGCATATGAATTTGGGGGAATGCAAACATTTAGACCATTGCACTTTATAACAAGGATTAGTAAATGATGCCCCAATCCTCCCCCACCCCCCACACCTGTGTTTGTAAATATACTTGCACTGGGATTTTCTTTTCCATGCTTATTCATTTGTGTATTTTCCATGGCAGCTTTCACAATACAAAGGCAGAGCTGAGGAGTCCTGGTAGGGATCACGTGTCCCACAAAGCCTAAAATATCTGGCTCTTTACAGAAAAAGCCTACTGATCCCTGCTTTATAATAATGGCCATACATTTAGTGTTTCCTATGCTGCGTACATTATATAGCTTTTCTCATTCAGGTCTCAAAACAATAGTTCAAAGTGGATACTGTTCTCTCCACTTTACAGATGGGGAAGGAGAGGAAAAGCTTGTTCAAGGTCACGCACATGGTAAATGATAAGGCTGGGTGTGAATCTATAGCTGTCTGATATTATGATTTTTTTTTTTTCTAGCACACTGCATTGCCTCACAGCTAAATTCCCATTGGATTGTTGGTCTGAATCACCGAATGAAAAATCAAATGTCTTCAGGGACCCGGCAGGATCCCGAAGGACGCCGCTCTAAGCCAGAGGGAGCGGTGTGTGTTGTGGCTGAAGTGGAAAATACAAGCCCAGTTTAAAGGCATTCAAACATGAATTGTTTTTTTTAAAGCCATGCGAGCCAAACAAAACATGTCAGCAGTTCTTATTAGGCTAACAGGTTGCTGGTTTGTGACCCTTGGACCGATCCTCGACCAGGTTGGGCAAGGGAAACGATGATATGCTGAGAATGGAAACCAGACCGCCCATTGGTCTCCCCCTCCAGCCCCGGTTCACTTCTTTGGGAACATCTTAGATGGCTGCATGGAGAAACACGAACCTTTGGCCTGTTTTTTCCTCCGAGCTCTGCCACCTAGTCTTGGTATGACTTCAAGCAAATAGACTAACCTCTATGAGCTTCCAATTTTTCATCCTTTAAAACTGAGATTTACTTATCTCACATTTATTGGTCCATGGTGTGCGTCAGGAGCTGCACTGGTCTTGGCTTATCTCAGGAAATGGCAACTCCATACTTCCACTTGCTCAGAGAAAAACCTTTAGTCTGCTCCTTGATTCTTCTCTTGTTATTACACCTATGACCAATCTGTCAGCACAACCTGCTGTCTCTGTATGCAGTAAGCATCCGGAATCTGAACAATTCTCATTTCGATCACTAATGAAACCATGCCCCAAAGAGTTAAAAAAAAAAAGACTAGCAAATACTCTTGAGTTTGCAGGATGGCAGAGAAGGAAAAGAAAAACAACTCGCCGAAAGGCTGAAACTCCTTCTGCTTGCAAGATGTCAAAACTGACTAAAATTGGCTAAAACCAATTTGGCCAGCTAGAGTCTGCACACAGAACCAGCTTGTTGACATCACAACCCAAATTTCCACTGCAGGTTTTATACTAATTCCACCCTCAAATTTACACATACAATCTATGGGGTAGCATGAAGAAGAGCATGTGCTAGAAGACTTTCCAGACCTTCCCTTTGCTTCTACCCATCATAGATGAATCCCAGAATCCACTTTGTAAACCTTTTGTAATAAAATGACTGCCGTAAAACCAGCATGAGGAGACAGATTTGAGCTAAACTCCTGTCTCCTTGAAAAGCTCAATGAAAAGCTTTTCTTTTCTCAAAAACCCAGTGTCATATTTTTGGTTTCTAGTGCATCGGGCAGCAAGTCCTTGGACTCTGTAACACTAACACCTAAGCTCCAGCCTCCATGGTAGCTGACCTGGATTACGGCAATAGCCTCCTTACGTGGTCTCCCAGGTCATTGAGTTTGTTCTCAACCCAGCAGCCATAGAGACCCTGTTAAATAAGTGAGACCATGACATTCTTCATGCTTTCTCCTTTCACAGAAAAAAACAAAGTTTTTACGATGACCTTCAAGGTGCCAATGATCTGCCTCCTCTCCTGCAAACTTTTTCCCTGCTTTTGCGATCTCATCTCTGGTTCTCTGACCTGCGCACTCCTCTCTAGCCAGTGCCCCTCTACCTCTCCGTCAAGCACACTAGGCAAGCTCCTACCTCACAGCCTTCAGGCCTGTTTCTTCTGCCTGGAAAACTCTTCATCTAGATAGCCGCAGGGCAACTTCTTCATTGCTTTACTGCATCTTCTAAGTGAGGTCCTCCCTAACCATATAATTCAAATTGCATGCCCCCTATTTACTCCTCTTTCCTTTGTTATCTTCCTCCCTAGCACTAATCATTACCACATAGCATATGATTTATTTATTTATATTGTTTATTGTCTGTTTTCCACAATAGCAGCCAAAGAATTGTGCTCACTGCTGTATCCACAGCACCTTATAAGGTGCCCCATCTACAGTGCATGTCCAATACTTTGAAGTTCCTTTTCTTCTTTCCTTTCTCTTTCTCCTCAGAAATAAATTTTCCCCACCAGACCATTTTATTTACTCTATTAGAATTGAATTAAAATTATTTTAAGAAACTCGGCTGGGTGCGGTGGCTCACACCTGTAATCCCAGCACTTTGGGAGACCAAGGCGGGTGTATCACCTGAGGTCAGAAGGTCAGGAGTTTGAGACCAGCCTGGGCAGCATGGTAAAACTCTGTCTCTACTAACAATACAAAATTAGCCAGGTGTGGTGGCATGTGTCTGTAATCCCAGCTACCTTGGGAGGCTGAGGCAGGAGAATTGCTTGAACCTGGGAGGCAGAAATTGCAGTTAGCTGAGATTGTGCCACTGCACTCCAGCCTGGGCGACAGAGGGAGGCTGTCTCAAAAAAAAAAAAAAAAAAAAAAATCTCATGCTCTACCAACTGAGCTAGCTGGCTGGGCTTCTAAATTACAATTCTTTTAATTTCAAAGATCTGTGGCCAGTGATAGGCAGCTAACTTCCAAACATATGCCAGTGATTGCGGCAGTGGAGTCCCCAGACCAGCATCACATCCATGGTCACCAGGGGACTTGTGAGAAATGCAAATTCTTGCTGGGCGTGGTGGCTCAAGCCTGTAATCCCAGCACTTTGGGAGGCCGAGATGGGCAGATCACAAGGTCAGGAGATCGAGACCATCCTGGCTAACACGGTGAAACCCCCATCTCTACTAAAAATACAAAAAAATTAGCGAGGCATAGTGGCGGGTGCCTGTAGTCCCAGCTACTCGGGAGGCTGAGGCAGGAGAATGGCATGAACCTGGGAGGCGGAGCTTGCAGTGAGCCGAGATCACACCACTGCACTCCAGCCTGGGTGACTGAGCGAGACTCCATCTCAAAAAAAAAAAAAAAAAAAAAATGCAAATTCTTGGGCCTCACCTAAAAGCCACTGAATCTGACATATTGGGGAAGGGTCCAGCAATGTTTCAACAAGCCCACCAAGTGATTCTGATACAAGTTAAAATTTAAGAACCATTTCATTGTTTGGGTTTGTTTATAAAAGCAGTCCTAGGTCAAAGAATGACTAGGTAAAATGAGGTAATGAACGACAGCTGGGGAAAGGGATGAAGCACACCTGTATTCAATACCCACCTCCGCTCTTGGGTGATCTTGGATGCATCACTTCTCAGCCTTGAAACTTGGGTTCCTTAGCTCCAGGGGTACAGAACCAAATGATCTCTAAGACCCTGACCCATCTGAACCTCTGGTGAGTCTATTTTTGAACTTGCTTCTTTTGTTGTGTTCTAGGACTATCTCCCAACACTTACATCTCAATACCCCCTTCCCTCTTTGCTTTGTGTTCCTCAATACGAAAGACCTGTGGTTGCTATCTGGATGTCTCCCATCTCCAAACATGTTCCCATCGGAAAAAAAACAGTACACAATATGTGTTTGCTTTACTCACTTATATATTATATATGTGTGCTGCTATATAAACATACGCAATATGTATTCAAAATGGAAATTCAAGCTCAGATAATAAAACAGCGATTCTAACTTGGGTTTACCCCATTGAACACCACTTATCTGAACTCAAGACAGGCAACTCTCCCTAACTCTCTCCTAAACACTGAGTTTTCCAGAAAAATACTCATTTTCTTTGAGAGCTAAGCATACTTTCTAAAAACAACTGATTAAATAAATTCAGGGAACATCATCCTCCTTGTATTGAGCACTTATTACATGTCAGACACTAAGCTCAATGCTTCTTACGTACATAAATCTTATTTATTATTTACAGGAATACTGTGCAGTAGGTATAATTGTCCCATTTTGCAGATCGGAAAACTGAGGCACAGCTAGGTTATATAACCTGCTCTTATTTGCTTAGCAGAAAATAGGTAAAGCTAGCACAATGGTAGAACAACAAGAAATTTTTGCTACAACCTAATGAAGGCATTTCTAAGGATATTTTCCATTAAAGAGTAGCTCGTTAGCAAAATTGAATAGTATTAATTTCTAATCGTAGAATTTCAATGAGATTTTCGGCAAGGAGTTCTATCCTAGTGCCATTCAATGTATAAATCTGAATTGTTTCTATTCTGCATAGAGACAGGGCCTAGGATTCTGAGGTTAGGGGCATGATTTCTTAAGTGGGGTCTGGCCTGTCTCATGACACCGCCCTGCTTCTCTGGGATCTGGTAGTGGTAGGAGCAGAGAATTTTCAACTTGCGGTCAGACCCAGAACTTCAGGACTGACATGGTTAATTAGGACTACTATGGTAGCTGGAAAGGAAGAGATATATCTGGAAACAGCCCCCAAATTGCTTACAACACATTTAAAACTGTCCGTGTCCCTCATGGAGTAGCTTACGAAGCTGAAAGCATGGGTGCTTTTTATGATAACTAATTTTCTTTATGATTTTCCCCACAGTTAACATGTATCTAAGATTCACATGTGCTTTATCCAACACACAATTAGTTGACATAGGATATGGAAAAATCTCTTGTTCGCATTTGTTTACTTGGTGCATCAACTGACAGAATGTGGTTACTTCTGTAGTCTCCGAGGAGCTGAAAAAAAATCTCAGAAATCCGACTTTATGAAGTTAGGTTTTCCGCCACTGAGAAATAGCTTCATGTTAAAGGTTTGTTTACAAGGAATTGCTGTTTCCACTTGCTGGAGCAGCTCTTAAACATTTTTTTTTCTAAAGTTGTTTTTTCCAACCACTAAGTGGATCTAAACATTAAGTGTTTCTGAAGTTGGTTTTCCAGCTCCTGGACTACTATTAACTTCTGCTGGGATGAAACAGAAGGCTGCTGCCTCCACTTAGCCATCCGTAATGTAAGAGTGTAATATTTTGAAGAATTTTTAAAAAGGGCTTACTGCGCAATATTTATATTTCATTCACATCAGCACAGGACAGTGTTGACACAAAGTTCCGTTGTTGTTGTTGGCTGCACCTTTTTTGCTTCCATCTCACGGCGCCCAACTTCCCGCTCCCACTGATGGAAGAAGCTATATCTGCTCCAAGCAAGAGGCCAACCTGATAAACCCAGACAGAGCAGAGCCCACAGAGCCTCTGCTTCTTAAGAGGAAAAATTGAGAGATACTTGTACAGGTCTGTTTGAAAGGAGGAATGATAGAAAACTTCTTCCTGACCTTAGAATCAAGGCACTTTGAGAGCTAGATGTGTCTCCCTCTCTCCCAGAAGGGAGCAAAATGAAGTGTGCTGTGGTTTTCCATAAAAAATCCGTATTTCACACTTGCTTATGATTGCAATTATCAGATATTCTCAAGGAATTTCTCACATTATGTTCCAAAAACCAGTTAGAGTTAGAGTGTGCATTGGTAATAATGGTAACCATGATGGATAAAGGGATGTTTGCAGAACAAAACTCCAGTACCCCCCAGGCTTAACACCTTCTGTTAGACTCCATTATTTGAATGCATGCTCATAATGGATCCCCAATGAGCAAGAAGATTTTTATATCACTTTCTCCCTCCTTGTCTTCTCCCTGCACCACACATCTGCATTCACCCAAATGTATAAACACTCTTCTTTTTGCTCAGCTTTTCAGCTGCACTCTTCCCCAAATTCACAGCCACTGGCAAAAGTTGCTGTTGTTATCAACCATAAATAAATATCCTCAAAAGACCATTATCATCTTACGTTGATTTTTAAATTCTGTTTATTTCTGGGAATTCAGGAAAGAGAGAGAGAAAAAGGAAGGAAGGAAGGGAGGAGAGAAAAGAAAGAAAGAAAGAAGAGAAAGGAAAAAGAAAGAAAGAAACAAAAAAGAAAAGGAAAGAAAGAAAGACTTTATGAATACTTTCTGTAGGCTCCTCTTGAACCAAGATTAGTCCCCAAGTAGCAGAGACAGAATAGAGTAAAAAATAAGCTATGTGTGGCTCTCATGAGACTAATTTAGACTTTCATGACTTCTTTTTTCCCTTGACTTTTCTTTAAAACTGGAGGCAAAACAACAAAAATAAGCCAAGCTCAGGGCTGATATCAGGTTGTTTTGATTGTAAGAACATAACCTTGCCAATATTGTACCAACTCCACTCTATGTAGGCATGTTGTTCTTTGGCTCATTTCGAGATGAAGAAATGAAGGTTCATGGATTTTTGAGTCACTGGCTAACCCACCTTCCTCCCCACCACTCTCTCTGTTGCCAGCATATTCTTCATTCAGCCTTTGTCCCACGAGGGATATAAATTTAGAAGAGAAACCTGTAGGTAATTAACAGTCCGGCATGTCTGTCATTCCTTTGATAAAATGTGTTGGGTGTGGTTTCTCAGCATGCAGTTGATAAAATGCATTGGTGGTGTTCCATTTCATTTGACTTTCCATTAGTTTTTTTTTTTTTTTCTTTTCTTTTCCAACGAGGATGTGTTAATGGCCAGCTTCTGTTTTCAATCATGGGGGACATTTCTATGGATTTATTTTTACATTTTCCAATAAGAAACATATTCTGATCCTTTAAAGGTTAAAAGTAAAGTATGAAAGGGTGAGTGACAGAAGAAAAGCTTCCCTGCTGGCTTAAATTAGCAAAAGTGTATGTACGTGTGTGTGTGTGTGTGCATGTGTGTTTGTGTGTATGGCTCTTTAGGATCTGGATTTTCTTTCTGCCTTGGGGACAAAGATCTTGCCATATTTATGATTTGTTTAGTTACTATATAGCTTTAATGACCTACAATTGGAGAAAGAGGCACATCATTTCATTTATCTCTTTGCTTAAGTTCCTTACTGGTTAAGCATGAAGAAAATTCCTTAGGGCTTTGGGCAGCAGATTTGCACCTTGAATAGCAAAATAGGTTTGTGTAATCAGGTTTTATGTAAGACTGAGCAGGCAAGGGTGCAAATGAAAAGGACACTGCATGAATTCCAGCTCACAGCTTTGAAAAAGGTGCATCATTTGAAAAAGTCACCCAGCCTTGCAACCCACAGGAGCCTCAGCAAGCACATGGGTGCAGTGAGCAATGAGTAAGAAGAACACTCCCTGGAGAGAAGCCCTGCTGCCCATCTGCAGAGCCCTGACTTGCCCTGGAAAGGAGCTCATATTGTCTAGACTTTATTGGTTATTGACAATCCAGGGCAGTAGGCACACAGCTCTGGTCTACATTAGCATGCAGATGTACCTGTCTTTGAACTTGAGATGCTGTTCCTGCTTGGAATTCTCTTGTGCTTCCTTTTTCCTATACATTAAAGACCCAAGATTTTGACCTGTGCCTTGTACATACATTAAAATTCTCACTTTGGCCCACTTAGATATCTGAACTTAAGACATGTCTCTTCTTACACTCAGCCAAGTTTAGTCTTCTGAATGTCATCCTCAAACCATCTACATAGATTCTGATTCTTAGTTTTGTCCTTAGCTTAGCATACCACTTAGGACACTGCTTTTATTGCCAGTTTAATGTCCCATTGATGCTACTTCTGCTGTGTGCCATTCTAGCCTTTCCATGTACTAGTGTGATTCATCTCCGGGTCAGCCCTTTCTCAGGCTCTCCATACTCTGTGAGAGTCCCATTCCTCCATTTGGGATGTTGCACGCACAACATAGAACTGGCTTATACCAAAAGGCCTGTCCCATTTTCATTCATCCTGAAACTCGAACCAGAACTCTGGTATGTTCTTCTTGAGCTGGAGGACCCCGTGTTCTTGCATAGAGATTCCTCTTTCTGTTTGCCACCACTGTCCACTGTTGCTATCACTGCAGCCCAGGCCAGCAGAAGATGTGCACCTGTCACTGCTGACACTAAGCACTGACAACCGTGGTGGCAGACACCTTTTGTTGGTTAATCAATAGTCATCACTACCACTCTCACTTTTTATTTGCAAACAGAACCCTGAATTTTGCTCAGAATGGCAGTAACCCAGTCCCAGGGGATAATTTATCATTTTGTGACCCAATCATAGTAATCATAGTCATTTTTGTCCCCTGTTTATTTTCCAAGCTTCCCTCTTGGCCTTAGGACATTGTTATCATATGTATTAGTCCATTGTCATACTGCTATGAAGAAATACCTGAGACTGGGTAATTTATAAAGAAAAAGAGGTTTAATGGACTTACGGTTCCACATGGCTGGGGAGGCCTCACAATCATGGCAGAAGGCAAAGGAGGGGCAAAGTCACATCTTACATGGTGGCAGGCAAGACAGCGTGTGCAGGGGAACTGCCCTTTATAAAATCATCAGATCTCATGAGACTTATTCACTCTCATGAGAACAACATGGGGAAAACCTGCCCTCATGATTCCATTACCTCCCACGGGCTCCCTCCCACAACACGTGGGGATTATGGGAGCTACAATTCAAGATGAGATTTGGGTGGGACACAGACAAACCATATCATCATTTAAGGGAAAATCCACTGAGGAATATTTGGTAAGTGCTTTGTTGACACTAAAAGAGACCAGTTTGTGAAGAGATTTTGTTTGCTCCAAGGACAAGAGTGAGGGACTCAAGTGTCAAAATTTGGAGGTGAATGTCAGAGGCTGCCTGGTCTGAATTCCAGCTCCCTTGCTTACTAGTTGTATCCTCCCAATCTAGTTACCTCAGGTTTTCATACCTTGGTTTCCCCTTCTATCAAATGGAGAAAATTATCATGGCACCTATCTTATAGGGTTGTTAAGAGAACTAGATTAATTAATAGCTATTGAGTATTAGAACGATGCTTGGGTATAAAAGCATTTTATTGGAATAAAAGCAGTAAAGGCTGTAGAAGCATTTGTTAAACATATGAACATGGACATCTTTCAGGGTGAATTTTGATTTATTTAGCAAACGGCATTTTTCTTTTATGCAACTGACAATGATAAAATGAATGATAGGGTCCAACACTAGCTAGGTGAAGGGGAAATGCTTGCTATCTGACAGCATTTTGCAGAGGTGAATTATATATTTTCTGACCTAAAAATCTTTTCTAAAAATGCAAAAAATATTCAAAGATATACTAGTAGCCCATCAACAATGATAACATATACTCACGTTTTTTGACATGAAAGATTGTATAGGGTTAATGAGGAAATGAGGTAATACAACATGTCCTACAGAATAATGGCATTTATACAAAATATTTTAGTCAATGTATTAAAAATGTGTTGAAAATATTAGAGAAGACAGATACCAAGTACTGGAGAACTGGATGATTTAAAACATTTTCTTTTTCGTTTATTTGAATTTTTGTTTTCTATGATGGTCTTGAGTGGCTAGTTGAAGAAGAGTATATATAGTAAGATTCCATTTTTATAAGACAAATATGGTGACCCATTAGTAATAAATAATGAAATCTAGATAGTTACACATATAAAACTGTCTGGAAGGATATACACCAAAATGACAATAGTTGTTACTTCTGGATTAATGGTATTATAGGTTATTTCATTTTATTTATTCATTTATTTATTTTATTTATTTTTTGAGATGCAGTCTTGCTCTGTCGCCCAGGCTGGAGTGCAGTGGCACCATCTCGGCTCACTTCAAGCTCCGCGTCCCAAGTTCACACCATTCTCCTGCCTCAGCCTCCCAAGTAGCTGGGACTACAGGTGCCTGCCACCATGCCCGGCTAATTTTTGTATTTTTAGTAGAGACGAGGTTTCACCATGTTAGCCAGAATGGTCTTGATCTCCTGACCTCATGATCCACCCACCTTGGCCTCCTAAAGTGCTGGGATTACAGGCATGAGCCACCGGGCCTGGCCTCATTTTATTTTTTGAATATTTTTACTTTCTGATTTTACTGCAGTTATTATGTAACATTCTAGGTTTTACAATTTTTTAATTTTTATTTTATTTTATTATTATTTTTTTGAGACAGAGTCTTGCTCTGTTGCCCAGGCTGGAGTGCAGTCGTGAGATCTTGGCTCACTGCAACCTCTGCCTCCAGAGTTAAAGATTTTCTCCCTCCTAGGCCTTCCGAGCAGCTCGGATTACAGGCGCCCACCACCATGCCCTGCTAGTTTTTGTATTTTTAGTAGAGACAGAGTTTCACCATGAAAGCCAGGCTGGTCTCGAACTCCTGACCTCAGGTGATCCACCCGCCTCGGCCTCCCAAAGTGTTGGGATTACAGGCGTGAGCCACCGCACTCGGCCACAAAATTTTTTGAAAAGAGCTAAGCAGCGTATCTTTCTGGTACAAATGGTCCTACTAATATTATTCTTCTGTTGGTAGCCAAGTAGGAAAATTCTATAAGTGCCAGATATTTGAGCTTATAAAGATTCCAACAGAATCTTCCTTCACCCCACCACCAGCCCCACACATTAGTCTGGAGATATTTATATTTGCTGCCAAATATCTACCCCAAATCATTCTGTATTGCTGACATTTTGTCAGATTAATAGATCCCGAGTGATATGAATATGTTGATTTTGTGGCAGACTGCCAAAGAATCCTTTTTATAGACAAAAATGGATATGATAAATTATGTTTCTTGAGGTCCCGATGTTTCTATTTAAAGATGTCTGTAGATACTCAGTCCCTTATAAAGGTACCTTAACATTGCTCTTTAAAAGCATTGTACTACGTCTTTTCTTTCATGCTTTGAGAGCAAATCAGGGTTATCCTGGGGGTAGACACTTTTGCCCCTGTCTTGTGGTTTGTGAATTCCTTGGCTCACCTGTCAATGTAAAGCATTCTCTTTTAATTCAAGTTCATTCATCAGTCTGGGGAAATGCTTTTCTTTTTCAGAGGACCTGGATTGATTGGTTGGAAATATAATTTGGTCCCTGTGTTTGTGCTGGATCACAGATCAGAAAGCAGTTTCAGTTTGCACTGGCTCTCGGACTTCTTTACTGGTGAAATTCAGAAGTGCAGCAAGAGACAGGAAAATCAGAGCTGTTTATACAATCTCTTTTCTTACTTTCCTTGAGTGTTTTAAAGAGGAAGACTGGGCCTCCAAACTTTGAGCACTGGCAGCAATACTATTGTATGCCGTCAACTCCTATTCCTTTCACAATTCTTCTGTGTACTGGAAGAGAAAAAGGCAGCTAGCGGGGGTAAGCATAAGTGGAAGGTATTTCTTTGGGTATCTTCTTTGTGTGAGACACAGTTCTAGATCTTGTGCATTTATTCTCTCCATTAAGCCTCTGATGTTTCAGAGAAAACTGATGTCGTAAGACAGTAACCCACGTACCCACAGACATAGCTGTGATGATTGACAGAAGCAAGTTCAAATGCCAGGCCTGCCTTCTTTAAACCAGAAGTGTTCCTACAGTGCCAGCCACAGGAATTTGAGCTTATGGCTTACAGGATTCAAGGTCTCAAATTCTTCACCATGTTGTCTGTAGATCAAATAAGACAATGATGATGATGATGCAGGAGGATGGATGGAGGAAGGAGGATGAACATGGTGATGATAATAGTTCCTACCTCAGTGCAATTACATTGATTGCAAAGCTTAATGTGAGCGACGACCTATAAGCATCTGATTTCTAGTTTGCTGCCTTTTACCCTATTCCTATTGGCTATTTGCCCTAGGGAAGAGCAGCTTTTATAACATCACTGGCAGGTTTCCTAATTGCTCAAATTGACATGCAAATAAGCTCTCCTTGACTCATCCTAATGTCTGTCCTTATCCATACATCCCAGAATTTGAGGCACAAATCACATTGCAGGTCTACATCTTTATAAACTTATTCATGAATCTGCCATGCATCCTGATAGCAATGGCATGAACAACACCTCCCAGATTCTGAAAGTGTCTGTTTAAAAAGGTTGCAGAAGCCAGGCACAGGTGGCTCGCGCCTGTAATCACAGCATTTTGTGAGGCCCAGGTGGGCAGATCACTCGAGGCCAGGAGTTCAAGACCAACCTGGCCAACATGGTGAAACTCTGTCTGTAGTAAAAATACAAAAAAATTAGTTGGCCATGGTGGCGCACGCCTGTAGACCCAGCTACTTGGGATTTGCTGGGAACCTGAGAATCACTGGAATCCAGGAGGAGTCTGCAGTGAGCTGGAGATTGTGTCACTGCACTCCAGCCTGGTGACAGAGTGAGACCCTGTCTAAAGAAAAAAAAAAAAAGGTAGGGAGAGGGTTTGCAGACTGAACCTCATTAACAGACTCTCTCTCATCTGATTGGCAGGATGTGCATGGTCACTACTTAACCAATCCCTTAGGCCTGCTCAAGAGGAAAGATACAGTTTCTGTCACAGCCCCAGGGTCCCAGACAGCAAATGAATAATGCTTTTCCCTGAAATGGCTTAGTTTCATGCTTCCCTTTCCTCATTTTTTCATGGTGCCTGGGGCCTGCACTTTGGAACAGGGAAAGAGCTTTGTCAGGTATTCCTCCATGATTGTATGACTATGTTTTAGCCATTATATTTTAGTCCTAGAGCCTATGATTTGTTCTTTCTCGAAGACTCCAAGACCCTTCTGAGTCTTTGAGAGTCCTTTCCAGAGGGCATGGTTGGGACAGAGAAGGGGCAGGACAGGGCTTGAACTGGGAAGGGGGGAAGACACAGCCGGCCACCAGGTGGTAGATATAGGCTTCTGGCACTTGTGGGTCAGTCACTGTACAACCATCTTTCTTGCACGTGGATGCTGAGACTTGTATAGTGTACAAGGGAAGGATGGAGAGAAGCAAACTCCCCTCATGATGCTGTTACTAATATGCCAGGTCCAGTGTTAAATTCTTTCATTTGCTTAATATCATTTGTTTCTACCGCTGCATGTAAGTTGGGTATTTTATCTATTTTTACTGGAAATAGGCTTAGGGACAAAATAATATGTCTGAATTCTAACTGCGTTAAAAGCAAAGCCTGATTAGAATCTTTGTCTCTCAGTCAAATTCTTAGGTTAAAACAAGTGAAAACAAACAAGATCACTCATAAGAAATGATTTGGACTGTTCTTAATAAATGAGAATGTTCTTAACAAATACATGATAACTGTTTGATATGATGGATATTCCAGTTACCTAGATTGAATCATTATACATTGTATGTGTGTATCAAAATGTCACATGTGGGCTGGGGATGGTGACTCTGGCCTGTAATCCCGGCACTTTGGAAGCCTGAGGCAGGAGGATTGCTTGAGGCTAGAAATTTGAGACCAGCCTGGGCAACATAGGGAAACTCTGTCTCTACCAAAAAAAAAAAAAAAAAAAAAAAAAAAAAATCACATGTACCCCTTAAATATGTACAATTGTTATGTGTCAGTAAAATTTTTAAAAGTACCTAACTCCTGCTTTCTAAAGGCTACACACACTAATTGCAAAGATGTTCACAAGACATGACTTGAAAACAAACAATGTAGAGAACAAGTGAATTTGTAAAACACTTTTACCAATTGAAAATAATTGGGAAAGGGGACAGCTTGTGTTATTATAGGTGAGCTCTTTAATTTTTATTTTTGTAAGTTCTTTAGGGTAACTTGAACTAATATTTGAGTGCTGACAAGGTTTTGGAACCGTCTTTGATAACTTCATATGAGATATTTGAGAACTAATCATTTATATGCAAATTGTAGCTGCCAGGTTCTTGAGAATTGCTATATTTTCTTAGGTAGATTAAACTTCAGGAAACCATTTTCATAGTATTAGCTTTCTTCAAAAGTTCTTTTTTCATAGATAATAGGAAAGTTAATTTAAACCCATCCAGTCTCAGTCAAATTATCACAAATTCCAAATGAACTGAGTCTGAGTTAATTTCTCTGCAATGCAGAATGTGTACATTTATACAAAGTGGAGACAGAATAATGGAGCCATCAGAATCAGATACAATTAAAGCAGGAAATACAATAAGTTAAAAATTCTTTAATTTTTCATGGATAAAATGGAAATTCCAACTTGTGACATTTGATGATTTGTCCTAATCTAAACAGGCTGTTAGTTTCTAAAAAGTGTAAGAATGTGTCAAGGTGATTGGAGTTTCTGCATTAAATTTCAATTTAAGCATAGGCTTTGGAATTGGACATGTTGAAGGACCAGTCCAGCCTTTGCCACTTACGAACTTGATTGGGCAAGTTGCTTTACCTCCCTAAGATTTCATTCAATCCTCTGTAAAACGGAGGAGTGTTGAGAAACAAAGCAAATGTATTCAGAGTTGGTTCAGTCTCTAGAATAAAGTATGGAGCAAAATGTGATTATTGTTATCGCATTATTATTGTAGTGTTATCCATGTAGCTCAGTGGAATAATTTTAATGACAAATATGTTGTCATTCATTAGGTTTAAAAAATACAATAAATTCCGTTATTTTCTTCTTAAAAAAACCTTTTTAAAGGAAGGTGCGAAGAGATGGGAAGAGATGGTTTTGGCTGGCCCTTGGATGGGCAGACACATGCTGAGGTTATAAAGGAATGCTAACTCACCGCTTTTGTTCTCAATGAAGCAACTGGAATACTTGACAAGGAGAAATCCTTGAAAGAGCTTCATGGCTCAGTTAAATCTGCTCAAGTACTAGAAAGAAAGGCCTTTCTAACATACAAAAGACACATCTGCAGTACATTTTGGTTGCAGTAACACAAACTGGACAAGTCCCTGGCCCATTCAATCACTGAAATTGACTTTCCCCTTGCAGAAGTTGAACATTTTCCATGGGTTCTTGTTTGGTATTTGAATGGGATGGTAAGTAAGTTAAGCTTTCTGGCATGCAAAATCCTCAGTAATGTAGGGTGCAATTTTTACTTCCCCACAAACACTTTAGACGTTTCTTCTGATGATTATTTAAAGGAATAATACTACGTTAATAGAATATCATTTTCTTTCATCTCCTCTTGACTTGTTTGGAAAGAGTAATTTTATACCAAAACAAAGCAGAAAGACCACCAAATCAATGTAATTTTCCTGGTTCAACCAAAAAAAATCAAAGTACAGTAGTGAATATACAAAACATATTTTTCATTGGTACCTTTGGAAATACTGTAAAACATTTTCTTCGTCGTGCCCTGCTATACATTTCAAAGGAAATTGGATAGAACGACAAGGGAAGGAAATGCATAAAACATATGAACAGATATAATTCAGAAGGGTACAGGCTACCTGTAGTTTAAAATATTTATTCCTGGTTGAATTTCATGCCTCTGGCTGTTCTCTCTATCATGAAGCGTTCCATTTCTGAAAGTAGAAAGCAAAGGAGGAAATATCTAAACTGTAAAATGTCAAATTGCTTTCCAAACTTGTTCCAATTTCCAACCACATCAAGAAGGATGTCTGAAAAGACAATCAGCTTTTGCACTAACCAAATACATATACAATTATTTATTTTTAAAAAATTTTCCTTGGGAATGCACCATCAAAGGAACATTTAGGGTTATTCTGAGGCTATTTCCCTTCAATCCTTTAAAAACTAGTTTTGTAGCTACGGTATATTTGTCTTTTTTTCCTTTAAAAATTTTGTAAATCAAATAAGCCACAATTCAATTTATGTAGGAGAAAAGTGCCTACAGTTGGATATATTTTATCCATTTTCTGGGAATAAGATGTTGGTGCCCTCCCAAAGAACAATTTAAAAAGAAATAATCAAAACCGTACTTTTCTCCTCCTAATACCAAATAGGAAAAGGATTAAACCTTGATGAGATCTATTTTACCAAGATGTAGCATTCGTAGATCTTATGAAGGACTTGCTTGCCTATAAAGTCACTTCCATTTCCTAGGACATGGAGTAGAAAGTCAGAGTTTGCTTGCATATTTTAGAACTTGGATTCATAAATAAATTAACACATTATTGTGTGTACCTCAGAAAATTCTAAGGATTTAAAAGACTTCTAATGAATTGTCAAATCATCAGCATTTTTGATGAGTTGGGTATAAATTCGAGTTACATGCAATGTTTTTAGTTATAAAAGTTGTTAGAAACTAATGAGCTAGAGTCTTACATTTGGCTGAATCATGTATTTCTTTCTTTCCTTTTTTTTTGGAGGGGCAGGGATGGAATCTCACTCTGTTGTCAAGGCTGGAGTGTGGTGGCACGATCTCGGCTCGTTGCAACCTCCATCTCCCAGGTTCAAGCTATTCTCCTGCCTCAGCCTCCCGAGTAGCTGGGACTACAGGCGTGCGTCACCACATCCAGCTAATTTTTGTATTTTTAGTAGAGACGAGGTTTCACCATGTTGGCCAGGCTAGTCTTGGACTCCTGACCTCAGGTGATCCACCCACCTCAGCCTCCTAAAGTGCTGGGATTACAGGCGTGAGCCGCCATGCTCAGCCGTGAATCATGTATTTCTAATCTTCCATTTTATCTCATCTACTAGGCTACTAGCCTCATTTTCTTTGCTTTAAATTTTTGAGGTGCCTCTTTTTCCTGCCTGTTCTCTCTCTCTCTTTCTCCGTATTTGATATCAAAATTATAATATGCACAATTAATTTATTCTCATCTCTCATTAATTATTATTACATTGCATATTGTCACCTATACCTCACCTCTATCCATTGTGCTACTGTTGTCATTAATTTACAAAAAATTTTATTTACTTACTGAATTTGCTTACTTATTTACTGATTTAATTAACTCGACATATGGTGTAAGCCCCATAGTACATTGTTGCTATTTTTGCTTTAGAACAGTAAGTTACCTTTAAAAAAAAATAAAGAGATAAAATGGACTTTTCTATCTTTATTCACCTATTTAATATTTCCAGTGCCTGATTTTCCACCAGTATGAGCCTGAAGAAACTCCTGTATATGTTTGGTACTGCAGGTGGACTGGTGACAAGTTTGCTCAAGTTTTGTTTATGTGAAATATCTTCAGTTTACCTTCCTTTTCGAAGGTTCTCTTAGCTAGACAAGGAATTCTAGAGTGACAAAGTTTTGTTTTGTTTTTCCTCCCCTCTGCTTTGGCATGTTAACATTGTTGTTTCATTATCTTCTGGCTAGCCTTGTTTCTGATGAGTGACAATATAGTTATTGCCATCACAGTTCCTCTGCATGTAAAATATAGATTTCCTCCTTAGCTGCTTTTAAAATTTTTTCTTTATCACATACATATGGCCAACAATCATATGAAAAAATGCTTAACATCATTGATCATTATAGAAATGCAAATCAAAACCACAATGAGATACCATCTCATACCGGTCAGAATGGCTACTATTAAAATGTCAAAAAAATAAGTTGCTGGCGAGATCGTGGAGAAAAAGGGATGCTTATACACTGTTGGTGGAAGTGTAAATTAGTTCAGCCATTGTGGAAGACAGTGTGGTGATTGCTCAAAGACCTAAAAACAGAAATACTGTTTGACCCAGCAATCCCACTACTGAGTGTATACCCAAAGGAATATAAATCATTCTGTTATAAAGACACATGTATGCATATGTTTATTGCAGCACTATTCACAATAGCAAAGACATGGAGTCAACCTAAATGCCCATCAATGATAGGCTGGGTAAAGAAAATGTGGTACATGTACTACCTGGAATACTATGCAGCCATAAAAAAAATGAGAACATGTTCTTTTTGGGGACATGGGTGGAGCTGGAGGCCATCATCCTTAGCTAACTAACACAGAAACAGAAAACCAAATACTGCATGTTCTTAATTCTATAAGTGGAAGCTAAATGATGAGAACATGGGACACATAGAGAGGAACAAGACACGCAGGGGCTTTTCAGAGGGTGAAGGATGGAAAGAGGGAGAGGATCAGGAAAAACAACTAATGGTTACCAAGCTTAACACCTGGGGGATGAAATAATCTGTACAACAAACCTCCATGACACAAGTTTACCTATGTAACAAACCTGCACTTGTACTCCTGAACTTAAAAGTTAAAAAAAAAAAAAGATTTTTTTCTATCATTTTATTTCAGCAACTTGCCTAGATGTGATTTACTTTGTATTTATTCTGCTTATGTTCATGAAACTTTTTGAACTGTGTTAATATTTTTCATCAAATTTAGAACATTTTGATCAATTCTTCAGATATTTTTTATTTTCTACCCCATTTTATCTCTCATCTTCTGTATATTGGACTGTTTGATATTATCTCACATGTCACTAATGTTCTGATTATCTTTTTAAAACATCTGTGTCACTATTCTTTATTTTTGGCAATTTCTATTGATTTATTTTCAACTGTAGTGATGCTTTCTTATTCAGCATTTATGCTGTTAATAACCCATACAAACAAATATATTTTTAAGTTCTAGAATTTCCATTCAGTTCATTTTTAGTTTCCATTTCTTTCCTGAAATACTCTATTTATTATACTCATCTTTTCTTATAAATTATTTTGTATCTGTAGTTTTTTTTTGTGCTTATCTATCAATTCTGATGACTGAGTCACATGTGATTCTCATTCTATTGACTGCTCTTCCTTGATTTGAATTTAAGGGTTACGTTTTCTTGTTCCTTTGCATGTGTCATCATTTTTTATTGCATTTGAATATTTTGTATGAAAGAATGGTGGAGACTAAAGAATCTTTAAAAAATGATTTGTGCATTTCTCAAGGAGTAGCTAGTCTCTTCATTCTCTTTGGTTAAGGTGAGGGGTTGATCATTTGAATTCCTCCTAAAGTGGGGCTGGGAGCCATAACTCTTATTAGATTTTTTTCATCTGCGGCAAGCCCAACCCTAAAGCTCCACCAATATCATCACCTTTTATGGTGTCGGAGGTGTTTGACATACAGTTTCACCTTTAGATTCCATTCTGGCAGGACTTTGGAATCCAAGCACTGCAAGAATGCACAGGACTATGAGAGCTCTCTTTGCCCTTTAGCCCACCCTCCATTACTGCTTTTTTTTTTTTCCCCACACAGTTTGCAACTGGGATGCAGCTCTTGTAAGGTTAAAGGATTTGTTTTTGTGTTTGAAGCTCTCTTTTTCACTAGCCCCCACTGTTATGTAAGGCAGCTGATTTCTCTTCATCCCTCCAAAGGGATCCCTTGTCTACAATGCACCTGCTTCTCCTTGTTTGTACCCAGCCCAGGAGCCTTCCTGCAGATGTGGAAGCTGCTGTGACTCTAGCTCACTTATGGAGGGCTTGTTTCTCTCTGGAATTCAGTTCACCAAAGCTTCCTTTAGTCCATCACTCCTCGCTAAGCCCATTCAAAAGTATGCTGGGTTTTTGTTTTTGTTGGTTTGGGTCTTGTCTTTTATTGTTGTCAACATAGCAGGAATGACCTTTCATATCTGTCTTTAGTTTTTTACATTTTGATTAAAAATTATTTTTGAGCATGCACTGCCAACAACAGTTTCTGAGCCATTTCAAAAATCACCCTCTCTGAATTTCACATCACGTCTCTTCTCTTGTTTTCTTTTTTAAAAACATTTGATCTCATTCACTTTTTATTTTAAAGGAGATTTATTATCAGTTTTGTCTCCAGCCTTATTTATTCCTTTCAAACACTTTTGTACATATCTGTTCTTCATATATTCCTGTTACTCATCAAGACTAAAATTTGTAGGCTGGATATATTATTCCTGAGTCCAAAACTCCCAAATATTATCTTTTATTATATTAACAGTTGTGCTGTGCTATAAATGATAGAAATTTTAACATACCTATATGTGCTGAGTTTTGACATATTTATACATCAATGAAACCACCACAATAAAGGAATTAGCATAATCATCACCCCCAAAATGTCCTTGTTTCCCTCTATGGATTATAAAGGGACAAAAATGATTTCCCTTCCTAACTCTCCTTCCCTCCCACATCTTTAGACAACCGCTGATATGACTTCTATCCTACAGCATTTTCTAGAATTTTATACAAATGGAATTATAAGATCTGTAGTCTTTTTTGACTGACCTCTTTTCAACATTAATATTTTCAGATTCACCCATGTTGTTGCATGTATCAATAGCTGATTTTATTATTGAGTTGTAGTGCATTGCATGGGTATATCTCAATTTGTTTATCCACTCACCTGTATAATCACCTTTGGATTATTTCCAATTATTAGTTATTTCAAATAAAGCTGCTATGAAAATGTGGCACAAATTTTTGTATGGACATATTTTAAATCTATATTGGGTACATACAAAGAGTAGAATGACTAGATCATACAGTATGTGTATATTGATCTTTCTCATAAACTGTCAAACTGTTTCATGAAGTGGTTATATCATTTTGGATTTTTACCCTATACAAGATTTCCAACAACACCACATCCTTACCAACACTTGTTACGGTTATTCTCTTGTTGTAGAATTCTTTATTTTTTAAGTGTTTATTTATTTAGAGAAGAGTCTTGCTCTGATGCCCAGGGTGGGGTGCAGTGGCACAATCTGGGCTGTCTGCAACCTCCACCTCCTGGGTTCAAGTGATTCTCCAGCCTCAGCCTCCCAAGTAGCTGGGATTACAAGTTTGTGTTACCACGCCTAACTAATTTTTGTGTTTTTAGTAGAGACAGGGTTTCACCACATTGGCCAGGCTGGTCTTGAAATCCTGACCTCAGTGATCAGCCCAGCTTGGCCTTTCACAGTGCTGGGATTACAGGCTTGAGCCACCACGCTCGGCCTCTTGTTGTAGAATTCTAATTACATGTGTAGTGGTATCTTATCATGGCTTTAATTGTTTACATTTCTCTAAGAAATAATGATGCTTAGCATTTTTATGTGCTTATTTTTCATCTCCATATTTTCTTTATCTTATTTTATTATTATTATATTTTAAGTTTTAGGGTACATGTGCACAATGTGCAGGTTAGTTATATATGTATACATGTGCCATGCTCGTGTGCTGCACCCATTAACTCGTTATTTAGCATTAGGTATATCTCCTAATGCTATCCCTCCCCCCTCCCCCCTCCCCCCACCCCACAAAAGTCCCCAGAGTGTGATGTTCCCCTTCCTGTGTCCATGTGTTCTCATTGTTCAATTCCCACCTATGAGTGAGAACACGTGGTGTTTGTTTTTTTATCCTTGTGATAGTTTACTGAGAATGATGATTTCCATTTTCATCCATGTCCCTACAAAGGACATGAACTCATCATTTTTTATGGCTGCATAGTATTCCATGGTGTATATGTGCCACATTTTCTTAATCCAGTCTATCAATGTTGGACATTTGGGTTGGTTCCAAGTCTTTGCTATTGTGAATAGTGCCGCAATAAACATACGTGTGCATGTGTCTTTATAGCAGCATGATTTATAGTCCTTTGGGTATATACCCAGTAATGGGATGGCTGGGTCAAATGGTATTTCTAGTTCTAGATCCCTGAGGAATTGCCACACTGACTTCCATAATGGTTGAACTAGTTTACAGTCCCACCAACAGTGTAAAAATGTTCCTATTTCTCCACATCCTCTCCAGCACCCGTTGTTTCCTGACTTTTTAATGATCGCCATTCTAACTGATGTGAGATGATATCTCATTGTGGTTTTGATTTGCATTTCTCTGATGGCCAGTGATGATGGGCATTTTTTCATGTGTCTTTTGGCTGCATAAATGTCTTCTTTTGAGAAGTGTCGTATATATCCTTCGCCTACTTTTTGATGGGGTTGTTTGTTTTTTTCTTGTAAATGTGTTTGAGTTCATTGTAGATTCTGGATATTAGCCCTTTGTCAGATGAGTAGGTTGTGAAAATTTCCTCCCATTTTGTAGGTTGCCTGTTCACTCTGATGGTAGTTTCTTCTGCTGTGCAGAAGCTCTTTAGTTTAATTAGATCCCATTTGTCAATTTTGGCTTTTGTTGCCATTGCTTTTGGTGTTTTAGACATGAAGTCCTTGCCCGTGCCTATGTCCTGAATGGTAATGCCTAGGTTTTCTTCTAGGGTTTTTATGGTTTTAGGTCTAACGTTTAAGTCTTTATTCCATCTTGAATTGATTTTTGTATAAGGTGTAAGGAATGGATCCAGTTTCAGCTTTCTACATATGGCTAGCCAGTTTTCCCAGCACCATTTATTAAATAGGGAATCCTTTCCCCATTGCTCGTTTTTCTCAGGTTTGTCAAAGATCAGATAGTTGTAAATATGCGGCGTTATTTCTGAGGGCTCTGTTCTGTTCCATTGATCTATATCTCTGTTTTGGTACCAGTACCACGCTGTTTTGGTTACTGTAGCCTTGTAGTATAGTTTGAAGTCAGGTAGCGTGATGCCTCCAGCTTTGTTCTTTTGGCTTAGGATTGACTTGGCGATGCGAGCTCTTTTTTGGTTCCATATGAACTTTAAAGTAGTTTTTTCCAATTCTGTGAAGAAAGTCATTGGCAGCTTGATGGGGATGGCATTGAATCTATAAATTACCTTGGGCAGTATGGCCATTTTCACGATATTGATTCTTCCTACCCATGAGAATGGAATGTTCTTCCATTTGTTTGTATCCTCTTTTATTTCATTGAGCAGTGGTTTGTAGTTCCCAAAAAGAGTCCAGGACCAGATGGATTCACAGCCGAATTCTACCAGAGGTACAAGGAGGAACTGGTACCATTCCTTCTGAAACTATTCCAATCAATAGAAAAAGAGGGAATCCTCCCTAACTCATTTTATGAGGCCAGCATCATCCTGATACCAAAGCCGGGCAGAGAGACAACCAAAAAGGAGAATTTTAGAACAATATCCTTGATGAACATTGATGCAAAAATCCTCAATAAAATACTGGCAAACCGAATCCAGCAGCACATCAAAAAGCTTATCCACCATGATCAAGTGGGCTTCATCCCTGGGATGCAAGCCTGGTTCAATATACACAAATCAATAAATGTAATCCAGCATATAAACAGAACCAAAGACAAAAACCACATGATTATCTCAATAGATGCAGAAAAGGCCTTTGACAAAATTCAACAACCCTTCATGCTAAAAACTCTCAATAAATTAGGTACTGATGGGACGTATCTCAAAATAATAAGAGCTGTCTATGACAAACCCACAGCCAATATCATACTGAATGGGCAAAAAGTGGAAGCATTCCCTTTGAAAACTGGCACAAGACAGGGATGCCCTCTCTCACCACTCCTATTCAACATAGTGTTGGAAGTTCTGGCCAGGGCAATTAGGCAGGAGAAGGAAATAAAGGGTATTCAATTAGGAAAAGAGGAAGTCAAATTGTCCTTGTTTGCAGATGACATGATTGTATATCTAGAAAACCCCATCATCTCAGCCCAAAATCTCCTTAAGCTGATAAGCAACTTCAGCGAAGTCTCAGGATACAAAATCAATGTACAAAAATCACAAGCATTCTTATACACCAATAACAGACAAACAGCCAAATCATGAGTGAACTCCCATTCACAATTGCTTCAAAGAGAATAAAATACCTAGGAATCCAACTTACAAGGGATGTGAAGGACCTTCTCAAGGAGAACTACATCTCCATATTTTCTATAGCTAAATAACAGTTCAAATCTCTTGCCCATTTCTCACTGGGTTTTTAAAATATTTTTGAGTTTTGAGAGATTTTAAACATATTTTGGATAAAAGTTCAAATATATTTTGGATAAAGAACTTTATTGCATGAATATTTTGCATAGATTTTTCTCCCAGTCAATGTCTTGGCTTTTCATTTGCTTAGCAATGTCCTTTAAAAAGCAGATATTCAGACAAAATTTACTCAAGTCCAGTATATCCATTTTTTTCTTTATGCATTATCCTTTTAATTTAAAACATTTAAACATTTGCATAACCCAAGTTCTCAGAGATTTTCTCTCACGTTTCTGGTGATTCATTTTACATTAATTTCCTCAATGTTGTAAATTCAAAGATGCATGGAGGATTGGTTGAATCAGGTTAATGTTTTTCTCACTACCTTGAGGTGCCTCAAGGTATGATGTGAGAGCCCGTGCGATTAACATCATTCTCTACCTAGAACCTATGATATTCTTGGAAAATGTATTCAAAATGAGTTGCAGTTACAGCTAATATGTATGTCTAACTGGATGGATATATATTCTCTCACACTCTCTCATTTAGCTCAGTGGTAGCAAAGATCAAAGTCAGGTGGATAATGAAATTTCCATCATTTCATTCTAGGAATAGTTTCACTTAATCCTCTGGTACTGCCACCAGTGCACTTTCAATATTAAATTAGAACCTGAATTTCCAACAAAACTTAATGAAGATAGTTCTCATGTCCTTGTGGGTGGCTTGCTTATATATAAGAATTAAGAGACCTGGCATCTTCTCTTTGCTTTCAAAGGCAGTAAGAGTAGACTTAAAATAGTATCTTGTCAGATAATTAAAAGTTTAATGTGAATCTGAAAAACTTAAAAGAAAAATAGATGTGTCCTTATAATTTTATAATCTACATTCCTTTAACTGAACACAGGTAGTTGTAGGAGATGTGCCTGAATGTCTTAAAGGTCAAAATAATCCAATTAAAGAGACATAGATGGATTTTATATGAGTTCATTTCACCAGATATAAAATATGCTATCTCTTATGTTGCAATATGAAAATGTTAAACAGACATTTCTGATGGTGACTTAGGATGGACATGGCAAGGGTGGGTAAGATTAGGCAGTTGTAGTAACTAGCAGGCTGAATGCCTTCCAAAACCTTGCCAGGATTCATGAGGCATATGCAAGTCAGAGGATGAAAAGGAAGTCAAGGAGGCGTGTGATATTTTATTAAGATAACTACTTAGTTAAAAACATTATTTCACTTCATTTTCACTCACATTTATTTATTCATTTACTCATTCAATTTTCATTGAGTACTTAGGTTTAGGGCACTATGCTAGGTCTTGGAAAAGATATATAGATAATAATATACTATTTCTGTTCTCCAAGTGCTTACAGACTTAGTTTGGATATTAAAAATACATCAAATAAGAAAAAAGAAAAAGAAAAATGGAATTCAAAAGGTGGAAATATAATATGTGGTCTTTCTTTTTTTTCTTTTTCTTTTTTCTTTTTAAAATTTATTATTATTATACTTTAAGCTTTAGGGTACATGTGCACAACGTGCAGGTTTGTTACATATGTATACATGTGCCATGTTAGTGTGCTGCACCCATTAACTCGTCATTTAGCATTAGGTTTCAATGCAGTCAGAATTGTTTTGTTTTTGTTGTTTAGTGAGGAATTTCAGAAGTTTCTTAGTGGAGAAATGAATTTGAGTTGCAAATCTGAATGAACGAAGAAATGAATAATCTATCTAGAAATGTAGGATAAAGCCCTCTAAGCCATGAGGACAGTATGAAAAAAGTATAGAGGTAAGAGAGCCCAAAGAGTGTATAAAAACACCAAACTGTTCAAATTTAGTTGTATTGAATATTAAGGAGAAAAAAAAGACAAAGATTGAAAAAACTCTGAAAATGTTCTTATGTTCTGTTTATATGTACTGTACCACCTAATGGAGTGTAAATTGGCTAAATTGTTTTCAAAATATCCATTTTTTTAATGGTTTGGATGTGGGTTACAATGCAAAAATCAAAGTTTCTGCTGAGGTTAAACAATTTGCCTCAGCATTGGGCCCAGAATACTTACTTGACCATCTAATTGGCACGAACCGTGTAATGGTTAATTTCACACATTAACTTGACTTGACTGGGCCACAGAGTGCCCAGATATTTTGTCAAACATTATTTTGAGTATTTTGGTGAGGGTGTTTTTGGATGAAATTTGCATTTAAATTGGTAGACTGAATAAGGCTGATTACCCTCCCTAACGTGAATGGGCCTCATCTAGTCCGTTTAATAAGGCATTAGCCTGATCCTCTTCCAAGTAAGAGAGAATTCTCCTGCCCCATGGCCTTTGAATTAAAACATCAGCTCTTCCTGTTTCTGCAGCAGAGTCTGGCATTTGTAGCCAAACTGGGACACTGGTCTGCAGATTTTGGACTTGCCAGTCTCCATAATCATGTGAACCAAAATTCCTTATAAATGTGTTTACACACACACACACACACACACACACACCCTATCAGTTCCCTGGAAAAGACTAACACAAACCTTGTAGGATTCTGAGTTCTCATATACACAAAAACGGGATCTCTATGAGCCCCTTGGTATGAAAAATAGTGGTTAAAAATCAGTGCCATTTCTTCCAGGTAAGAGCCCCACTTCTGCCAGCCAATGACCATTTCTCAGTCTCTGACACTCCAGCCTGGCAAAAGGAAACGATGGCTTTTGCAGTGCTGAGGAAAGAGCCTTGTTCCAGTTGTTCACCCTGACCATTTCCATCTCAAGGCCATATGGTTGGCTGTTAAAAATATTCATTGCACTCACATTGGCAAATATTTTGTTTCTCCAAATCAGATCTAGAGTCATAAATACCTGTATGTAGCTTAGCTGTTAAAAATAGCTCAATAGCATCCTGCAAACAGTACATACTTCCTGTTGAACCAGA
Organism: Pan paniscus; assembly: GCF_029289425.2. NCBI lineage: Eukaryota > Metazoa > Chordata > Mammalia > Primates > Hominidae > Pan > Pan paniscus. The sequence goes on from NC_073268.2 coordinate 85,950,521, forward strand.
TGGAGAAATCCGCACACACCAAGCCAACGTGGAGAGAGCAACAGCAGTCACTGGAACCCAGCCACTTATGCCAGAGGAGCTGGCAAAGGTCTGCATATAAAATGTAGTCTAGACCTGGTCAAGCCTTTAGCTCTTCCAGGAAACCGAGCTCGAAGTGAGGAATTTGGGCTTTTATTTTCCCTAGTGGGAAAATACTTAGAGATCATTCATATGATACTAGATGATTATGTGTAAAAATAATGTGTTTATTTTCCTTCTTTAAACTCCTTGCATTACTTTTCTCTTTGGAACCCTCAGTTCAACTTTATTTTTCTAAGTGCATTCATTCAACAAACATTGAGCATCCTTTGCATGCCTATACCATGTAAGGTCCTCATTTACAGTCTCTGAATGCAAATTGATCTATTTCTTCTTGGTCATTGTCTTTCTCTGATACTTCAAACTACAACCTTCTGGTCACTTGACTGCTTCTTACTCATCTTCTTTTCTTTTCTCTGGCTTGATGATTTGTCCCTTTCTCCCTCTCTGGTCCAAAGGAACTTGACATAATGTGGCAACTATTTCCTTTACATAATGATGGGTTGGGAAGGAAGAGGTGGGTTAACTTTCCTAATAGTCAGCAACTGGAAGGAGTCACCTCTACCAATGTCAATTGGCTCTTCTCCTTAGTCTTGATTTTTTTTTTAAGTGTATGGCAACAGGGAAAGGTCTGTGCCTTTACTAACTTTTTTTTCAAGTAAATAAATTAAGAGGAATTATAATGGATTCTTCAGATTTTTCTCCATTTGTCTTGCAGAGAACACCTGGTTTTCTTGGTCTGAGGGTTAGGGAAAATTCTGTGTCCCTTGCCTTTGAATTTGCAGCTAATCAAAAAGTAGGAAAAGGAGATAATACAATTCATCTAGGTACTTGTTTGACAAGCATGTTCCAAGTCATAATGAATGACAAGTTTTTCATGAATAAAATATTTTTTTATATACTCATTGAATCCCAGAAGCTGAACAACTCAGATGATGTTAGATATAGAAAATATTTCCAAATTAATCAGTGGCCCACACTTTTGCCAAAATTTAGCAGTAGAGTCATTTTAGGACAGGGTCTGGCAAATTTTCCCTTTAAGTGTTCAGATAGAAAATATTTTCTGCTTGTGTTGGCTATGCAGTCTTTATTGCAAATATTCAACTGTGCAGTCATAAAACCAGGCATAGATGATGCAGAAATAGGAGGGATTGTGTTCTAATTAAACTTTATTTATAAAAGCAGGCAGCAGGACCACTTTGGCCTGAGGCTTTTGTTTTATGACAGTAAGTTTCGACCAATAAAATAAAATCCATAGAATATCATTTAGAAAGGTATTTCTTTAAGGAAATATGATAAAAAAAAAAAACATGTCTTAGAGATACCTAGAATGAATGCTATAAATGCAGGTTCAGAGCTCCTGTCCCAGACTTCAAGTTTGTGGATGTCTAACAGAGAAAACCTGGAAATCTGCATATGAATAATCATCCCTGGAGAGGATTTTGTACAAACTTGAGAACTCCTACCACTACAGAGCCATAAATGCATAGGTTAGCTTACCCACAAAGCAGAAACCCTAGGAGGCAAGATGTTGACTGGGTAGGCACTTTCATTCTTGCTGTGTTGTGTTTCTTTTAATTCAAGGTGTGATTGATTGGTTAAGAGAATGGGTTTGGCCAGGCACGGTGGCTCACGCCTGTAATCCCAGCACTTTGGGAGGCTGAGGCAGGAGGATCATGAGGTCAGGAGATAGAGACCATCCTGGCTAACACGGTGAAACCCCGTCTCTACTAAAAATACAAAAAAATTAGCCAGGTGTGGTGGCGGGTGCCTGTAGTCCCAGCTACTCGGGAGGCTGAGGCAGGAGAATGGCATCAACCTGAGAGGTGGAGGTTGCAGTGAGCCCAGATCGTGCCACTGCACTCCAGCCTGGGCGACAGAGCGAGACTCCGTCTCAAAAAAAAAAAAAAAAAAAAAAAAAAAAAAGAGAATGGATTTGTGCATCAAAGAAATATGGCTTCAGATGCAGAATATGTCACTTTCTAATTGGGAGAAGTTTGTTGGTGAAATTGAGCTCATACCTATGATATATCTAGGATAATGTGAGGAATTAATGAATGAAAGAGTGAAAAGTGTTTAGCATTCTTCCAGTTTCATCGTCAGCAGTCACTTTGTAGGAGATATTTGATGCAGTCATTATCCACTTCTGTGGTTAATGGGAGCTTATTCTGTTCAGGATTGTGAAAAGAGCATATATGATGGTAAGGGAATGTTCAAACTGTTCCGCCTCTGGCCTAGAAATCACGTAAACACAGAGTTAGCACCTTTCTCTTTTGTCCTTCAATGCGAAGTGACTTGATTTCAGATTAAATGAAAGCAGAGTAGATTTCCTGATCGCTCACCCAGTTAGACAAAGAAAGCAGAAACAGATGAGCGGTTCATGAGTTAGGCCTCTTAAGAATGCTCTCTTCACTTATTTCAGAAATAAAGTTCTTTAATTTTAAGAGAATATGTGTAGAATGTTTGAATCTTAGAATCATAATACTATTGACCCCTTATTATGTGGCAGGTGCATTTCATATCTCTCCTTAATCCTTATAACACCAATACGTGGTATGTGCCATTTATGCCGCATCATTGGTAAGGAAAATAAAGGTGGAGAATTTGTGGGTTTCATCAAAGTCTATGCAGTTGGTAATATCAGAACTGATATATGCACACAAACTGCCAGTCCCAGACCTTCTCTGATATCGTCATTTTCAACACTTGCTGTCCATTATAATCAATCCCAGAAGTTTAAAAACGTAACACTGCTTCCCGAATTTGATTCATTCCCAGGGATTCTGATTTAATTGGTCTTGGGTGGGAATCAGGCATTTGCATTTTTAAAGAATAGTCTCCCCTGTTACTGCCTATTTTGTGTCAGGGTTGAAAAGTACTGCATTTCATACTTGTGTGTTATTTAAAACTTCATGTTTTCTTCATATAAGTGATCCCCTCTCCTTGTATGTGTCAACATTATTAACTACAATATCTATAAACATCTCAAATGTTAAATTGAGAGCAAGCCAAATACTAGGATATTTAAAAACCTTGTCTTGACGTCAAGCATGGAAGATCAAATACACTAACTTTGTGGTTGCTAGTAAGCGTTCCCAGTGTTTGTCTAGCTCCAAAAAAATCATCGTATTTGTTTTTTGGCATCTAAAAACAGTCAGTTCCACAAACCACGTTTGCTTTTGATCAAAGGCAATTCTAGGTCACTGACTGGATGGGACGGGTACAGCTAGTATTCCCAATAAGATGGTGTCATCCACTCTGAAGAAGGTAGACACAAAATTAAGCAGTGTTTGGTGAGTTAATATGACTGAACTCAATTAGATACCTGGCCCTGTTAGACTTTTGTTTTTCTAGCCTACTTTAGCCTGAAGACTCTTAAGAAAGAGCGTGGGATATGTAACAGCAACCTAAGAATTGAGGAAGGGTGAACAGATGAGGTCATTTTGGCTTCTGTAAAATGCTGATGGCAAGAGATGAGACTTTATCTGAAAGTGAAGTTCTGGGAACACTGGGATGTAGAGAAAGTGGTGTGAAACTTTGAGCTAGATTTAGCTGGATTTGGTTTTCCTTTGTTATGACGTGGGTATGTCAGTTGATATAGTTTGGCTCTGTGTCCCTACCCAAATCTCATCGAGACTGTAATCCATATGTACTGAGAGAGGGACCTGGTAGATGGAGATTGGATCATGGTGGCCATTTCCCCTATGCTCTTCTCCTGATAGTGAATGAGTTCTCACAAGAGCTGATGGTTTTAAAAGTGTGGCACTTACTCACTCTCGCTGTCTCCTACCACCTTGTGAAGAAGGTGCCTGCTTCTCCTTTGCCTTCCACTATGATTGTAAGTTTCCTGAGGCCTCCCCAGTCATGTGGAACTGTGAGTCAACTAAACCTCTTTTGTTTATAAATTACCCAGTCTCAGTATCTTTGTAGCAGTGTGAAAATGAACGAATACATTAGTCAATCTGTTTAACAAACCTATATTGTTATAATTCAACTGGAGAAAATAATAACCTACTTCTCAAAGTTATGAGCCTTAGTTTTGGAGACCATGAAGGAGACAGGACTGGACTTCAATAAGGGATGGTTGTTATGATTATGCATATCATACTTTTTACTGGGTGAGATGTTTATATGACAATTATTTGCTGCCTTAGCTATTGGTTTAAAATAACTAACTTTTGTTAATTATATTGCCATGACACTATGATTTTGTTAATATTTTTGTTAAATAGAGCATAAAGGTTTTGAGTAGTAAAAAAGCTGAACTGATAATATTTAGAGCATATACCTTAGTCTTTCATATCTTGGATTGATTTAAAATATTTTAAAATGAGATTATCTTTTTTCTTCAGGGATAATTTATACTTTATTTTTGGTTTCCTATGAAATTCTTTTCCAGATTTGCGGGGAAAGTATCTTTATTATACGTGATAGTCATTGAGCCTGTAATTTATTTATTCACACTGAAAACAGAAAATGTAGCTAATATTGATAATACTTTCATAAGTTATTGAAGACTACCAAGAAATTTAATGATGGCACATAAACTGCATGTTAATGGTTAGAGTTTTTTTATTTTGTATGAGTATATATTTGAGTGAAATAACATATTACAGTTCCTTGTTAGGGAAGAAACTAGAACAATCGAGGTGATTGAAGATTCTCTAAAGGCTTTGCATTTGATTCTATTGAAATCAATCATCCTGAGTGGGTCTGAAGGGACAATTGTGCTTCCTGGGTTGTAGGTGACTTGGTTTTAACAGCTTTATTGAGGTATAATTGATATCCCCCCAAAATTACATGTTTAGTGTATAAATTTGGTGAGTTTGAACATAGACACATTCCCATATCATCAAAATATTAAACGTATCTATCACCTCCAAACGTTTTCTTGTTCCCCTTTGTGTTTTTGCATGTGTGTGTGAGAACACTTAATATGAGATCTAACCTCTTAACAAATTTTTGACTACACAATGCCATATTGGTGAAATAGAGGGCACTATGTTGTACATCAGATCTCTAGAATTTATTCATTTTGCATAAATAAAATTTTACACCCATTAAACTACTTTCCACTTCCCCCTCCCTTCCAGATCCTGGCAACCACCATCCTGTCCTCTGCTTCTATAAGTTTGACTATTTCAGATAAAAAAAATTCTACTGTTTGTAACAACATGGATGAACCCGGAGGACACTGTGCTAAGTGAAGTAGGCAACCCAAAATGACAAATACTGCATGATTCCACTTCCGGTTTCTTTTGTAGGTGGCTCCTAGGGTTTCTTGACCTGGACATAAGTGACATTTGTGGTTGCATGATGCTTTGTTGCAGGGAGGAAGGCTGTCCTGTGCATTGTAGGATGTTCAGCAGCATCTCTGGTCTCCCCTCTCTAGATGCCAGTAGCACCCTTCCCCAGTTGTAACAACCCAAAATGTTTCCAGACATTGCTAAATGTCTCTTGCAGGGCAGAACTGCCCACCCACTGAGAACCACTGTATAAAGGGAGGTGAACTTTCATCCCCAGAGAAAATGTTCTTCTTTACTTGTTATGACTGTTTGGACCAGGAGTATGGAAGTCCTTGTCCCGAATAAGTTCTTAATTAGATGAGAGGGTTACATGCTAGTTGGAAGCTATAGTATAATGGGGATTTAATTCAAGGTTAGAATTGGAAGATGGAGAGAGTGTTATGTTTTAGAAGGAGTGAGGGCAGTGTATCCACAAAAGGCAATAGTTCTGAGTGGATCCTTATCTGTGCTATAAGAAGTCTTAAGAGTTCGTTGACCTCATCATGTATTATACACCTACATTTCTATTGTGATTGATGGAGAAACCAATGTTGTGTGTTTAGCCGAATTACCTAGAATGCACAGGTAATGAAGGCAGGAGTCACATCTCTCTTGCTCGTCTTTTCAAAGCTCTGGAAGGGTCCACTTCATGAAGTAGTACTTAGTAAGTATTTGTATAGAAAAGTGAATGGATTAAAAAATAAATGAATTACAAGGGATGTAGGTGGGTCAGGAGATCTGAGAAATGTTCTTCCTTTGTTTTTTCGCTCTCTCACCCATGCTGGAGTGCAGTTGTGTGATCATGGTTCACGGCAGCCTCAAACTCCTGGGCTCAAGCAATCCTCCCACTTCAGCCTTCTGAGTAGCAAAGACTATAGATATGCACCACCACAACTGGCTAATTTCTTAATTTTTTTGTAAAGATGGGGTCTCCCTGTGTTGCCCAGTCTTGTCTTGAACTCCTAGCCTCAAGTGATCCTCCCACCTCTGCCTCCCAAAGTGTTGAGATTACAGGCATGAGCCACCATGCCTGGCCCTGAGAAGACTTCTTATTCTACCACCAGCTTATTGTGCAAGTCACTTCACCTTCCTGAATATCTTGATCTAAGAAATGGATAGTGTGTTAGGTGATCTTGAGAGTTTCTTCAGGCTGTGAAATATCATGGCTCTGACAAGATTACAGAATGTGTTGCATAATTGTGATATTAAAATTCTTTGGTAACTTGAGCTATGAAAACTTGTGTGTGGAGCAAGTTGGTCTCCCTAGTGAGAGTCTGTTTCACCAAAAGCAATCAGAGAATGTTGATCATAGTTACCCAGAAGAACACATGCTACAGGTGGATATGAAACGAGGAATGGACAAAAACAAACTGCTAGAGCACATAACTTTTCATTATGTATGTTAGGTATTTCTTTAATAAGGGTGAAATACTGAAGATCTAGTAAAAAGAGACTATTAACCAACAACTAAATTGTCTGGAATCAGGAGGGAGTAATCTCATACTAAGAAATAGTCCTATTCACATGTGAATTAAACATTAAGTTATTTCTTTGCAGGTATTTTGGAAATAAGTAATACATTTTCAATACATCTTTAAGATATATCTTGTGGTAGAAATAGATTAGTCCTAAAAGGTGTTATTTTTTTCCTACCATAGGGGCTGGTTATTAACAATATTAGAGACTCATAATATTATAACAAGCATGTTCAGACGATTAATTAATGTTGGAAATTCATCTTTCACCCAGACTCTAAACCAGAGAAACTACTTCCACAGGAAGCCTAATTACCACCCAGATAAACTAGTCAGTAAAAGTGACAGAAGTTTTACACCCCTGCAACTTGGTAAGGTAGAATACAAGCAGATTGAAAAAAAAAAAAAAAAAAGCTGCCCATACTCTCAGAGCAAATCCAGGTGTAAAATCAATTTATGTTTCAAGTTCCTACCCATGCTGATCTAGCCAGGGTTATATAGATAATGTTAAGTGTAATTTATGGTTGAGGCAGATTTGTTTGGCAATACTGAAGGTTTTCTGTGGGAAGTTAGAAAAGATAGAGGCCTCCAAAAGCTATCACGACTTTAGGAAAAGTTTGGTTGATGACAGGTACAGAAGATGTGGTTTTTCACATTGGCTGCTAAGAGTGCCTAAGTAGGCATGACATCCAGGATTAGCTCTATGTGTGGCAGTGGGGTGCCAGTCACGTGGTGATATGGTTTGGTTTTGTCCCACCCAAATCTCATCTTGAATTGTAACTCCCACAATTTCCATGTGTTGTGGGAGGAACCTGGTGGGAGGTAAATGAATCTTGGAGGGGGGGGGTGGTCTTTCCCATGCTATTCCCATGATAGTGAATAAGTCTCGCAAGATCTGATGGTTTTATAAAGGGGAGTTTCCCTGCACAAGCTCTCTTCTCTCATCTACCACCATGTGAGACATGACTTTCATCTTCTGCCATGATTGTGAGGCCTCCCCAGCCATGTGGAAGGCATACCAAGTCTCGGGTATGTCTTTATCGGCAGTGTGAAAATGGACTAATACACATGGCAATTCTAGAGGAGCAGAGAATCAAGCTATAGACTTTAGCAGGAAACTACTGGGATGGCAGGAAAATGACTGCAGTTCTGATGGCATTGGGAAGAGAGGGCAAGGAACAAAAGAAGCCAAAACTCAGCAAGGATCAGAAGCTCTAGTACTGGGGCAGCTGTTGAAAACAAAGAGCATCTAACCATGGTGTATGGCACTGGAGGGACAGTTATGAACTGAGATCATGAGGGAAATTCTGTCAAAAACAAAGCACAGATCTTCAGAAATTTCCAGACTCTAGAGATATGGAAAAGAGAGAAGATCATAAGCTGGAATACAGAAAAGGACCCCTCCAGGATCCAGCACTCTGCGGCTGGCAGGCCAGGTAAATCCTGGGAATATAAGAGACCAGGTTGGTTAGAATCTGGTTGGGCAAGAAGGATGACTATCCCAGAAATAATCAAGAGTTGCAGAATTTGTTTCACTCAGTAACAAAAATCTGCTGAGTTTTTACTCTAAGTACCATGGTAGGCTCGGAGACGATAAAGAATAAATCAGAAATAATCTCATTCTTCCAGGATGGGCTACATAGTGAGATCCCATCTCTACAAAAATATTTTTTAAAAATTAGTCTAGTAGGCGTGGTGGCTTATACCTAGAGTACCAGCTATTCAGAAAACTGAGGCAGGATGATCGCTTGATCCCAGGAGTTTGAGGTTGCAGTGAGCCATGATTGCACCATTGCACTCTAGCCTGGCTGACAGAGCAAGACTGTGTCTCAAGGAAAAAAAAAAAAAAAGAAAGAAAGAAACATCCTTATTCTTGAGAAGTACATTTAATCTAAAAAGGGAGGTGGCAGAGGCATAAATGTCAAATATCAAAATGCTACAGAGGGGCTACCTAACTTAACTTAGAACAATCAAGGAAGGCTTCCTAGAGGAAATGGCACTTGAATTAAAACTGGAAAGAGGATTAATAAGAGTAAAGTGGCCAGAAGTTGTGACTCATGCCTGTAATCCCAGTGCTTTGGAGGGATTACAGGCATGAGCTGAAGGTGAGGATGATCCCTGCAGCTCAGGAGTTTGAGATCAATCTGGGCAACATCACAAGATCCCATCTCTATGAAAAACAAACAAACAAACAACAACAAAAAAGCAATGTGGTGGTGCATGCCGGTAGTCCCAGTTACTCAGAAGGTTGAGGCCAGAGGATTGCTTGAGCCCAGGAGATTGAGGCTGCAGTGAGCCATGATTGTGCCACTGCACTCAGCCTGGACAACACAGCAAGACCCTGTCTCAAAAAAGAGAGAAAGAGTAAAGAAGTGAGAAAGTACTGTAGTCAAAAGTGACATAAGCAAAGGAAAAAATGTTGCAAATAAATATGTGAGATGTATATGTGTGCTTGTGTCAAGGAATGGGAAAGACTGAAATTTGTTGGGTATTTGGATATAAATTCAAGGCAGGAAGTAGCACACGAAGTAGCATAAACATGAATGGAATATAGATAGGGGGAATACCTGAAAGCAATTATTATGTCATGCTAAGGAGCTTGGTTTTATCCTATAGTAGGTGATAGGGAAAGGTTATGATCAAGGTCATTCTTTAGATGTGGCTATTGAAGAGTGTGGAAGACAATTTGAGGTCAAGAAGGCCAGAGGCAAAGAGATCTGTTTGGTGGTAGTCCTCGAACTCAAGCTTGGAGCAAAAGAATGAAGATGAAGTTGAAAAATAGTTAAGCAGTTAGGAGGTAGCATAACCAGGACTATGATTCAATGTTCCCTTGAGGGACAAGGCTGCCTTACAATGGGTATCTGGTTTCCAGCTCAGGGAACATTAGTTCCATTGATTGAAATAAAAATGAATGAGGAAGAATGGGTTATAGGGTAGGAAAGATAATGCTGAGATTCTCATAAAAATAACAAAAGTGTGCATTGAGCAGTTGAATACAAGAGTGTAAAACTCAATAAAAAGCTCAACTACGGAAAGCAGATATGTGAGTCAATGAGAAATGAATAATTATTTGGGCATAAAGTATTTGTGATGGTTTTTTCAAACTGAAGGTTTTTTGGGGAAGAGGGTAAAACCTCTAGCAGTCCTACCCATATGGAACTTTGCTAGCTACAGTGGAGAGATGAGTAGTTGGATGCTTATTCTACTTGGCAGAGGCGAGGACTGGTGCAAGAGATGAACATCACAATCCTTTAACAATTATAGGTAAACAAATATCGATCAGCAATTATGATTTAACAATTATAGATTGCCCTGGAATATGGATTGATAAAGGAATGTAAATATTATTCTAATTAGAATCCTAAATGATTCCATGCCCCATTGAGTCCTGCAAAAATTGCATGATGATGATTTGGAAGCAAATGTACTTTTCAATATTGGGAGTGTTTAAGAATAAGCTATATAATTGCTGAGCAGGGTTGTTACCATAGAAATCTCTGCTAGAGAACAGAGTAGGTAATTATTTAATGGACCATTAAGTAAGAGCGTCATAAATTCCAGACAAATTTTAGGAACTATTGTTTTCTGATTCATTGACTTTATATAAAATATCAAAGGTGTAGAGTTAAGTCACATATTTTAAAAATCTAATAAGTCAAATTTTAAAAATTGAATAAATCACTATGTGCATTAAAGCAGGCTTGTCTTAGTAAGTAATTACAATAACTTTCAAGATTGTTTTCCGCTATAAGATTTGCTGTTGAATCCCCTGATTAGCACAGAATTTGGTACTTGCTTGGGCACTATATACATGTGCTTTTTTCTTTTTTTCTGTTTGAGACAGGGCTTTCTCTGCTGCTCAGGCTGGAGTGCAGTGGTGTGATTATGGCTCACTGCAGTCTAGATCTCCTGGGCCAAAGCGATTCTCTCACCTCAGCCTCCTGAGAAGCAGGCACTATAGGTATACACCACCATGCCCAGGCTTCTCTTGAATTCCTGGGCTCAAGCAATCTTCCTACCTTGGCTTCTCAAAATGCTGGGATTACAGGCATGAGCCGCCAAGCCCGGCCACAAATACTTGGTTACATGGGACAGATAGAGCAAGAAACAGCTAAGAAGTCAGCTAGAATTGTTCATGCATTAGGGGAGGCCAGGTATAATATAAGCTGGAGAGAGTACAGTGTTGGTGGAGGGGCCTGGTGGGAGATGATTGGATCATGGGGATGGAGCTCTCCTGAATGATTTAGAACCATCCCTTTTGTGGTGTTCTTTTGAAAGAGTTCTCGTGAGATCTGGTTGTTTAATGGTATGTGTCACCTCTCCCCTCTCTCTCTTTCTCCTGCTCTGACCATGTGAATTACTGGCCTCCCCTTTGCCTTCTGCCATGATTGTAAGTTTCCTGAGCCTCCTGCCCCCAGAAGCTGAGTAGATGCCAGTATCGTGCTTCCTGTACAGCCTGCAGAAGCATGGGTCGATTAAATGTCTTTTCTTTATAAATGACCTGGTCTCAGGTATTTCTTTATAGTAAGATGAGAATGGACTAATATAGAGAACTGATATCAAAGAGTGGGGCATTGCTATAATGATACCTGAAAATGTGGAAGTGGCTTTGGAACTGGGTAATGGGCAGAGACAGAAAGATGAGGAAAAATTTGGAACTTCCTAGAGACTTGTTAAATTGTTGGGACCAAAATGCTGATAGTCATATGGACAATTAAGTTCAAGCTGAAGAGGTCTGAGACGGAGATGAGAAACTTATTGGGTACTGGACTGAAGATCACTTTTAGCAAAGAGGTTGGCTGCATTGTGCCCCCTGCTCTAGGGATCTGTGTAACTTTGAATTTGAGAATGATGATTTAGCGTATCTGGCAAGAAGAAATTTCTAAGCAGCAAAGCATGCAAGAAGTGGCCTGGCCACTTCTAACAACCTATTCTCATATGCATGAGCAAAAAAAAATGACCCCCAACTGGAACTTATGTTTAAAAGGGAAGCACAGCATAAAAGTTTGGAAAATTTGCACCCTGGCTATGTGGTAGAAAAGAATACCCAACTTTCAGGGGAGGAGATTCCAGCTGGCTACAAAGATTTTTATAGCTAAAATGAAGACAAATGCTGATAGCCAAGGCAATGGGCAGAAGGCATCAAAGGCATTTCGGAGACCTTTGCAGCAGCCTCTCCCGTCACAGGCCCAGAAGCCTAGGAGGGAAGAGTAGTTTCTTTGGTCAGGCCTGGGCCCTGCTTCCCTGCACAGCCTCAGGACACTGCTTCCTGCATCCCAGCCACTCCAGCTCCAGCTATGGCTCACACGGGCCCAGGTACATACAGCCTGTGCTTCTGCTTCAGAGGGTGCAAGCTGCTCTTTTTTTTTTTTCTTTAAGACAGAGTCTCACTCTTTTGCCCAGGCTGGAGTGCAGTGGTGTGATCTCAGCTCACTGCAACCTCCACCTCCTGGATTCAAGCGATTCTTCTGCCTCAGTCTCCTGGGTAGCTGGGATTACAGGCACCTGCCACCATGTCCAGCTATAATTTTTTAAATATTTTTTAGTAGAGATGGGGTTTCACCATGTTGGCCAGGCTGGTCCTGAACTCCTGACCTCCAGTGATCCACCCGCCTCAGCCTCCCAAAGTGCTGGGATTACAGGCGTGAGCCACTGTGCCAGGCCACAAACTACTCTTATGATCAGAAGGAATATACAGTATAAAGGAATTTGTGTGACATTTATGGTGTCTTTTACATCATAGTCTATGACCCTATTATTGTTATTATAAAGCTCCCACACCATTAAATAATGGGGACAATGCCCATTAACCAGCTGCCTTTTATTTCTCATTTGGACAGTAATTTAGTTAGTCAATTGGAAAAGACATTTACATTTACTTTATTCTTCTTCATGGAAATAAAAATAAAAGTAGAACTTCTAACTTCTAGAATCCTCATAAAAATGGTACTGACTGAAGGACCTGAAGGCATTCCATAGAATTCTAAGATAACCTGTAATCTCATATGTATATATGTATGTGTATATGTCAATATACAGGACTATCTATGTATACATCTATAGCTACATCTGTATGTCTGGGTCTCTATCTATAAAACCATCTTCTAGAATTCATTACAGTATCACTATAGACATTTATAAGCCAAAGTGGCAGAAATATTAAAATAAAGAACTATAATATTGGAACTCTGATCAACATTTTACTAGTATAGTCCTTTCATAATTCTGTGCAGATTTCTCTAGCTAGTATATATTAAGAAATAAGTCGTATTTAAACCAACAGAATAAGTTGGGAATCCGTATATAAGCAAATGATAACTGGAAACATATTTTTTGAACTTAACAATTACATCAGAAATACACTTATTGAGAATCAGCTGCATTCCTGGTAATGAGAAGGCAAAGAAAGATTCTGCAAGATTTGGCTCTAGTAGATCTCCTTTTGGCAATTTAAGGTCATTCTCTACCCTTAGTGACTTGGAATTTCAGAAAGTATATGTCTTCTTTTCAAGGAGAAGGAAATTAGAAGGTACTTAGATTGGTTTAATTTGCTTTAGTTGAAAGGGCATAAGGACATCCAATGTTTACAAATTCACCTTCTTTTAGTTTCCCTGTGCTTTGCACAGGGAAATGAAATGGACTTTGACATTGTATAGCCTTAATTTGTAAAACAACTCTTCTACTTATTATTTCATAATAAGTACTTAAACTTGCCAATTTTTAGTTTCTCATTCTTTACAATGAAGAAAAATATCTTACAGGATTGTTGTAAGAATTAAATTAAATTGAATTAAATTAAATAGCAGCGTAGGAACCCTAACACAATCGTTGGGTCATAATCATTCTCAATACACATTAATTTCATTAATCATGCCTTACTCCACAGGAACTATCCTTAGTTTATTACTCAAAGGTGTTTCTATATGGACAAATAGAATAAGAATTGCAAACAGTAAGGGAGAATTTTTATGGACTTGAGAAAGCTGTAATGAGGAATATGTGGCAGCCTAATGGAGAACTGAAATAAGTTTGAATTTTTACTACTTATAGCAAATATGTTATTGTAAGGATTAGTATTATCATAGATTTAAATAATAGGTTTGCGTTTATATATCTTTATATATTTTAATTGTATTCATGATCATCATCTCACTGAATCTTCACAGTACCCTGTGAGATAAAATTATCATTCTCATTTTACAGATGGAAAAGTTGAGATTCAAAGGTGTTAATTTACATTGCAAATCATATATTCTTTATATTTGTCAGGAACAACCATAAATGATTTGAAAGTGGACATGTGATCTGTGGGTGTCCTTTCAATGAAATGTTGAGTGTTTTTTGTAAAGGAATCTGAGCCTTTTATCGACTCAGCCACTTTACAACTCTGTAAATTATGGAAAACTGAAAGGAACACAAATGATTCTTGTGTGTTTACAGGCAAATGAATTTTGTCTGGCAGATTTATAATTGACTTCTACTCTGTAGAATAGATCATTCAAATATTATCTGTTTTTACTGGTAGATAGTGATCCACTTTGCATCTATTAGCAACATTATTTCAGAACTTGTGATTACCTGTATTTGCATCTGTGTTTAGATTTTCTTTTGGACTGATTTTAACATCTTATGAGTTTCCTCATTAGTTAATGAGTTAAAAAATTGACACAAATGTTTATTGTATATTTTTACAGAAGTCATAATTTTATCCTTCTGAAAATGATCTTATAACATACTTGAACTAAGGTCTTCTGTTTCTAATCCCAGGGTTTATAAATGGAAATTCAAAGGAACTAGATAAACCTTGCCTCTGTCAACTGTAAATTCCACAAAAGATTAGCCAAAACACATTGATCAAACCTATTGCAATAAGAAAAAATGCCACTTTGCCAACAAAAAATTTTTACACATACACACAGGGAGACTGGAGAAACAGAAAATTGTTTTTATTCACAAAGGCATGACTGTGTAAGTAGACAGTACATAAAAATCTACAGATAAAGAATTTACATTAAGAAGCTATTTTATCAAGGTCTATGGATACAACAAGTAAATAGAATAAAAAAGATTCCATTTATAATTGAACCAAAACAAAATATTTAGGAATAATGTACAAAATGTCTATATGGAAAGCTGTAAAACATTAGCGAGAGAAATAAAGAAGACCTAAATTAATATATACATATTTGGAAGAGTCAATAGTTTACAGATTACAATTCATCCTAAACGGAACAATAGGTGAAATTGCAATCACTGGATGTGCTTTCTGAAAATTGGTAAGCTGATTCCAAAATTTATTTGGAAATGCAAAGGGCCAAAAATAACCAAGAAAATCTCAAAGAACACCAACCAAGTTGGGGATGCATAGTTTCAGATATTAAGAGTAATAATGCTGTAATGTTTTTGAAAGTGTGGTATTGGTATAAGGTAGACAAATAGAACAAAATGAGAAGCCTATAAAAAGAACACACATTTACAGTTATTTGATTTCTTACAAAGGTGAGACTGCAGTAGAGTTTAGAAAGAGTGGCCTTTTCAGTTATTGGGCCCAAGTCAATTTGGTTTTCTAAGTAGATAAACATCTTTCTTCTCTGTTGTCAACTCCTAAAAAGACCATCAAAGAACTCACTGATTGAGCAAAGTTTATTAGATTCTATTTGACAAAAGTCAGAGAGAAGTATTTGGGACTTTGGGTTTGGGTCTAAGTGGTTAAAGCAAGACTCTTCAAGACTAGGAACTGACTGAGATTAGGAAAATTCAGATTCATAGGAGTTTAGGATTGGTCAACACAAAGACAGGCTTGAAATAAGTCTCGATAGGGAAACTGATTTTTGATACATGAGCTGCTTGCCCTGTTAAGAAATCAATTATCCTGACAGAAGAGGTACTCTCGTACTTAAAAGAAAGTATTTTTCAGGGAGAATTGGTTTGCAAGAATTCCCTGGAGCAAATAGTTACATCACGTCACAGGTGCCCTCAGTTCTCTGTCCAGCTGACTAACTACATGAATGCAATTGTCTCTACTCCACCCTCTACCTCACAAAAGTCACTGTACACAAAAGTCAACTCTAGATGAAATGTAGATCTAAATCTAAAACTAAATAAAGCTTCTAGAAGAAGAAATAGGAAGGTATTTTTGTGATCTTCAAGTTGGCAAAGCTTTTTAAAATCAGGCCCAAAAAGCTCCTTAACCATAACGGGGAAAAGGTGGGTAAATCAACCTACATTAAATTACAACTCTGTTCATTGTAATTTACCATTAAGAGAGTAAAAGGGCAAAAATACAATAGAAAAGTGAGAATAAGGTTTGAATAAGAACTTGACAAAGAGGGCATTCAAATGGTTATTAAAGCTGAGAAAATTATATTTTATAATTCAGCAATTATATTTCTCTAAGTATATACCCCAAAGATGTACATACACATGTTCACCAAAAAATGTATATGATAATTTTTATTAATAGAAGAGTCTATAAATAAAGTTGCTGTATATCTATACAATAGAGAATGAATAAGCATGAACAAATTATTGTGACAGGCAGCAACGTGGATTATGCCTACAAACATAATGCCAGACAAAATGAAGCCAAACCCAAAAGAAAATAGACTAGGTGTTTCTCTTTCTATAAAGTTCAAATGTAGGCAAATTTCATCTATGTTATTACAACTCAGAACAATGTTGACCTTTGGTAGTAACTGGAAGGGGACATCCAGAACTTCTGCAATGTTAGAAATTTCCTATTTTGTGATCTGAGTGCTGATTATACTTACAGGCTTATTTTGTGAAAATTCAGCAAACTGTTTTTTCTATACTTTCAATGGAGTTTACAAGAAAGCTGTAAAGAAGGGCAGGAGAAAGAAGAAGAAGCCCATAAGGAAAGGCAGAAAGGAGGAAAGAAAGACTAAAGGAAGAGTTACTTTCTAGGGATCTACAATCTAATAGTCATTATCATGACATGGAAAACAATGTGGAAAAAGAAGAACCTAAACCGATTCCTTTTCACAGTAACCAAAACAAATTGAAGAATGAGAATGGTAATCTGGAGTGTGTGTAGCTTGTTCACCTCTTTCAATTCTTAGAATTCTCCACTGGAAATTTTTTCTTGGTGACAAGCTTAGTTCTTCATACCTCATTAAAGAAGAATTTACAGCTGGATGATTGCTATTTCTCTTCACATGGAGCCAAATTTAGATTTTAATTGACAGCCCAGACCCTGTTCTCTTTATTTCCTATGTGCAATTAGAAAGAGAGAGCATATGTTCTGAAGTCGAAGCTCAGGAATGGGATGTTTGGAGTTCCTAAAGTCATTCTTCACTCTGTGAAACCTAAATTCGTCCCACTCCCTCTTGAACGCACATGTGCAGTGGAACATTTGCTGCAAGGTGACTCTAACATGAGCTTCAGCTGACATCCTTTCTGCTAGTTCCAGAAATACAAATTAGCCTGTGTTGGCAGAAGATTAGGGACTGCTCTTTAAGCAGTCTTTCATTCTGCAGTTTTATTTTCCATTCATCTTGCCAAGAGAGTATCTTTTTCCAGAAGTTTCTCCTCTGCTCTCCCCTGCCCTTTTCTTCTTCTTTTTTTTAAGCTCCTTTTTTCTCTCCCAGATCCAACTGTATCTTTACTACAGCCTCTTGCTGTTTCTTATCCTCATATTTTTATACTGCCAATTGCTTTCCTCTCTGTACTTCGCTTATTTTGAATTTTTTGGCCAGTAGTAATACCATATAAATTAAGAACAATCCATCAAGTGGATAAATTGCCTGTTTTGTTCAATAACATTTTATTTAAAATTTAGATTTTTTTTTAAAATTTTTGAGACAGAGTCTCATTCTGTCACCCAAGCTGGAGTGCAATGGTGCGATCTTGGCTCACTCCAACCTCCACCTCCTGGGTTCAAGTGATTCTCCTGCCTCAGCCTCCTGAGTAGCTGGGATTACAGGTGCCCACCAACACGCCACGCACATTTTTTAAAATGTATTTTTAGTAGAGATGGGGTTTCACCAGGTTTGTCAGGCTGGTCTCAAACTCCTGACCTCAGGTGATCCACCTGCTTCAGCCTATCAAAGTGCTGGGATTATAGGCATGAGACACTGTGTCTGGCCACCATTTAGATTTTTTTGAATGCTTTAAGTTTGAGATGTGGGATATTAAACTAATTACAAATCATTAGCAAATATTGATTACTTATATCCTGTCTATAATGACAGTTTTATTTTCCCTCATGTCATAGAAGTATCAATAAGAGGATACAACCATCTTCCATATTCCTCTACCTTTTAAATTTAGCTTCTCCAAGAATATACTATTTTATAACATCTATCTAGGAAGCCTAAGTATAATTACCCCATTACCTAATGCATTCGTGTGTCTAAAGGAAGCTCTCTTTGGCCTTAGCAGCAGTGGAATGGGAAGAAGCTGGGGCCAGGTGCACTACTGACTCTCCATTCTCATTTCCTTCTGATTCTGCCATAGTAGCTCTTGATTTTTCTTGTTTACAATTGTTGAGCTTTGGACATCTCTTCTTCCTCTTCCTCTTTCTCTTCCTCTTCCTCCTCCTCCTTCTCCTCCTCTTCCTCCTCCTCCCCCTCCTCCTCCCCCTCCTCCTTCTGCTCCTCCTCTTCTTCTTCTTCTTTTGAGAGGGAGTCTCACTCTGTTGCCCAGGCTGGAGTGCAGTGGCACAATCTCAGCTTACTGCAACCTCTGCCTCCCAGGTTCAACCAATTTCTGGCTCATTTTTGTATTTTTTTCAATGGAGACTGGGTTTCCCCATGTTGGCCCGGCTGGTCTCAAACTCCTGACCTCAAGTGATCTGCCCACCTTGGCCTCCCAAAGTGCTAGGATAACAGGCATGAGCCACCACTCCGAGCTGGACGTCTCTTTATTATCAAAGGCCTTGCCACTTATGCACAGGAAGGATGACTGTGCAGTGCTGGGGTCTGTGGTTGACCTGCGCTATTTGGATATCACCAGGGAGGGAAGAAAGAATAGCAGCTTGGGGTCCTCTGGAAACTCTGCCTAAGGACCTAGAACCCAGGCATTCATTAAGACTTTTTGTGGCATTAGCTCACAGCCTTCTAGTTTAAACTTATAAAACATTCTTCTTTTTGTTGTTGTTTTCTGAGGTTAAAATATCCAGACTTCACCACTAAGGCATTAATGTTTGCTCTTTTCTTGATATGAAGTTTAAATGCATTCCTATTCTTGAACACACAATATGTATCTTTCTGAAGTTATGGGCAAGTTCAATAACAGCTCTCTCCAAATCTTGGTTTTATTTCCACTCTGTTAGAAGCGATTAAGGCTTCTATGGAGATCTCCCAAATGACTAACATTTTATAACTTTTATTTTCATTTACATGTTTTATTTGTAGTACCACTTGAACCTAATTCAGTTATAAAGCCAATAAAAGGGGGATGGATTTGGATTTGGGCATACTTGGCTAGAATTAGAGGTTCTAGTCTTAATGTCCATTATATTTTAAACATTAATGAGTTATATGTTTTTAATCTGGACAAGTCAGTGGCCTAGAAATTCAGGGAATTGTTAGAATTGAAATTTCAATTCTCTATTTATCTGTTAAGGGGTTTCTATTCATTTTCAGGGGGAAAAACCTTAGCTAAGATCATAACACTAAATGTAACAATGTCATTTGGGTTCTAGTCCGTGAGTTGTAGGAGAAAGGAGTTTGCAGTCCTTTTTTTTTTTTTGTCTAGTTCTATCCTTGGAAGAAGGAGAAGGAGAAAGAGGAGGAGGAGGAGGAGGATAAGGAAGAAGAAGAAGAGGAGGAGGAGGGGGAGGAGAAGGAAGAAGAAGAAGAAGAGGAGGAGGAGAAGGAGGAGGAGAGGGGAGGGGGAGGGGGAGGGGGAGGAGGAGGAGGAAGAAGAAGAGAAGAAGAGCAGCAGCTCCATCATACTTGCTCCAACACAGTGAAATGTTACAATAGTCTAGGATCTTATTCCTCTCAGTGTTGCTTTTAGAAAACACTGTTGTAAATAAACACAAATTCTTTCTCCAAACAACAACAAAAAATATTTTTTAAGTAAAATGAAATGGATGTGAAATAGGTGAATGAGCAATTGTCCACATGAATGCATCTGTTCAGGGGTGGGCTCTGGTCAGAGAAGGAAGCAGATGAAAATGCTCACCTGGATTTAGAGTGAATCATTTTATGCTCATCTATTAGGTTGGCGCAAATGTAATTGCGAGTTTTGCCATTACTTTTAACATGACAAAACCTGTAATTATGTTTTCACAAACCTAATCTATTACCTATCTCTTAATTTTACAGTTTCTCTAACTTTCATCCTCCAGAGGGACAAATAAATGGTCACTTAATGGGAGTCTAGAACCATATACATCATTATAATTCTGATTAAGCTTTACTTAAAATGTGCTTAAGTTTTCAATGTGTGAAGCTTGAGAGTTACAGTTTTATTAATAATTTTTACAATAATATTTTATGGCTAGTACTTTGCCATCAACTGAACATATTTCTACATATTATATCATTTGAGCCTCAAAACGATCTGGAGAGGTGGGTAAAAAGCAGGTATGATGATTTATATCCTAAAAATAGAAACTTGAGGGTTCAAGGTGTTGTGACTTTTCCATCTCCAAGGTCACATATCTATAAAATAGTGGCCTATGTGTTAGCATTTTGGCATCTTTTCAGTATTACTTGCTCCAGAATTATTAACTTTAGAAATTTTAAGAACATTTTTAAAAATTCCATTTACTTTTTAAAATTATCCACCCCACCGAAAAAAGGAATTCTCTTTGACCAGTTGGTAATTGAATTCATTACCTGGAACTAACCAGAGAAAAAACAAAACTAAACCAAACCAAACCAAACCAGCTGAAAGAAAAAAAAAAAGAAAATTGTAACCCTCTTTAACTGAATTGATTTAAGACATAACAAGGGAAATGAAAAAATTGGACTATCCTGACAGATAACTTTGTTTGCCAAACTGCAGGCAGATCAGGATCTAAGAAGCTTACTCTTAAACTCCTGGAAAATAAGAGAATGCTTCCAACTGGAATTTTTTTTTTTAAATGACTTTTTAAAGTAGGGCACTACAGATCAGTGAGATGGTACAAATACAAAAGTTAATAAAGAGACTATCATTGATTGGACTCTAGGCACACTTACCAACATATCTAACAGAGCTCTATGTGTGTTGATAGTCATTGTTCTGACCAGTGGTGCAAAAATATTATATGCCCTCCATAGTTTCAAATGTTCTCTTCCAGTTTTTGATTGCCAAAACCCACTGAAGTCCATGGGGCTGCAGTATAAACACAGATATATAAACATGCATGCATTAAATGTCTTCACCAGCGACAAAAATGTTAAATCGATTTTATGAGAAGTTGGTTTTCCAGCCACTGAGTGGCTGTAAATGTTAAGTGTTTTTACAGGTTGTTGCTTTCCCAGCTGCTGAGCTGTTTTAAATGTTATCTGTCACACGCACACACATATACACATATCCTTGCTTTGCCAGCTGTTAATCCTCTCTGCACATTTTTATAAAGTTTTTCCCCCTTCTTTTACTTGCTAAATCTATTTATATTTTACTCACATAAGCAAGTGCAAAATTGTCTTGGCATCATCTAACTTTTATTTTTATTGAATTTTTTAAACTACAAATAAAAATTCCATCCCCGTTTCAGTGCTTTCCAGAGAGTAGGGGCTGTAGTTATAATGAATCCAAGATGAGCATTATGAGTTCATCTCAAAATTTAGATACCACAAAAGCACTCTACTTGCGGTATGCTCAGTGGAAACACTGTTCTTGCGGTATTTCCATTGGAAATATTGTACTTGGTGGTATTTTTCAATGGAAAAACTATTACTGTAGGATTACTGAGTGCTGCAGGAAATGCTGGCTGGAGTCTTCTAACAAATGGCCCATAGAAGAGGGAAGCAAGACAGTTAAAGTAGCCACCAATGGAAGCCAGGAGTGATGATGATGATGACAATATTTTATTTAAGAATTCCAAATTAACCCCAGTTGCATTATCTATGAGGAAAGGGAGGAATTCATTTCTAATAAGGAAAAGTTTTGTAAAACCCCTAAGATTAAAATGTGAGTGAGAAACTAGACTGATAGCAGAATAAAAATAATAAAAACAAAAGACAAGTGAGATCATAAGCCATTTTGGGAGGGGGAAACGGGGATGTGCATTATAACCCTCTCCTAGTGTCTGTTCACAGACTCTAGAGAAAAAGTGCCCAAGGGAAAAAGACACCAAGTAAAAGCTCAAAAGAAAAAGACATGATAATTTTCTGAAGGATTTTCCCAATCAAGTTGGAGGCTGGATTGTACTGAAGTAAACCAGCTTAAAATAATTACCTAGCTCTCTAGTCTGTCCTGAGTCTGGCTGGGACTTGCTTTTCTTTATTACCCAGCACAGCTCAGCAGGATTCTCTGCTTCTGTTGGGCAGAATTTTCGCAATTTCCCACTGATGCCTGGCTTTTTTTTTTTTTTTACATTGACTTTCTGCTCATGATCATCATCCCTGCTGGGATACCCATCACTTATCTAAATCCCTCCCAGGCTACCTTGAAGGTCAAAGTTCAACTTATCAAATGAAGCCTTTCATGGCTCATCCTTCAGCCTTCATAGATCAACTACTTTAAAAAAACTGTCAAATACAGAGGTACTTCTCCACACTTCAGGATTTAATGGTGTCTTTATGATCTGTGCCTTACAAGCAATATTGAAATCAGACACTGTGCTTTTTATTTCTTTGTAATTTACAGCACCGAGAACAGATCTGAACACTGAGTAGATGCTTATTAACTAGTAATTGCTTACCTGAGGTAAAGCAAATGTGATACCTTGGTTTCTCTGAATCCTCATTGATTGATTATTTTAGCTATAATAGTATAGCTGTTATAACACAAAATCCCCCAAATTGCAGAGCTTAAAACAATAATCACTTACTTCTCATTCATATCATATTTCTGTGTGGGCATTTCTGGTGGAGTGGCTCTTCTCCAAGTAGTGACTCAGGGATCCAGGATCCTTCCATTGTGTGGCTTTACCACATGGCTTCCAAGATTGCCCAGAGGGTGGTCTCTATCCTGGTCAACTGGAAAGGGAAAAAGAGACTAAAGGACTGTGTGTATAATGTGTACGTAGAATTGAACTAAAAGTAGTATTTGTGACTCCTGCCCATGTTTTATTGGTCAAAACTCCATTGTATGATGTATTGGGTTGACTTTTATTCCCGCAGGGTCATATGTTGAAGTCCTAACTCCCAGTACTTCAAAACATGACTGTACAGTACTTGGAGATAGGGCCTTTAAAGAGGTACTTAAGTTAAAATGGAAGTTATTAGGTGGAACCTAATTCAATATAACTCGTGTCCTGAGAAGAAGAAATTTAGACACAGATAGGTACAGAGGAAAGACCATGTGAAGACATAGGTAGAAGTCAGCCATCTACAAGCCAAGGGGAGAGACCTTAAAAAACCAACCAGCCCTTCCACTACCTTGATCTGAGAATTCTAGCCTCCAAAATTGTGAGAAAATAAATTTCTCTTGCTTAACGCAGTATCAGTCTGTGATACTTTGTTATAGCAGCCCCAACGAATTAATACACATGGCAACATTTATCTGCAAGGGAAGTTGGGACATGTAGTCTTGCTGTGTGTCGAGGAATAAAAGGAAACAGGTTTTGCTGAACATACAGCAATTTCTGCCACAGTACTAGAACTGGGTAGGGTATTAGGGGTCATCTACTCCAGTATTCTCTTTTCTTTCTGAAGATCAAGATAAAGTCCGCTAAATGAACTGACTCATTCAAGAATCCTCTGGATATGTAGTAACACCTAACTAGTGACTGCATTGTTCATCTAATTAATTGGATCAAAAATTTGCTAATGATTATTGTCCACCAATGTTCCACCTATCCCCCTACCCTTTAATGAGAGCTACCTAGATTGGCTATGTAATTGTGAGGCCTAATGCAACAAATAAAATAGAGAAGGAGAGAGAGAGAGAGAGAGAGGGAGGGCCTTTGTTAAAATTATTAAGAATTCCAAAAATAGTGACAGTAGATCATTAGACCGTGCACAGGACCTTTCTAACTATAGGGCTCTGTGTGACTGCACAGGTTGCATGCCCATGAGGCTGGCCCTGGTGCCACATATATCACCAACACTACCACTACCATGGATCTTGATGGCTTGAAATTGACATTAGAAGGTTGGAGAGATATTTGAAGGGTTAGTCCACCCCCAGTCCATGTTGGGTAGACTATCAATAAGAGGTTGGTGATGCTCAGTCTAAAACATTGGTGGTGTGTAAACATAGGTCTGCTTTCTGTCACCAAACTTCTTATGTTAGAATCACGTGGAGGAGTTTTTTGGGGTTTTTTGGTTTTTTTGTTTTTGTTTTCTGAGACAGAGTCTTGCTTTGTTACCAGGTGGAGTGCAGTGGTGCCATCTCTGCTCACTACAACCTCCACCTCCCTGGTACAAGAAATTCTCCTGCCTCAGCCTCCCAAGTAGCTGGGCCTACAGGCATGCACCACCATGCCCAGCTAATTTTTGTATTTTTAGTAGAGATGGGGTTTTACCATGTTGGCCAGGATTGTCTCAATCTTTTGACCTCGTGATCCACCCACCTCGGCCTCCCAAAGTGCTGAGATTACAGGCGTGAGCCCTGGTGCCCGGCCATATTTTTATTTTTTTAACATATAGAGATTCATATGAAATTTATTGGGACAAAGGTAAGATATTCTTTTCAAGTGCCCGCAGCTGATTCTGTTGCCCAGGCCAGGTTTGGACAGTACAGGTTATAACAACTTGAAATCTTATGAGTCTGTTGACTTTAACCTACCTAACACCCCCCCAATTTGTCATTCCTTACTTTCCTTACTCAGAGAAGGATTTTATCTGTAGATAATATTTCTTTGGATAAGATTTGAGAATGTTAATAAGTCAAGATTTCCTCCCAAAAGTTCTAGTTTTCAAAATTAATTTTCTGGTATCCATCTCAATTGTCCCTAACTTCCTTCTGGTGACCTTATGAAAGATGTAGTGTGTTCTTGTTCTGTCTGTATTCTGTGTCATCAAAATTATTCTTAGGAAAAGGTCTAGTAAATGTGTTTATAATAAAACATTAAAGACAGATATGAATTGATATAGCAATTCTTTTCAGAATCTTTTCTTTCCAAGCGATAAAAGGATTTAAGCCAAAATAATAAATCTTTCATTGCAGAATTTCAGGTACTGATGAAATTTTAATGCGCCAAATGTAAATGTTGTGAAGTTTTTATTTTATTCACTCATTGACTTATTTATATTTTTAAAATATATTTAATTTTAAAAGACAGATTTCATTCTTAAGTCATCCCTACATTTAAGGAAATCTTATTTTAAAAAACTACATATACATATTAAAAGAAAATATAGAAAGTGCTGTTCATGTATACTTGTATTTATTCTATTTTTTTATACCTATCTGTCTATCTCTTATCTATTTTCTATCTATCTATCTCTAGGGAAACCCAGGAAAAGAATTAACGAATTCTGTCTGAAACCAACAGAAAAGATGTAGACAGTAGGTGTGTGGTTTGAACTGAATCCTGAGGCAGCATGGTATAAATTTTAGTGTAAAGCATGAATGTCTACCATTTGTTTAGTAAAATCAGTTTGGGGAAATTACTTAGTTCAGGGTAAACACTCTGGAGTCACACTGCTGGGGTCTGAACCCAGCTTCATGACTAACTGTATAGCCTGGGGTGATTTATGTAACATCCCTGTTCCTTATTTCTTCATTTATAAAATGAGAATAAAAATAAATAGATCTGACCACATTGGTTTTGTGAGAGGATTAAAGAATTAACTCATGCAAAACATTGAGAACAGGGCTTCTATTACTATTATAAATTTCGTTATAACCCAGTTTATTCTCTCTAAGATGAGAATAATAATATATGCCTTTAAGACTGATCTGAGCATTATATTGAATAATGTATGCAAAATATCTAGCCAGTGTACTCTAAATAGTAACGTGGACTCAGAAAACATTGTTTACTCAATGATTCACTCAAGAGACATTAATGTAAATTACGTCTATATATATTACCTTTTCCTTTTACATAGGTTACCTTTTGTTGATTAATTTAACTTTATACAGATTAGTATTTGAGTGCTAGAAAAAGTGAGCATAGATAGCATATTTAGTGTTTTCATGTCCTAGAATTGGTTATTTTGCTTTTCATTCAAATATGTCTTTATGATTACACCAAACAATTCAAATTAGGCTATCTGAATCAGTACACCATGAATAAGTATATAAAAGTATTTCCTCTCTAATTAATAACCTTTGCAGTTTTCAGCTGAAAGATATGATGACAGAAAAAAATAATTGCTCATTCAGGCTCTTTTATGTTTTTATATCAATTTTGGGATTGTTTTTTCTAATTCTGTAAAAAATGATGTTGGTACTTCTGTAGAAATTGCATTGAATCTGTGGATTGCTTTGGGCAGTATGATCATTTTAATGAATGTAAATTAGTACAGCTTCTATGGAAAACAGTATGGAGATTCCTCAAAGAATTAAAAATATAACTACCATAAGATCCAGCAATCCCACTACCAGGTATCTACCCAAAGGAAAAAGATACCTGCACTTGTATGTTTATCAAAGCACTATTCACAATAGCAAAGGTATGGAATCAGCCTACGTTTCTGTCAACAGATGACAGACAGCTGTATTAGTCAGGATTCTCTAAAGGGGCAGAACTAGTAGGATAGATGAATATATGAAAGGGAGTTTATTAGGAGAATTGACTCACACGATCACAAGGTGAAGTCTCACAATAGGCCGGCTGCAAGCTGAGGAGCCAGGAAGCCAGTGCAAGTCCCAAAACCTCATCAGTAGGAAAGCCAATAGTGCAGACTTCAGTCTGTGGCTGAAGACCTGAGAGCCCCTGACAGATCACTGGTGTAAATCTGAGAGCCCAAATGCTGAAGAACTTGGAGTCTGACATTTAAGGGCAGAAAGCATCTAGCATGGGAGGAAGATGGAGGCCAGAAGACTCAGCCAGTCTAGTCCTTTCAGGTTCCTCTGCCTGCTTGTATTCTAGCCACGCTGGCAGCTGATTAGATGGTGCCCACCCAGATTGAGGATGGGTCTGCCTCTCCCATTCCACTGACTCAAATGTTAGTCTCCTTTGGCAACACCCTCACAGACACACTCAGTAACAATAATTTGCATCCTTCAATCTAATCAAATTGACACTCAATATTAACCATCACAATAGAATAAAACTGTAGATAAAGAAAATGTGGGGCTGGGCATGAGGGCTCATGCCTGTAATCCCTAGCAGTTTGGGAGGCTAAGGCAGGAGGATCAATTGAGCTCACAAGTTCAAGACCAAACTAGGCAACATAGTGAGATGTCATCCCACCAAAAAAAAAAAAAAAAAAAAAAAGCCATATGTGGAGGTGCACATTCTCACTTGTAAGTGGGGTCTAAATAATGGGTACACATGTACATGGAGTGTGTAATAATAGACAATGGAGACTTGGAAGGGTGGGGGCATGGGAGGGGGGTGATGAATGAGGAATTACTTAATGTATACAATGTATATTATTCAGGTGGTGGTTACACTAAAAGTCCAGTCTTCACCACTATGGAATCTATACATGTAACAAAACTGCTTTTGTACCCCTTAAATTTATACAAAATTAATGATATGGTTTGGCTGTGTCCCCACCCAAATCTCATCTTGAATTGTAGCTCCCACAATTCCCATGTGTTGTGGGAGGCACCCGGTGGGAGGTAATTGAATCACGGAGGTAGGTCTTTCCCTTGCTAGTCTTGTGATAGCGAATAAGTCTCATGAGATCTGATGGTTTTATAAAGGGGAGTTTTCCTGCACAAGTTCTCTTCTCTTGTCTGCCGCTGTGTGAGACATGCCTTTCACTTTCCACTGTGATTATGAGGCCTCCCCAGCCATGTGGGACTGTGAGTCCATTAAACTCTCTTTTGTACACTTTCTTTTGTAAATTGCCCAGTCTCAGGTGCAAATATATACACACACACACACTCAGAGTGAAGAGAGTCAAGCAATCAAGCAATTCTATAGCTCTCTTTAGTATGCCTTTTTCAGAATTATTTTTAGTCAGTACTTATGTCTCTCATCATTAAAAATATACATACATGTATTTATTAGCCAGGTGTGGCAGTGCACGCCTGTAGTCCCAGCTACTTGGGAGGCTGAGGCAGGAGAATTGTTTGAACCCGGGAGGCAGAGGCTTCAGTGAGCCAAGATCACGCCACTACACTCAAGCTTGGGCGACAGAGCGAGACTCCATCTCAAAAAAAAAAAAAAAAAAAAAAATATATATATATATATATATACACACATACACACACACACACACGTATTTTATGTAGCTTGAAGAGAGACATAAAAGTAAAAATAAATAAAAACGAAAAAGTAGACAAAGAAAAAATTAAAGTGGCAAAATAAGAAAAAGTAAGGGGTTCCACTGATGCATGACATTTATACTGTAGGTCAAATTATACTATAGTTAAAGGTGGACCACAAAAAATGGTTCTGAGATTCCTAGCAGGCAGACCAAAAAGGAAAATCGATCAGATTCATAGCGTCTATCAGATAAAAGCAAGCATGTCAAAAGACAGTTTTATTACAGCTCAATTGTTTCACCATCCAAACACTTTCTGAACTCACAGACACTTTACCTAAACCTCTTTTCTGCATGCATCTCTCTTTAACTTATGTTTAGGCATCTTGATCCACTACAAAACCATGTGAACCATAAAGACAGAGACCTTAGCATATTAATTTTTTATAACAAACACTGTGCTTCACACAAGACAGGATTTCCATTAAATGTTTGCACAATAAATTAATCAATGACATTTTAAGATGTGTGTCAAAAGAAAGAAACCTGTTTGGGTGAACTTCACACTTTCAAAACACACTGGCTGGGAAGACAGGCTGACAAATTGTGTTGAGAAAAATGAAGGTTATAAGTGGATCTGTGTGTATATGGGAATAATTATTATGGCAATTTATTATCATTTTCACATAAGGGAAATAGAATGGAGGGGTTGAAGAAGATAGCTTGAAAAGAAGGGAGAAACTATTGAATACAGATTCTTCATTACAAATTTTTATCAAAATCTAAATCTCAGTAGAATAACAATCTGAAGTCACTGGGCAAATGGTCTTCATTCACTTTAAAATTAATGATTATATTATTTTTAAGTTACAAGTTTCCCATTAATTTAGGTGCCTTTAAGTGTATTCCAACAATTTATAATGCTCGCTAACGCATTTTATTGTATCCAAAGTTTAGAAGTATCTAGTCAAATCACTGTATTTGTTATATGGTAATCGGTATTATTTTGGTCTTTAATTCTAGAATTCTATGTAACAGTTATCTAAGTGGGGGTTACATTGGGTATTTCATGCAATTTCCTTTTTATTTGTATATTTATTCAGCAAGCACTTACTATTGTTCACAATGTGTCAGCACTGTGGGTGAGAAAGAAACATGGTACCATTAATCAAGGAACTTACAGTCAAGGGGGAGGAATAATTACAGCAGAGGAGTGCATATTTGTACCCACCAAGGAATGGTGCAGAGTCCTCTAGGAGATGGAGATCATAAAAGAAAAAGAGCTAACTTCTTGGATTGATCTAGGGAAACATGGCGGAGGAGGTGGCATTAGATCTAGTCGTAAATAATATGTAAACTTGGGATTCCTATTAAAGGGCACATGTGGAAGTAGGGGGGTGCAAAATTGTTGGATGGAATTTAGGCTGAAGCATCTTAACCTCAAACAAACGAGCAACGGAAACAGTTGTATAAGGGGAGGGGAAGGGAAGAGAAGAGAGTGTTAAAATCTTGATGAAAGGGATAGCAAAATTGGAGTAAGATATGACGCGAATTATCGATGGAGGTGTACAGGAAAGAATGCACCGCATTTCAATTTCTTTCAATACATCCGGCAGAACAATGCCAACTAGAAGTCGAAGCACATTGTCCAGAATAGGCAAATGTACAGAGAGAGAAAGTCGAGTAGGGTTAGCCAGAAGCTGGGGCGAGGGGGAAATAGGGAGTGACTGCTGATAGATATGTTTTTTTTCTTGAGGTGATTAAAAATGTTCTGAAATTAGGTTGTAATGATGGTTGCGTGGCTTTTACAAGTGCTTAAAAAGTCATATATTCTCCACTTTAAAAACAGTTCCCACTTAACCTTTTCATATGTGTTTAGATATAGCTTGTTCATTGGTTGTCCTTATTTATGCTCTGTTTTGATTTAGTATTGGCCCATGTTTTATGCTTTATGTCCTCCTCAGATTAGCAATCTTGTTTTGTATCACAGTTTTGATGGTGGCCTTGCTCCAGGATACTACTTCAGGTCTTGTTGCTATTATATCTACTATGGATAACAAGAGCCCCATCCTAGCAGATAGGACACTGCCCTCCTGAAACTATTCTCCACCTGGCTCCAAGCCTGAGGGGGCAGGGGAATTATGCAGATACATTCAATCAGAGTCATGAAAATCAATCAGGCAGCATTTTAGACGAGTTATAAATTGCTAAGGCTTAACTTAGGATGGGGTAGGATTGAGAATGAAAAAGAAAGGAAAGAGATCTTGTGCAAGAATGGGCAGGGTGTTGTTTCAGATTACACCTGGAATAGAGTCAGAGTAACCAAAGATAAATCACATTTTAATTCCCAAGTGACACAACTTTTTGTCACAGTTCCTTGGAATTTCTACTGGAGGGTTATATATTATGATATAACACTTTACACAGTGCTTGGTATACAGTAAATCTAGGTAATGGTTTTGGCAAGGATTTTATGTTTATGTTTTGTTTTTACTTCTTCCCAGGAGACTCCTGCTTTCAAGTCAGTTCATTAATCATTATCATTCTCATCTACAGGAGGTAGGAATTAGTATCCTCATTTTGTAAATGAGACTACTGAAGATGAATGAGATTAAATGATTTGCCCAAGGCCTCCATGTTGGACTGTGATTTTGTAAAAAGGCAGAGCAAATTCTGTTAGTTCTACATAGGAGACGGGAGATCACAGCGGGTTGATAGAATCTAGAGGGGGCAAAATGGAGATGAGAACTTAGAAGTAGAAATGGAAACAATGAAGATGTCAAGAAAGGCAAAGTCAAGACAGGTGAGAGCAAGACCCAGCTTTGGGGATTTGGATTGGCAGGGCCAACCCTGCAAACCAGCTCAGCCAGAAGAAGGGCAAGGCACCTTCATTATGTGTCAATGCTTTGGAGTTTGAAGGGGGAAAGTGGAGAGTCCCTGGGAACCTAAGCAACCCAGGAAGAAGAGGGTCAACTATAGCAGATCTCATGGAAAAAGTATTTATGGAAGTATGTTTTTTACCTACTGCCATTGTGAATTGTCTGGCAGTTTCATCATGAGGTACAGAGCAGCAGGAAGGCTACTCAGAATCAATCTCATTTCTAGGGTGAAGACTCTTCTATGTCCTGATGAGTTGACTTTCATAGAAGAACAGCCTGCAGATAATAATGGGTTACAATAAACTTACTGCTCCTGAAAGAACCAGCAACTAGTTTGTCCTAAAACCAATCTTCCCTTCTGATAAGTCCCAATGCCACGTAACCATTGGATACTTATCATTTATTATATAATGAGTTACCTTTTCATATATTTATGCTATCTCTCTAACTTGACTATATATTCTACCAAGATAGAAGTAAATATTCCTTCCTCATTTTCCTATGGATATAAATTTATACATTGTACCTATTTAATCAAATACTTGACTGGTTGGATACCTGCATCAAATACAGACATGACTCCCCCCAAAATGGGCTTTGTAGGAGCCTATGTGGCAAAGATTAGGGTTCCTGGGAAGCCGAATCTGAGATGAAATTCAGAGCTCATTATGTTAATTAAGGTGCATCCTTGGATTCAACACCTCTCGAGGTAGGGGAAGGAAGCAGACAGGGCAGAGAAAGAAGTTGAGCTTCCACGGAGACCCATCACAGCTTCAGTAAATCTCATAGAGATTTCTAGAGCTAGAATGACCCTTCAGCATTTTCTCAGGTTGATTTGCAATGAACAGGCCCTTACACTCCCTCCTTGATCAGTTTTTGGATGTGGGCTCCCTGTAAAGGGATGTGTCCTTGGGCAAGGCTGCTCTCTGTAGCAGAGGCAATCCTTGGAAGGGCAGCCAGCTTATGGCCATCTGCCAACAGCTGAAGAGCAACAAGTTCTTCAGTGAAGGAAGGTCTGGCCAGTGCAGCACTGGGCTCATTTATATTAGGTAACTCCAGGTAAATGTAAGTGCATTTCTTAGAGGTGGGATGAGGTACTTTGAAGTACCTCACTGAGTTTAAAGGCAAAGGTATTGATACCCACAGTTATATTCATTATTTCTGGTTGAGTTCAATTACACTGAATTTGAGATGGCAGTTTGAAAATTTACTGTCAGTAACTACCAAAAAAAAAAAAAAAAACAGCAGAGCATTGTCTTTGCGATTATGCTGGGACACTTTCAGAGTAAGTCCCCAAAATACAGGGTCCAAAAAAAATACTGACGTGGTACTCAATTGTGGTTTTTTGTAGTCTCTTTCTAAGAGAACTTCAGCTGCATGTTGGATGGAAAACAATATGAAACAAGGGAGAGAGAGAAGAAACAGAGTTTGTTAATATTCTCTGCTAGATTCTGCAGAGGAATCACTTTATTTTGCAGATGCAACTAGCTTAAGTTATGTAGCTAGAAGTTATGTAGCTAGAAAGCTGACTTGCACACTTAAAGCTAATGAAGAGAAATGCAGGTTTTCCAGGGTAGGTTCTTGGCACTTCTCTGCAAATAGGTAAAAGGGAATGGCAGATATTCAAGCTTAGGGAGCAAGCAGCAAGGACAGAGCCTTCCCCCTCTCTGTGTGTTGAAGTCAGCAGATAGCACACCTGCTGCTGTGTGAGTTCCTTCTGCCAAGCAGAGCAGCACAGCTGCAAGACACTCTGCTTCTGGCTCTGAGCTTTGCCTGTCTTCAGGGATGGAGCCCCTCCCAAGGCAAGTTCAACTGGGTTCTTTGGCAGCCGAAGTCTACACAGACCCTGCAGGGAGCGGTGGAGAAAAGTGAGTTTGACATGCTTGGAAATATTTAGATCTTGGATGTAAACTTCAAGGAAAATATTTACTCTGTTTGTTTTAATACCACAGAGGTTTGGATCCCGGGAATCTTCAGACGAGTACAAAAGGCTCTTGCCAAGGCACCAATTTAACAATTTGGTCAGTGACAAAAGGGCATCCTGTTTAACTAGTCTGAATTTAAATAGCATGTTTCCAATGTATTAGCATGTCTGTCTCATCTGTTTACAGAACTGTTTTCTTTAACCCCTGAATTTTGTGTTTGGTTTATGAATTTGCACAGAATCAAATACAGTTTTTTAATAGAAAGCAAGCAAAAAAGCGGGTCATCACATAGTTGAAAGAGTTGCTACCCGGGCATTGACAATAAACTTCCCACGATTACTTGACCATTCAGAGCAACCAGATCCTCGTAGAAGGCTACAAGCTCTCTTTACTCATGGCTCTTGGTGAAAAATTCCTTACTGTCTCTTTGCTGGTGCTGAGAAATACTGCAGAATGCTAAAGGACTGTCCAATTATATTTTTGGTGAGTGAATTATGATAAAAGAGAAGCCTTTTGTAAATGTGACTTGAAAAGTGGCATATTTTGTGTTCTCTCTTTGTGTTTTACGCAGAATCCCTACTGCAGGACACAACTTTCAGGACTCACACTGATTTCCCTTTAGTTTTCTGTTTTTGTTAGTCTGCAGCAGAGTGGGAAATAGTTACTGTAAAGGGAAGTCTTAAGAAAACATATCAGTTATGTGCACAATATGTGTACATATATGGAGGAAAAATAGACAAAAAAAGGAAACTGGCATCACAATGCTCTCTAAGGGCCTATAAGGGATGAACTGGGACTCCTTCCTGCCTTCGGATAGCACATCAGGCAGAGAAAATGTTAACCATTTTTCAACTCTCAGAAAAGCAGATTTCATGATGTCATACAATGTCCTATTCCACTGTCGGATTGCTTCCCCACTTTGGCAATTAAAAATAATCACACTTTTTTTTTTTTTTTTTTTTTTGCTGTACTGCCAAGCCAATTTCTCCTATACAATTGTTTTTAGACATGGCGAATGAACAGCTGCTTTTCAATTATTGGACACAGTTGTATTTCAATTCTCTTTTAACCGCTGTGAAACAGAATTCCTATTCAGAATTTTATAACAGTAAACCACACAAAAAGACTACTGTTGTATCTCAGCTAATGGAGATTTTGTGTCCCACTTCTTTTTCAGTACCATTTCCCAGATGCTGTCTATTATCTTTCCTCCATCTTTGCTTGACTGTTACTACCATGTGTATGATTCCAACCAAGTCTGATGTCTGCTGATTAAACTTTCTTTACAATACCTTGGTCATTTTTTTCCCTCCATCAGAAGAGAAAGTTATCCCACTTCTCCTAACCAGTTGACAATTAAGTGAAGAAAGAATTTTAATACCTAAATGGTCATTCTGTCACTACCCACTATTGTCACATTTCTTCTTAGTTGGATATCAGTCATAAGAACAATTAGAGTGGGAAAAAGTCAAACATGTAAAAATTTATATTTGCTAATAAACTAATTTGCGTGGGAGCCATTAGAGAAATATAGACTCATCTGCTTTACAGCAGCTTAGAACAGACAGAGATCTACCAGGCCAGTTAGTATAACTCTAATGCCTTTCATCTTGGAGAAAGGAAAACAAGCTAGAGTGGTTAAGTAATTTTTGTTTTCAGATAAACCATCTCTGTTGTAGCTTAGATATCCTAGAGCTCAATTCCCCAGTTTTAGTAGCTTCCTTATTCTGTTTTTTGGTGTTTCTTTTTTGGACGGAGTCTCGCCCTTGTTGCCCAGGCTGGAGTGCAATGGCTCATCTCAGCTCACTGCAACCTCTGCTTCCTGGGTTGAAGGTTCAGGTGATTCTCCTGCCTCACCCTCCTGAGTAGCCGGGATTACAGGCAAGTGCCACCACTCCTAGCTAATTTTTTTTTTTTTTTAGTAGAGACGGGGTTTCTCCATGTTGGTCAGGCTCGTCTCAAACTCCCAACCTCAGGTGATCCACCCGCCTCGGCCTCCAAAAGTGCTGGGATTACAAGCGTGAGCCACTGCGCCCAGCCATCTTCCTTACTCTTTAACAAATGATAATCTAAAATCAGAGAAAGCATGGTTCTGAAACATTGGAAGGTAAACTAAGAGAACTATATGTTGCCATTTAGCTGTAATAATAATTCTCCTAGTCTCTAGGCCAGACTGAATTTCCATCTGGTAGAGATTTATGCATTAACTGTAATACTTGATTTCCCCTTGAAGTTCAAATCTCTTTGGGAGGTATTAATTTTATCTTATTTAGGCATTTATACAGAGTATGAACTAAGAATCTGAGAGTATGTTTTGATAGGCTGAAAGGAGGAGATGCATGAGGGATTTATACAATGCCATTTAATTTAAACTTATAAATGTAATGTTAATGGCTGTGTATTAGTTTTCTATTGCTGCTGTAGCAAATTACCACAAACTTAGAGGCTTAAATAATACAAATTTATTATCTTCTTGCTCTTAGGTTAGATGTCTGAAGTGTTTTTCATTGGACCAAAATCAAAGTGTTGGCTGGGCTACCTTCCCTTCTGGAGACTCTAAGGAAGAATCCATTTCCTTGTCTTTTCCAGATCCTAGAGGCTACCTGCATTTCTTGGCTTTTATCCCCAATCTTCCATCTTCGGAGCCAGCAACAGTGAGTTGAGTCCTGATATGGCATCACTGTGATCTCCTCTGCTGCTCCTTCTTCCATTTTTAAGGACCGTGTAATTACATCGAGCCTACGTGGATAAACCAGGATAACCCCTCTCTTCTAATATCAGCTGTCAAGCAACCTAAATTCCATTACAACCTCAATTTCCCCCATTCAGCCATATAACTTAATATATTCACAAGTTCCAAAGATAAGGAAGTGGACATCTTTGAGGGTGTGTCATCATTCTGCTTAACACGGAGTGTAAGAGAAAAGCTACAAATATCAATGACTTAACTAAATAATAAATTTATCTCTTATTAACATTGGGAGTTTCTGGTAGAGCAATCCTCTAAGTGACTATTCAGGAACTTAGGCTCCTTTCATCTTCTGCATCTGCCTTCCTACTGAGCTTGAAAGCCTTCCCTGTCCGGTTAATACATGAAGAAACAGAGAGAGGCTTTTGTGTGTGTGGTTTTATGCACCAGGCTTGGAGGCAGTGAAAATTATTTCTACCTATATTTTCATTGACAATACTCAGTTATGTGGCTATATCTAAGTACAGTGGAAGTTAGGAAATATAGTCTATCTATGTGCTTGGGACATGAAGAAAATACATTTGATGAAGAGCTAGTCAGTCTGTGCCAATTCTGTCCATTTCTTCACCAAACATCTATTCCATTTTTCCTGCCACACATGGAACACAGGTGTCCTTTCTGAAGGTGGAAAACTAAAGGTCCCAACAAGTCATTGCAGAAATCTTAAAGTCCAGCATCCTTGAGTGATGCTCATCTCTCTAGACCAGAATTGAAGTGGCTTCTTTGAGCCTACAAATGATATATATTTATACACACACACACACACACACATGCACACAAACACACACATGCATACATATACCATGCAGGGAAGATACATAGATACGGGAAAACATTTTAGACACCTGTTTGGTAAAGGAAAAAATGAGAGGCATGCAGCTGTTACTGAACCATAGCAATTTTGAAATCATGTTAGGCACATATTAAGGGTCCTATTATTTGGCTGGGAAAAAATCTTTTGTTTATTCCTAAATTATGCTCCCTAGAATCTCCTTTCTTCACTGTTCTCCATGGTTACTGATTCCAGCCTCTGAGAGATTCTTCTTTGTCTACCTTTCCCATGACCTTCAGGAAGTGGGATTGGAGATTATGTTTGGTGCTGATAAAAGTTGGGGGACCCAGCACTAATCTTAAAGCTTAAGAAGTCAATACTTTCAGTCCATGCTCATAGAATCCTTAGGGAAACAATTTTCCCCAAACTAACAGACATTGAAATTGTCTTGTTTCTAGTCAATTACATGTGCCAATAACTACATTTGAAGTTTTCTCATTGTGATAATTCTCATGACTGATTTATTTTTTGCTTCCTCATATACACCGTTCTAAGCCACTCCCAACCTCCCTGAAGCTATCTGAAATAATATTTTTGAATACTGTTTCCTTAGTCTAATCCTTATATTAAATTGTCTGTTTTTTACCAATAATTTTATTTGATTGTTGTCATTCAGAGCCTTTTTCAATTTATCTTAATTAGGATGCAGAAGCACTCAGGTTTATTAACTCTAAAAGTTATTGATCTCTAGATACATATCCACTTCAATTTCTGCTTCAAAATAAGTCTGTTTTTGTCTGTGCTCATCTCTTTCTTGTAATACATTGCTAAGAAAGGCCAATAGTAGCAAATAGGCACTGTTACTCTCATATCAAGCTCTTGTCCTCACGTCCAAAAACTACAGGCTTATAGGCTCATGAGGTGTGTTGCACCTTTCTATTTAATGTATGAAGTGGTTTTACCATATGTTTTGCCATGAAACAACATGACCTGAACCTTCATTGTTCCAGCCTCATCTATCAGCCTCCATGAGGCTATCTGAAATAATATTTGTGAATACTTATTTCCTTAATCTGATCTCTATCCTAAGGCTGCGTTATAGGTTCTCGGATCCTTCCCTTTTCAGGGACAAATGGAAAAAAACAACAAGGATCACTTGTGGGATATTGTGATAAAATGGGCCTGAAATTGATTAACATCTTTTCTGCCCACATTCTGTTGGTCACAATTAAGTCATATGGCCATATTTAATTGCAAAGTGTGATAGAAAA
The DNA here is from genome assembly GCF_029289425.2 of Pan paniscus. Lineage (NCBI taxonomy): Eukaryota > Metazoa > Chordata > Mammalia > Primates > Hominidae > Pan > Pan paniscus. The sequence goes on from NC_073268.2 coordinate 85,988,350, forward strand.
TGTATTTGTGTGTGTGTGTGTGTGTGTGCCCAGTGGGAAATGGCAATGGATTTTAGTGCATATGTGCAGTCTCTGTCACACCAAAAAGTACAAAACTAAGTATCTGGGTATGCCAAATTCAGCTATATTGTTAGACGGTATTGCTTAGAGCATTATGAACTATTATTGATAGTTATTGAACATTTAACAGCAAAAGATCTGTTGATAGTATGATATCAATGTGCAGACGATTTAAAAATCTTGAGGCATTCCAACTATCATACACAAATCAGAGGCAATTCATTTACTTAAGCTCATTATTGACTACCTATTATGTATTGGACTTTATGTTATGTGCTATGCAAAGAAAAAGCACAGGATGTATCTGTAACCTCAAAAAGCTCTCAGTATTCCAGAAGAGGCAAACATACACACAAGTAACTAAAACACATTTTTTTTGTTCTATTATGCAGTTATAAACATTATATAGGAGCACAGAAGAGGGAACTACTATGTCTAGTCTTATTTAAAAACAAAAGAAAACAGAGACAGCAAGAAAATAGTAACTATTAAGAATGCTGTGGTTTGTTTTTGTTTTTGTTTGGTTTTACTATGTAAATGAAGTATCTCATCAAATAAGGAAGACTTTATGAGCAGGGAGTTATCAAAATGCTGAACATGGCTGGGCGCGGTGGCTTATGTCTGTAATCTCAGCACTTTGGGAGGCCGAGGCGGGCAGTGACCTGAGGTCAGGCGGGTGGTAACCTGAGGTCAGGAGTTTGAGACCAGCCTGGCCAACATGATGAAATCCTGTCTCTACTAAAAAATACAAAAATTAGCCAGGCATGGTGGCAGGCGCCTGTAATCCCAGCTACCTGGGAGGCTGAGGCAAAAGAATCGCTTGAACCTGGGAGGTGGAGGTTGCAGTGAGCCAAGATTGCGCCATTGTACTCCAGCCTGGGAAACAAGAGTGAGACTTTGTCTCAAAAAAAAAAAAAAAAAAAAAAAAAAAAAGTGCTGAACATGCTGCCCTGAAGAAGCAAAACCCAAAGGTGTTCAAAAAGGTCAGTGGTTTGTCTAATTCAATGTTTTGGGGAAGATATCTTGAAATCTTAAAATCCAGAACAATATTTAAAGTAAGAAAAGAAGCAAAGCCATTTTTTCCTCTTTGGTGGTTGTTATTGTTGACGTTGAAGAGTAACTGGAAAGAATAAGTTAAATGGTCAAAAGTTTGTTTTTGAGATGCCTGCAGTATGGCACTTGGGCAACCTCCCATGATGCTAGATCCCTGTTGGGTCTGACGAAGGCAGACATTCATTAAGCCTCTCACCACCAGTGGTTGGATCCCATCCACTTCATGCAAGTAGACAACCACAAGTATTTTATTCCGTATATCAGTACCAGAAGCTGGGAGCATGGAATGCACACAGTATGCTTTGAACCTCATAATTGTTCCTTGTAATAATAAATTTTTACATTTGAACCTGTGAGTTATCAAGGAAAAAAAAACAAAAAGCCACTTTGGTTAAGGGATAGACTTAAAATAACAGGAATTATGGAAATGGAAAAATACCACTTTTCTTTGTTGGCCCATGGATTTATGTGTGGGGAAAAAATGATTCAGAGGTGATGGCCTTTCTTGGACATTAACAAACTCTAGAGGAGTTTGCATCCCTGACAATGGATGGTGTGTAAAATCTAATGGTGGTGGGGGTGGGAGGAAGAGGCTGGACGTGGCAGAAAAAGAGAGGCTGAGCTTAGGCAGTTCTATACTTACAAAGGGAGAAATTGTTTGGATTTTTTTTCTTTTTTGGAAAGAATATCTATTGTTAAAAGTCACTTCAGCCTTTGCTAGAGAGTGAGAATAATTGGGCTTTAAAATATTAACAGAATATGAATATTAATGAAAAGTGAAATATCCTACAAACAACAGGCTTTTTCCAGCCAATTTGTTATACTCAACTCATGCCGATCGGATTCTGAGCTTTATACAAATAAACTTTAGATGGAAAATAAATCAAACATTTAAACATTAGAAATCTCATGACAAAAGAATAGAGAAACAAATAGACATTTCTTTCCTAAGAGTTGAAATTAAAGAAAAAATTGACAGTTGAAATTTCAATACATTAAAAAATTTCTAATGTAAAAACTTATTTTCTGTTGAAATGCAAACCACATATTACAGTGATAGTTACATTACATAGGGGATTGAGTTCATCTCTTAATGCCTCATGCAAATTTATAAGAAAATAATTAGCATAATTAACAATAATTTATTGGTCGATGTTATAGTAAATGTATAAATGAACAAATAAAAATAGCAGATATGCTAATGGAAACTGTTTAATTATGCTAATAATAAGAAAGTATCATAAATTAAGATGTTATTTCACATGTTAAATTATGGTAAACACAGAAAGAGAATGTTTAAAGCTAGCAAGAGTATCATCGGCCTGATTATCCTTCACTGATGATGATGTTATAAATTGGTAAAACTGTTTTAGGATGCAACTTGAAAACGTGTGTATTTGTTGATTGAATAAGCTGAATTTAGTGGATGAAATTGTGAAATGATTGTATTTTTCTTCTGCAACAGCCTGTTAAATTCTGTGTTGAATTTTCCATCCTTGCCCCCCGACAAAAACTTCTGATAAATTAATCAGTAGAGCTGATTACCAGTAGAGCTGATATACAAAAGCCTAGTCAAAATTAAGAAACAAAACAAAACAAAACCACAAAATCTTTTATTGTCTCATCCTCTTTTAAGCTTCTCCCCTGGACCCCTGATGTGGGACTTGGAAAATTACAGTAAGGAAAGTAGATACTTCATTATTTTCCCACTTCATTCTTTCATCTTCCCTTACTCAAGATGTTATTTCTTGACCCCCTCTTGGTGATGTTGGGTAGATAAGAGAAACCAGGGTGGAAAAGTTATTTATCAATCAACACAGTTGTAATCTGGAGCCAGACAGATACCTAAATGCTGTCTTCCTACTGAGGATATTTTGTAGGTTCTTTGAAAAAGCCAGTGAAAACAATCTGCTATATTATTCACTGTCTTGGGCAGTGCCCCAGCTAGCTGGCTATGAATGACATCCACCTGAACCCCTGCTTCTTGGGTAATCTTTCTATAGCCTCTTAGTGCTGTTGTCTGTTAGCCCTCACAGGTAAGCCACATGTTGGGATCCTTTCCAGGTAATTTATGCCTCGCTACCCTCTGTAGGGTCCACACTGGCTCCACTTTTTCTCCGTGTTCAGCCATCAGGACTGTTTCCAGCCAATCTCCTGTCTTTAAATTTTGCAGGCAAGAGCTGGCCTCTTTGTTTTCCAAATCCTTTACATATCAAGATCTAAATTCCCTCACTTGGCCTGAGGTTAGTTAAGAAAGTATGAAGGAAGGAAAGAGAAATGCTGAATAATGCTGACAACTGTTCCAAAAAAATAATTGATCAATTCCCCTAATGAATGCTTACCTTTTGTTGTATAAGGGAAGGCAGGTGATGGACTAAGAGCAGCTGAATCTGTTTTGGGAAAGCCCCTTTTGCAGCTCACATTTAAAAGATCGGGCATCTCTCTTCAGAAGGTACAGTAATTATTGCATACACTTTTGAGCTTTGAAATCCTAGCCCAAACTGAGACAATGGAAAAGTCCCATTTAGATGTTACACATTTTAAAAAATCTTCAGAATTTCCAAACCTTTTAGCCTCTAGGGGAAGAAAACAGAAACAACTAAATTATGTAAAAGCTTGGTGCATAAAGATAGTAATTATAGTGTTAATTTGAAAACTATAAAATTTGAAAATGAGAATTTGAAAGTAATCCAATATCTCATAATAGGAGAATAGTTAAGAAAGGGCATATCTAAATTAAAGAAAACCTACCTTCTAAAATAATGAGCTATGTTATTGTGCAGGAAAATATAATACAACATTGAGTTGGAAAAATGAGACATAAAATTGTATTTACACTATGTTTATAACTACATAAGGTACATATTTAAGAAGTTTGGGTCAGGAAATAAAACAACTAGTTGTCTATCACAGCCCTGGAACTTGGTAGCTCGGTAACCTTAAGGACATTATTTAAAGTCTCCAACTTATCTCTCTAAAAAGAAGATAATACTTTCTATTGTTTTCATGAGACTTACATGCGCTAAAGCATTGCCTGGCACTTAGTAATTAATTAAAAAGCTCTATTGAAAGACTGAAAAGGACACACTAAAATGAAAATAGGAGTGATGTTAAAATGATTTAAAATTCTTTTACATTATTTGTAATCTTCCCATAATGCTGTTTTGTTACTTCCATAATTAAAAACAAACTAAAAAAGCTGAACAGTAGGGGGACAATATATTGGTGACACCAACCCACAAACATGTAGGACATCTAAACAGGAGGTTGCACCAAATTGAGGCTTCCTCATATATCACAGACAAAATTGTTTTCCCAAGATACTGTGTTAACCAATCAATTCAATGCTCATTCCAACCAATTGGCATGTTCCAGTAACCTTTGTATCACCTGGGTATCATTGGCATAGATTTTAGACATACGTTACAGCAGTTCACTTTGCTTTCTTTGTAGTCCATTTCTGTCAAGTTACAAAACCCAAATAAAATATTTCAGAAACAAACCAGGGCTATTATCCAGTTTATGAGCATTTAGATAAAAAGGGAAAAATCACAACCCCCTGAAGTAGGCTTAATTCAAACAAGAGAGTATATCTTGCAAACCATTCGATAATTTTTATTACAGTTTTCGATATGCTCTTATTATCTAGACTATAATCTGCAAATGAATTGGGTGTTAAAGTAAACCACTTTTGAAAGTTTGCAAATAAACTCTCTCCCTATATATTATCACTCTTTTATTTGCTCTTATTTGGACTAATAAAGATGAAAACATTATGGGCCTTATTTCAAACCAATAAGAGAGCTAAAGAGAACTTTGAAAAATGATGTAAATGTTGAAAATTTAAAAGTGCTTACTTTAGTGGGTTTTGGACAAGAACCTTGACCATATCCCAGAAATATATAATTGATTCACCTAAGCTTGATTCTTAAAGACTAAGTAAAACTATTATTCACATATGTACTTCTCATATGGCTTTATGCTGTTGCTTCTCGTGATAACTTAAAATAATTTTTAAAATCCATATTCCCAGATTTGAGGTGAAATCTGAACAAGTGCAGTTACATGTCTTTCTTCATAGTTACATGTGGATAAACAACTAAAAATAAACCCCAAAATAAAAACATTGTAAACGCAATATTGGAGGATTTTCTTCCATTAACTCTTTATTACTTAAAAGATGGTGAATTTTGTCTGGAACCTTGTGGTCAACTATTTTAAAATGAACATAGAATTGGGGGTAGTAGGTCATTGATATTTCTGATTTTTAAAAATTTGAGTTCAGTAGTGTATCAATCAAATGTTGCTAGAAAACATTAAGATCTGATGCTTATACAACTATAAGCATTGATTTCTGAGTTATGGCAGCTGGGTGGGAAGGGTACATCTTGGCTGAGATCAGCTGGTCTTTGGTTCCAGCCACGTATTCGGATCAGTTTTGCTCCAAGTGTTCTCAGCTTTTGAGAGTAGTAGGCTGGATGGGGAATGTTCTCATGATGTGGGATGAAAGGTCCCAAGGATGATGAGAGAAAAAAAAATGCCACTTAAGGCCTAGGCCTGGAATGTAGGCCATTCCCATCCCATTATTGTAAGTTACATGCCCAAGTGTTGCTAATGCCTATTCCTCTCTGAGAGATGAGAAAGAATGGAATGACCATTTCTGAATAACAATTTAATCTCCCACAAGTGATACATATTGTACTTCATGTTCGTACAATGTTGTCATAAACATTTCCACCCAATGACTAAATTCTCCTGCTTCTTTTCTCTTTAATGTCTCTTCCTACTTCTCTAGTTTCTTGGGTTACAAATGCCACATATCTCCCTTAAACTATTCCAATGATCTCCTTCCCTGTGCTTTCATGGACTTAACCTTCATCTTCTAAAATACTGTCGTTAACTCTGTAATGTAAAATAGGGGCATATTATTCTATTCCTCATAATTCAGTGACTCCTTATCATAATAGGCAGGCAAATTTTCTTAAGGTGGAATAGGTGACCCAGTCAAACTAACTTATACATGGAAAAATGACTAAAAAATAACCCCCCAAATAAAAACCTATTAAATATAATATTTGAGAATTTTCTTCTGTTAATTCTTTATTACTTAAAAGACTGTGAATTTTGTCTGGAACCTTGTGGTCAACTATTTTAAAATGAACATAGTTGGGGGTATTATGTCATTAACATTTCAGATTTTTAGGAATTAGAGTTCAGTGGTGTATTAGTTTGTTTTCATACTGCTATAAAGAACTGCCTGAGACTAGGTAATTTACATAGGAAAAGAGGTTTAATTGACTCATAGCATGGCTGGAAGGCCTCAGAAAACTTACAATCATGGCGGAAGGTGAAGAGGAAGCAAAGCACCTTCTTTACAAAGTGGAAGGAAGGAGAAGTGCTGAGCAAAGGGGGAAGAGCCCCTTATAAAACCATCAGATCTTGTGAGGACTCACTCACCATCATGAGAACAGCATGGGGGAAACTAACCCCATGATTCAATTACCTCCACCTGGTCTTTCCCTTGACACGTGGGAATTATGGGGATTACAATTCAAGATGAGATTTTGGGTGGAGACACAGCCAAACCATATCAAGTGGTATATCAATCAAGTTTTGCCAGAAAACAATAAGATCTGAGTATCATATCATACAACTATAAGCATTGATTTCTAATTTATGGCAGCTGGGTTAGAGCTTCTGCTCTAATTTCTGCATTACATTTTAGACGTCCATGATCCTCTCATGATTTCATACACCTTGATGCCCCTGTCTCTGCAATATTATCTATCTGTAGTGTCTTCTTCCAATGGTCCATGAGTCAAAGTACTCCTGATCCTCCAATTCTACCTCTTGTCTGAAATTGAACCAGTCAGGAGACACTAGGTTAGGAAGCAAATGACAGTGGCTTATAACCACAAACATGTATTTCTTGCTTACATTACATCCCCATTGCTGACTGGTTTTAGAACTCTTCATTCCAGGACCCAGACTAATGGAGTAAATCTTATCTATTTATTTCACCTTAGTGAAAATAAACATAGTGAAGCATTTTCTAGCTCTTAAAACTTGTGTTTGCCACTACCACACTCATATTTCACTGGCTGAGGCAAGTCACATATACATGTCAGAGTTCAACAGGATGAAGGTGTAAAACTCTTTCTCAAGAGAGAAGGACATCTCAATGTGAGGCAGTAAATATTTTGAAGAGTATCAAAATCTACCACAGAAGTGGCCCTTTTGTCTTCCTGTTAAAGATTTCTTTTACTATGTTACAACAATAATTAATATAACTATCACTTGCTGAAATATCTATCTATTTTTATTGATATCTATATATCTTTATTGATCACTCAGTTCATTGAGTACTTTTTCTACTTCCCACATAACTTCAGGCAAAAGCATTACTAATTTTTTTACTACAACATAATGAATTCCCTCTTTCTCTAGTTTCCAACATTTGCTTCATTTACCTGTGAGCCCTCAGCTGTAGCTTTAGGAAAAACTGCAAGTCTTCTATTGACGGTGTGTTTGAGGCACTACAGACTGTCACTAACACTTTCGTCAAAGCCCATTGCTCAGTTCTAAAGCCACTTCCACATTGTGGGTTGGTATTTTGCCACCATCTCACTGTTAATATTAACATATGATAGTTACATGTTGCTCTGTAACAAATTACTACAAAACTTAGCAGCTTAAAACAGCAAACATTTATTATTATCAGTTTCTGAGGGTCAGGAATCCAAGAGTGGATTGGCTGGCTGCTTCTAGCTCAACGTCTCTTGTGAGGTTGCATTCAAGCTGTTACTGGGCCGCAGTCATCCGAAGGCTTGACTGGGGCTGGGAGATCTGCTTTCAGTATCACTCATGGGGTTGTTGGAAGGCCTCAGTTTCTGCTGAGTGTTATCCAGAGGCTCCAGTTCCTCACCACATGGGTCTCCCCACAGTGCTGCTTGAGTGTTCCTCAAGACCTGGCAGCTGGTTTCTCCCAGGATGAGAAATCTGAGAGAGATGTCCAAGAGGGAAGCTTCAGCCTTTTATAACTTAGTGTCAGAAGTACCAACCATCAATTCTGCCATATTCTGTTGGTCACACAAACTGTGATACAGTATATGGAAGGACTATACAATATTAGGAGATAAGGATCATTGGGAGAACGATATGGTAGGCTGGCTTTGACAAATAGTATTTTTTTCAACCTTGAAAATCCAGAGCTATCAGAGAAACAAAAATGACTTTAATGTGACTAGTTTAGTTGACTATTTATATAGTTATTTAAAAAAATCTCTTTTACCTGTGTGCCAGCCCCTATGATAGCTGCTGGTCATGTAGAAATGAAAATGTTTCTTTCTTTGAGGACATTACAAACTATTAGGGAAATAAACATACACAGTTATGTATCATAATTTTGTTTCATCAACAATAAACTGCATATACAACAGTGACCCCATAAGATTACAATAGTGTATTTTTACTGTACTTTTTCTATGTTTAGATACACAAATACTTACCACTGTGTTACAATTACCTACAGTTTTCAGAACAGTAACATGCTATACAGGTTTATAGCCTAGAAGCAGTAGGCTTAACCATATAGTCTAGGGGTATGGTAGGCTATGCAATCTGGGTTTTTTGTGAGTACACACTATGATGTTTAGATAACATCATCGCCTAATGATACATTTCTCAGAATGTATCTTCGTCGTAAAGGGATGCACCACTGTGCAGAAGTTAAAAATTACTTTATACATTAATTGCTGTAATAGAGTACCTACATATCATAATGAGAGTCAAAATTACAAGTGGTTAAAGACTTCGACTTTTGGAGTCAGATCACAGAATTTTGATTCCAAGCTTCACCATTTATTAGTTGTAGTACCTTTAGCAAATTACTTTACCTTTTGTGACTCAATTTTTTCATTCACTAATACAGAAAATAATAGTGTTTTCCCATAGGGTTGATACAAATTTTAAATGACTTCTACAGAGATAGATATATAGGGAGGTAGGTAGATAGATGATAGATAGATAGACAGATATGCTTTCAGGTATGTGAGTCAAAAGTTATTTCAATTTGAAAGAAGTGGTGTTCTTGTCATGCAGTGGTAGCAAATTTAGAAACATTGTCATTTGCAGTTACATATAAAATAGAATATATGTGCAATAAATTTGATAATCCAGCTAAGTTGTGACAATGATGACGTCAATTGCATGCATGGGTGGAAGAGGATACAAAGGCAGTTTTAGATAAAGAATTTCATCACTTATTGGAATAGGCATTTCCAATTTCTTGCTTATTCCCAACATTTGAGCTTATAATAGAGAATCAAAGAGGAACTTTTTTTTCTCTTTGTAAAAATAATGCCTTTAATTATCTGAAGAATATAAATGTGAAATGGATAATTTACTGTGTGGATATTTGTGCTTGTTAAAGTAAGAGTCTGGATATGATTGAAAATTAGCCATGCAACAATTCTAGTCTTTCTTATTGCCATCTAGCCTGCTTTGGCCAAGATTGTCATAAAAAGCTAGAAACATTGCATAGCCACTGTGATAATCTGTTCTGGTGGACCATCTATTTGCATGACCTTGGTTATAAGGTCATGCAATGTGCTAGAGTTGGTGGGGAAAAACTTGTGCCTTCGAAATTTAAGAGCACTTTTTATTCCCTCTGGTAGTTTTCCTGAAATTCTGTGAGTAGGACTTACCTAGCTTGATTCTTCATTACTTGGAAATCCTGAATAGTTTTTCTTGGAAGTAACCTGATGGAAAAAATTAAAAATGTTTCAGAAGAACTATTAATGCTGGGTGTTTTCTTTTTCTGAAGCATTTTATTTTTATTTAGACTTAGATCAAGAACACTTATGAGATTAAAGTTAGCTGATCCAGCATGACAAAAATTGTTTTTATCAGAATTTCAAACCATAGCTTTATGCATCGGTAGGCTTGACTCTGTTTTTAACAATTGTCTTTACCTTTCTTGCACTTTAAGAAGATAACAAATTAAAAGCTTTTTACTACAATTTTGCTTCAAATGGCGTGTTATTGCCTTAAAAAATAATATTTTCTAAGGAATGTTAAGGGAATGTTTTAAGAAAGCACTGACACGGTCTCCAGAATCTTTTCATAGCGGACATTTAGTCCCATTCTTATTACCCTTAATGGTTGTTCCTTTTTAAAGAACAAGTACCAAATGTATGATGGGGACTTCCCAGAGAAAGACTAGGTTCTATTACTGGGTTTCTGCAGGAAAAAAAAAATCTATAGGAATATAATGAATAAACCCAAAGGAATTCCATTTTTTTAATAATTTTTTTTGTAAACACATACTATAGTCCTATCAACAATTAGATAAAATTTAGATGTTGAAATTCTCAAAATCCACCCATGGAAAAACATTTGTAAGATCTCAATGGTGTGGACAGTGCTGTGGATTGGACAAAGGGAGAGCAGGTTTCTAAAGTCCAAGGAGATCGGCAAGTAATTGGATGCTCTATGATGTGATTTAGTGCCTCTGCCAGAACAAGGCATCCAGGAATTAGTGTTGCCCTCTTTTAGTTTTACATAGGAGAATTTGTGGTGTAGAAAGAAAAGAAGAGACTTTGGAATAAAGCAGACCTGAGTGCCATTGATTAACACCTTCAACTTCCACAGACTTCTGAATTGCCCCAAACATCTGGTTTTTTCACTTCTGAAACAAGGACAGAAATTAAAGGGATGTTGAGAAGTGAAATATCTAGCAGGGCTCTCACCAAGGTTAGTTGCCTTCCACTTGCTGTTGGTGTTTGTATGAGTTAGATTTATATCTAATTTCTTAATGTAATTCACCAGAAGGTTATAGTTTTCTCCATGCACAAATAAGCTCCACAATGACACAGAAAAATTTTATCCTCTGTGAAGAAGACAAAGGTCTTAGAAAGTAAATTTTAACCTGTTTGAAAGTAGCTGTGGAATAGTGGAAAGAGAAATACTCATGCAATTCTAACCCAAGGCTTAGCCTGTCACCCTAAGCTGTCAGATCCATGGCTTCCTCCTTCATGTGATGAATTTAGTGAGATAAATTATTCAAAATATAGCAGATTATTAAAAAAAGCCCATTATGAAAAATGAAAATAAAAATGAACTATAACTAACTGAAAATGAAGGATGCCTTCCCTCCTGATACATTTTTAACATAAAGTGAACCAAGACACTTAGAACCGTGGGGCACCTGCGCTCTTTCCTCTGTTTTTATGAATATGTAACAGGAAAATGAGAGGGAGATTGTCATACATCATTTTTTTCTAAGTATGCTTTGTTACGGCAGCTTTACTAATTAATCCTGCTACAACCCAATATGTGGGTGAATTCTTCTGTTCAAAGCCTTTGGAACAATCAAGTGTGTCCCAACATGTTTTATTTCTCTTTTCAAGTTGCTGTACGCAAGTCCTGATCTGTTTTCTTCTAGTTAGCATGTTGCTGCAGAAAAGGGCTTTATCAGCCTCATGAGTTTCAATATCAGATTGAATCTGCTGTTATGCTTACAGACCGATGACAGCAACTCCCAAGCAGCTAATGGTGTGTGATTTTGATCACATTCCCAGGACTGAAAGTGTGTTAGCATGAACCATTCCCACACATTCACCTGGTGCTCCTGTGACTGTGTCTTGAGACCAAAGACATACTTTTTGAGGGAGATTATACAGGTCCCATGTGGGGTAACAGGTCAAGTAAACATCTTGGAATGCAGCTTATGCTAGAAAGTCATTATTAAATTATTTGCCTCTCATGTGAAAGAACCTCAATGGGTGGTTTTAAAAATGTATTCTAATTATTTTTCAGTCAAATGAAAATCAGTAACCAAGATACAAATTATACAGCAAAGATTCCTCAGAAACAAATTAATGGAAATAACTGTGAATATGATCTTTTTGTGATTAAACATTTCTAACATGAATGTTCAGTTTTATATTTCTTCATATTTCAGTAATGAAAAAATTTTATTGTCTTTCAATTTTATTGTCCTTCAAATTTTATATGTCTTTCAAAGTCAGTCAACACTGACTTTGTTCTGAACCTTGAAGGTCTTGTTTGGTGCCCTGGTTTGAAGTCTGAACGAAAAGAAACCAATCATTATAAAACAATTTTCACATATTGTAAGATACAGTATTATCTGTACTTTAAGTCACTCGCCTTGTTCTTTATTCTGAAATTCTTTGGGAACACAGTATCATTTTTAGTAATAAACAAGATAAAGAGAGAAGTGACAATGCCAGAAAATAGAAAATCACTTGTTTACTTGGTTTACTAAATGTATTTATATAATATTATTTTCTTCTTGCAGTTTTTGTTTTGCTTTGTTTTAGTTTGTACATGAAAGCAAACAAGACATAATACCATGGCTCATAGTTTCAGATCATGCATTCCTGAAATTCCCAATCTTTTACAACAGGAAAACTTCTAAGATTATATTTACAGTTGAATTTTACCCGGATAATATATACTGTGACTATAGTGGCTGAAAATGGAACATTCATACAGTTTTTTAAGTCCTGAGTCAATCAATCAAATAAGAAGTATAGTGCAATCATTATTATCAAGTGAACTAACGTGCAAAATATACATTTAGATTGCCAAAAGTTTAGATCAAACAAGGGGAACACATAGACAAAAAGAATCATCCCCAGCTAAAATAATTATCTATTTACAAAACTTCAAGCTCAGAGATATTTGGCCCAACTCATTGATGGGCATGTTCAGCATCTCCAGATATTTAGTTCAAGAAGCCCTGGTTTTCTTTCTTATGCTATTTTTTTTTTTTTAGGAATTGGCATGTTCAGTTAAAAAAATCCAAATTTTAATATTGGAAAAGCGAATCACATTGGTTCCTGGAACTATTCTTTAGGAAGCCTCAATGTTCAGAGAGCCTGGATGTGGTGAGGTTAACACTGACCTTCAAAGTTGGAGGCAAGCTCTTCCAGCCTAGTCTTCCACATGGATAATCATACCTGGAATCAGTGAAGTTACAAAAGATATACATTATTTGTATAAGTATCTGTACAAGGTTTCAAGAACACCTGGTAGTTTTTAGCTTTTCTTTCCTCACACTGCTGCCCCAGTATATTTTCTTTCAATGCAGAAACACCTTACGTTACAGAATGATGACAGTATGAAAGCTGTTCAGAACTGTAAATAATGATTTTCCATGCCAGTCTTTTTTTCTGGTACATATATATGATAAGGCTGAGAGGAAACAATTAAAAATAATGTCTATTTTATTGCAACTAAGTTTATAGCCTTTCAATGTAGAAACTCCTAAAAACCTTGGAGAGGCATTCAAAAGACTCATAAAATGCTCTTACATCTCAGTTTGAAAGTGAATGCATTTGTAGCCTTTCCGTTTTTGCCACAAAAAAAAAAAATGAAAAATTCTGAAATGTTTGCCCTTTTTTTCCCTCAGATGAGAGGTATAATGTCCTAGTTGCTGAGGTCCTCTGGAAATTATTGAGATAACTTGAAATTTTCTTATTCTCCCTCATCTAGGAAATTCAATAAACAAATATATCTTTTAGGATGTGGCCGTGGGAACATGAATATATTGACTGAGTTTTTGGAGAACTAAGGTGAAAAGAGTGTTCTTTATTTAGCTGCAGGTATCTGATATTTCCCTCTAAATAAACTCAGCCATAGACTTAAGACTTCTTAAAAGTTCATTTGTATGTCTGCCCAAGTAATACATCTAAATCAGATTTTTTCAGTCTTGACTTTATTGCCATTCTGAGCCAGAATATTCTCTATGTGGGTGAGGGAGTGTTCTGTGCATTGCAGAATGTTTAGTGGCATCCTTGGCCTCTATTGACTGGATGCCAGTAGCTTCTCCAAGCCCCACCTCAATCGTGACAACCAAAAATGTCTCCAGACATTGTCAAATGGCCCCTGGCGGGGATATAGCCCTTGGATCAGAATCGTTACTGTAAATCTTGCAAAACAATAATACTTTACTACTTCTAAGGCTTAATATGTTAGTTATCTAGGATATATGGATATATATATTTATATTCTCTTATAGATAGTTTTTGTCATTCATATGCAATTCTCTAAGCTCTTTGATTAGTCTACTAAAAGAAAGTGCAGATTGGCTTAAACGTATTTTTTTTTCTATTTTATAACTCTTACAACATACCGTGTATGTCTGTTATATTTTGAAAACCTATTTTAATGTGTTGGCTGTCTGTTCATTATTGATAGAAACAATTTCTTGCCTTTACTACATCACTCAGGGGATCTTGGATCTTAGTTCAGGAACAGTGTTTTGCTGGGCCAGCTTCATGTGTGATCATGTCACTATTTTAAAATATATTTGCTGATAATACAGTCTTATGTGCAGCTGTCCTCAAGAGCTAGCCAACAACTGTCTCATCAGGATGGGTTTTCCATCTTCTTCTTCTTCCAGCACCTTTTTCTTCCTTCCATGATATAGACATATTGATCATGAGGAGAGGGCTCACCCCTCACCCGGAGAAGTAGTTAGGAAAGCAATATGCGGAAACAAAGCCATGAATCTGACAAGAAATGTACTTAAGGTAAGTAATAAGATGGGGTTGCATTTTTATGATGTGCTACAAAAAAATTGTCCTCAAAAAATCTAGCCCTGGAAGCCAACCATTATTCACTTTGGGGGAGCATGCCATGCAAAAGATCTCCTGGTTTTGGGAAATCACACAGTGACCTATGTTGTTTCTGCTGCCTACTGAGGAACATGGACGCAGCTTCAGTCTAAGAAAGAACATTCAATTGAGGCAGCCACTTTCTCTGGGCCAAATTACATTCTTCATAATCTCCCAAGTGTTATATTTAATTTACATTTGAAATAGAAAATATGTGAATATAGACTTTGGCTCACAAATTATTTCAGTTTTCTGAATTCAGGAGAATGTGCTTGTTGAAGCAGATGTTTCTGAATTTTATTTTATTACTGAAATTTCCACAAATATAAATCATTTAAAAATACATGATTTAAGAGTTTAATAACCTGAAAATGACCACCCAGCAAAGTTTTTGTATCTTTCCTCAGCATTTCTGATCATGTGTTTTCAAGAAAGCATTGAATTTTTTAGCAAAGCTTCTAATGCAGATAATCTCTTAAAGGTTTAAATCTCTTACGGAGCATAAGAAAAATAAACTATTTTTTGACTTCAATCTAAATGGAATTCTGTACTCTTTACAAGCCCCTGAATATTTCATAACTCTGAAAGATGCAAATGTAAATTTCCTATGAATCCCGATTTTATTCAAAGATTGAAGCCCTATCACCTCACTTAGAACAAATTTCATCCATTAACAACTATCTTGCAGGTAAAGGGAAGCCAAATATAAGTAAAGTACTAACAAGGCCAATTACGTTCAGGTGCATGGATGATTAATCATAAAATTCACAACGGAGGACACTCTGTGGGTAAGGAATACGATTCCTTTTTGCAAATAATGTGGTATATGTATATATTTTTCTTCTCCTTTCACATGCACTGTTTAGATTGTATATATGGAGATGAATACCCATTGTCCTTTGCACTTTCTGGATGATAAATTAGAAAAGAAAAATCCAAAGAATGAAGTTGTGCTATTTGTCCTCATTTCTGATTTGGGAAACTAGAGGAAATTAAGATGGTTAGTATTGCTATGATTTTTTTTACCCCTGAACCCTAGGAAATAGGAATTTAAAGTCCTTAAATATATTTTCTATAATCAACAAATTATAAAGTTATTTTCACTAATCTTTTTGAAAATACAAATACAAGCCAGAGGTTCTTATTCATGGCTCATTTCTCAGGACTTCATAAGACCATGAAGCACAGTGAAACCCATATATTGAATAGGTCTCATGCAGTCTGCCTGCATTGACTAAACCAAACCCACTCATTCAAACTTTATCAAATATTTTTTATCCTTTACCATGTACCAGAAACAGGACAAGGGACGCAGAATATAGAGGTGAACCAAAGAAACAGTTCTTGTCCTCAAGAAGCTTATATTTTAGTGTAGCAGACAGAGGCACAAAGAATGTAAACCAATAAAGAGAAAAAGATAATTTAGATGGCAGTAAGTTATATAAGGAAAATTAAACAAGGCAATGGGATAGAAAACAATGACCAAGATGTAGAGAAAACTTTGGCTTGGGCTGTCAGGGCGTGACACTCACTAGAGAGATTCCATTTGAGCTGAGATATAATAAATAAAAATGATCTAAACATGTCGATTCAGGGAAAGACTACTCCAGGAATTGTAATCAAAAAATCCTATTCCTAAGATAGGAATGGGCTGGGTGTCCTTGATTTAGAGAAGAAAATCAAAGTGTGTACTCTAGGAAGTAAGATTAGGTCCTGCTAGGGACTGAACTGTGTTTCTTAAAAATGTGTATGTTGAAGCCCTCATCCGCACTGTTACTGCATTAGAGATATGGCCTTTAAGGAGGTAATTAAGATTAAATGAAGACTAAGAGCAGGGCACTAATCTGATATGATGGGTGTTCTTATAAGAAGAGACACCAGATCTCTCTCTCTCTCTCTCTCTCTGTCTTTCCATGCACAGGGAAAAGACCATGTGAGGACACAGTGAGAAGGAGACCATATGCAAAGCAGGAAGGAAGATCTCACTGGAACCAAAAACCAGCCCTGCTGGCACCCTGATCTTGGACTTCTAGCCTTTCTCAGAACTGTGAGAAAATAAATTTCTGATGTTTCAGCCACTCAGCCTGCGGTCGTTCGTTATGCAACCCTAGCAGACAAACAGGGACCTAGCTTAAGAACTGGTTAAAAATGAGGCCAGTGAGGAATTTGATACTCTATGGTTGGGAAAGTTTGATTTATTCTAAGTGCAATGGAATGGAGCTGGGGATATAAATTTTGGATTTATTGGCAGGTGAAACATATTTTAAAATAGACTAAAATTAAATTTCCTAAGGACAGAATGTAGACAGAAAAGAATCAAGGTTTTATGACCAAGATCCAAGTCACTCCAATATTTAGAGTTCTCCCAAGCATTTAAAGAAGGCTTACACTGATTCTATGTAGCATCTTCCAAAAAATAGAAATTCTTCACGGCATCTTTCCAAGTCATTATATGAGGCCAAAATTACCTTGATATTATAACCAAAGACAGTACAAGAGAAAATGCTATAGATCAATATCTCACATGAACTTAGACATAACATTTCTAAACAAAATATTAGCAACTTGAATCCAGAAATATGTAAAAAAGAATTATGCAACATAGCCAAGTGGGATCTATTCCAGGTATGCAATGCTTTTAAATGTTTGAAAAAAAGTCAATATAATCTACCATATTAACAGGCTAATCACATGATCATATCAGTTGATGAAGATCAAATCTATGACAAAATTCAACATCTATTTATAATTTTAAAGAACCTCTCTAAAAATAAAAAATAGAAGGAAATATCCTCAAATTGATAAAGATCATTTACAGAAAACACAAAAGCTAGCATTATACTTAATGGTGAGAATCTGAATTAGTTCCCCCTAAGATCAGGACCAGGCAAAGATGTTTGCTATCATCACTGTCATTCCATATAGTGCTGGAAGTTCTCACTGGTGCAATAAGGCACACAGTGGAAATAAAGACACTGAAATTTGTGTTAGTTAATTTTGTGTTGTTATAACAGAATGCCACAGAATGAATAATTTATTAAGAAAATTGTTTATTTCTTACAGTTTTGGAGGCTTAGAAGTTCAAGGTGCAGGGGCCCACGTCTGGTGAGGGCCTTCTTGCTGCATCATCCCATGGCAGAAGGCAAAAGGGCAAGAGTACAAGATAGAAAGAGAAAGACAGATGGGGGAAGGATAATATGAGGGAGCCAAACTCATCCTTTTTATCCAGAGCCCGCTCCTGAGATAATTAAGTCACTTCCGCAAAACATCATTAATCCATTCAGAGCCCTCATGACCTAATCACCTTTTAAAGGTTCCACTTCTTTACGCTGTTGCACTGGGGATTAAGTTTCCAATACAAAAACTTTGGGGGATGCATTCAAACTATAGCCAGTTTGAATGGAAAAAAAATTAACTGTTTCTATTTCAAATGACCTAATTGTATACATAGAAAATTCCAGGCAATCTTTTAAAAACTCCCAGAACTAATGTATAAGTTTAGCAAGATCATAGGATACAAGACCAACACACAAAAATCAATCATATTTTTATATGCTAGCAATGAATATGTGGAAAACACAATTAAGAATACAAGACTATTTACAATTATTTCAAAAAAGAGAAAAATAATTAGGTACAAATCTAATGTACACATAGATCCTCTATGCCAAAAATGACAGAACCCAAAGGAACAAATGCAAAGGACCTTTAAATAAATGGAGAGCTGACTTTGTAATGGATAGAAAGATTCAACATAATAAAGATGCCAATTCTCTCCAACTTCATCAACAGGTGCAATTCAATTCATATCAAAATTCCAAAAAAATTTTTTGCAGATATAGTAAAATTTATTTTAAAATTTATATCTCAAGGCACAGGCCATGGACTAAGTAAAATAATTCTGAAAGTGAATAAAGTGGGGTGGATTATTATATCCAATGTTAAGACTTAATATATGGCTACAATAATCAAGAGAGTGTGATATTGGTTGGGGGAATAGACTCATAGATCAATGGAACAGAAGAGATAACCCGAAACTAAACAACACAAATATGCCCAGCTGATTTTTGCAAAGGTTATAAAAGCGGTTCAGTGGAAGAACAGGTCTTTCAACAGATGATGTTAAAGCAATTAGATGTCCAAGGGCAAATAACTGAGTCTCAACCTAAACCTAATACTTCATTCAAAAATTAATTCAAAGTGTATTATAGATTTCAATATAAATGTAAAACTAAAAAACTTTAGCATAAAACAAAGAAAAATTTTAGGAAATAGGGCTAGATGAGAAGTTCTTAGATATGACACCAAAAGCACAACTCATAAGAGAATATAATTACTCTATTGGACTTCATAAAAATTAAAAACTTTTGCTCTGTGAAAGACTACATTTAGAGAATGAAAAGTTCATCTAAAGTTAATCTACAGATTAGAGGAAAATATTTGCAAATCACAAGATTCAACATAGGGCTTCTACTTAGAATATATAAAGAGCTCTCAAGCTGAACATTAAAAGAAAAATAAGCAGGCTGGTCTGAAGATAGCGAAGTATCTCAATTGATTGCTCACAGTTCGTTACAGATCTTACTCCTTGTTCTACACTTCCCCCCTTCTCACTACTGCACTTGACTAATAAAGCAATTAAATTAGAAAATTTATAAACAAAATTAACAAAAGATTTTTAACTGGGGAGAGATGATATCTCATTTTAGTTTTGATTTGCTTTTCTCTGATAATCAATGATGTTGAATGCGTTTTCACATGCCTGTTTGACATTTGTATGTCTTCTTTTGGGCAATGTCTATTCAAATCTTTTGCCCATTTTTTAAATCAAATTATTCAATTTTTTCCTGTAAAATTGTTTGAGCTCCTTATATATTCTAATTATTAATCCCTCATCAGATGGGTAGTTTGCAAATAATTTCTCCCACTCTGCACATTGTCTCTTCACTTTGTTTATTGTTCCCTTCATTCTGCAGAAGCTTTTAAACTTGATTTGACCCCACTTGTCCATAACCAAAAGACAGGCAATAACAAATGCTGGTGAGGATGTGGAGAAAAGTGAACCCTTGTACACTGTTTTTGGGAATATAAATTAGTATAACCACTCTGAAGAATAGTTTGGAGGTTCCTCAAAAAGTTAAAAATAGAGCTACCATATGATCCAGCAATACCATTCCTAGGTATATGACCAATAGAAGGGAAATCAATATATTGAAGAGATACCTGCACTCCCATGTTAGCTGAAACACCATTCATAATAGTCAAGATTTGGAAGCAATCTAAGTGTCCATCAATAGATGAATGGATAAAGAAAGTGTGGTACTTATACACAATGGAGAATTATTTAGCCACGGAAAAGCATGAGATCCTGTCATTTGCAACAACATGGATGGAACCGGAGATCATTATGTTAAGTGAAATAAGCCAGGCACAGAAAGACAAAGATCACATGTTCTCACTTATTTGTGGGAGCTAAAATTTAAAGCGATTGAACTCGTATACATAGAGTGTAGAGGATGGTTACCAGAGGCTGGGAAGGGTAGTTGGGGTTGGTAGGGAAGATGAAAATAGCTAATGGGTTAAAAAAAATGAAAGAATGAATAATACCTGGTAGTTGATAGCAAAACAGGGTTACTATAGTCAAAATAATTTAATTGTATATTTTCAAATAACTAAAAGAATGTAATTGGATTGTTTGTAACACAAAGGATAAATGCTTAAGGAGATGAATACCCCATTTACCCTGATGTGATTATTATATGCATTGCATACCTGTCATCTGGATGTCCAAGCAGAAGTTTGTTGCAGAGGTGGGGCCTCATGAAGAACCTCTGCTAGGGCAGTGTGGAAGAGAAATGAGGGGTTGGATGCCCCAGAGTCCCCACTGGGGCACTGCCTAGTAGAGCTGTGAGAAGAGGGCCACCATCCTCCATACTCCAGAATGATAGATCCACCAACAGCTTGCACTATGTGCCTGGAAAAGCTGCAGACATTCAACACTGGCCCCTGAAAGCAGCCAGGATGGGGGTAATATATGTATATATATCCATGCTAATATCCATGCTATGTAATACACTATATATAGTGTATTTTATATATATAGTGTATAATATGTATAATACATATATATAGTATATATATAGTGTATATATTATATATAGTGTATATATAGTGTATATATTATATATATAGTGTACATATTATACACTATACACTATATATAGTGTATAATATAGTGTGGATATTAGCTTTTAATTAAGTTGAGTTTTAACCCTAAAATTCTTTAAAACATCTTTTCAAGTATCTTATAACCAGATTTTAGCCAAGATAAACAGCTGATATTTCTGGCCTTTGCACAAAATCCAGAAGCATTCTAAAGACAGCTTACAGAAAGGAAAGTTTCACCAGCTACAAATGGAGTACAACTCATATGTTTCTCCAGCCATCTTTTCTAGGGGTCTCAGCTTCTCAGCTGTTCATCTACACACAAAGGCCCCAAAACATCGTGTGCCTCCCACAGATGGAAGAAGATGGGAAATCAAATACTGTCCAAGGAAGGAAAAAAGATTAATAATGAATTGGTATCCCAAGAGTCACACAAATATCAAACCAAGAGGGACTAATTCCCTGAGCAGGAAGCTAACCTAAGCCACAATGGGAATCGTAACCAACAGACTACAAAACGGAGCAGTGTCCACTGTGAACGTTGCATGGAATCCAAAGTGGCCTGTGTGAGTGTAACTTTGTTTTACCTCAGATTTTGCTATTTAATTTAGTTCAAAGAATTTTTAAGGTTTGCCATGACACTAATATGATTCTTTTAATACTATCTTCCTATTGTTTGGAATAAGGGATCTCTAAAATTTTATTTTATTTTATTTTATTTCTCATTTTTTAGGAGTCTAATTTAAGGAATGGATCTTTTAGCCATTGAATTTTGAATGGTGTACTTAATTCCAATAGCAACTCAATCCAATACCCTTTCTCAGAGAAGAAGTGATTCCAAAGATCAAAGATTCCCCCATTTTCCCAGAAATAGGCTGAGAGAGTGAAACATTCTTTTTGCTATAGACAGTTAAAAATGGTGTTTTCCTCCTGTACCCCGAAATTTGTTGGGGGCTGTGAGTCACAGACCAGTTAATCTGTCACATTGGGTAGGCCCTCCTGTGATTAGACTTGCTCAGCACTAACCAGGCAGCACAGGTCAAGATGACAAAAGCCCCTTATGAATGGCACTTCTTATGACAAACTCCCAAGAGCTTGACACACTTGAAACAGAAAAAGTTGTGGATTCCCAGCCATTTTCAGACTGGCCACCTGACCTGACCTGACCCAGAAATCATGCCCCATGGATGGTGGGAACCAAGAGAGAAAGCGCTCACTTGATCACAGGTCGAGTTCTTAAGGACATAAACAAGAGGAGACAGAACCTCAACCAGTACCCCTCTTTATGGCAGAACACATAAATACAAAGACAAACAAAAAGATTTCTGGGAAGAAAGGGATCAAACAATATAAATATTCATATCACAAAATGCCTAAAAGTACACTAAAGTTGCTATACCCCAAGACTAGTCACACAGGCCCCTTTTTCTCATTAATAAAAACCTTGCAGAGGAGAGAAACAGTAATTTTTACCATCTACTCTACTGGACTGACCAAAGGAGAGAGCAGGACCTTAGCTGGTAAGAAATTCTTACCTCTTTTGCTGGCTTCTTAAGTTCCTGGGTCTTTTTATTGAGGCTTCCAGAAGAACAGATAGGCTTTGGTGATTTTGCCCAAGGCACAATAACTATGGAAGCCAAGGCCCTTGGTCCCCAAAAGGTTTGTTGAAAAATCACTGACATAAGGTAGATTGAGTAACAGGAGAAAATGCATACAAATTTATTTAATGTGTGCACATGAGAGCCTTAAGAATAAAGATCTTACCTCCCAACGAAGTGCAAAATCGTATATACCATCTTGAGGCTACAGAAAGAATGGACGCTTGGAACCTAATAAAACAGATTATGGGAGGGGAGAGAAGAAGAATTCTGTTGAGAGAATTACTAGGGAGAATGAATGGATCCAGGAAAAGATATTAACTTATAAGCAGTAGTTCTCTTTGGAATTTTAATAATTCTTGGAGACCATCATTATACTTGTAAAAGGATCGGCTCAGGTGCAGTTACATTCTTGGTCTTTTCTGCAATAGATAATGAGATAACAGGGAGAGGAAGAAAAAAACAATTATTCTGCTTGGTGGGTCTGGATCTTAGGCAGCTAAAGGAACTTTCATCTTCTACAAGAGGGATGGTATGGAGGGAAAGTTGTCAGAGAGACCTGGAAGCTTCTTCATTTCAGTATGTCTGTCATGAGCAGTGAAAGGTTAGAGATAACCAGTTCTACACGTGTTTATGTCTTTTGACAATGTCAGGCTTTTATTAACACTGTTTCAATCACAAAAGTCATGCATTGCAATGAGTTCCCAAGGAGGTAACCCTCCTTAGTACTTCCCGTTCACTTGGTAGTCAGTGTTGCAGACACACAGGCTCAGGCCACTCCACAAGTCTGTCAATATTGCAAACCATACATAGTAGTATACTTAATCAATGCGTAAATGTTATAGATTAAACATTCCACAACAAACAAAGTAATATTTAGCATCAAAAGGAAAAAGAGGAGAAAGCATTAATGAAGCGATCCAGGGGGAGCGAAGAAGTAAAAGGAGTCCTGGTTTGGGCCTGGAAGTCCCTGGATATTGCAAGGAAGAATCTTTGATATGGCAGAGCCTTGGTGGCAGATGCTGAGTTCCTAGCACAAGTGACTGGAAGGTGGTGTCAGTTAAGATGGCCGATCTGGGCTGCTGAAGGCCTGCTCCTTTATGGTTAAAGAGTCCTCCAGTGAGAAATGATCATGGAAGAGTGTACTTGTTTTTGTCCTTATCTGGTTAGATGCAGTTCTTTATTTTTTTGTTTATTAAGCAAAACATCTTACCCTTGAGGGCAAAGTGTCCTATGAAATATAAAATGGAGTTAGTTATGTCAAGGGTACTCTATAAATGTAAAAATGGCATATTTTGGGGATATTGGTTTCTGAACTCTAACAAACTCTTCCTAATTTTTATGACCTCCTGCAAAGGGGAAGTTCTGGGAGAAGGTCAGACAGATCTTACTTCTGCAGTCTTCTCAAGTGTCAAGGGGACGTATTTTGGAGTAGTGTGTCCTGAACCCCCATCATTAATCAATGAAGATAAACCTAATTTACAAAGTAAATTTATGACTAGAATAAACTGGTCCTTTTTCAGTTCTTTACTTTTCCTTTGTACAATTTAGATAGAGAATCCAGATGTTTATGGCAAAGTTGATCAAATAAGAATGAGGGAAAACCAAAGGGAACTGATGAATACTTGAAAAAGACAATTGGAGAAAAATATGCTATTTTCAGTCATGAAATAGTAACACCTTTCAATGACTCCCCATGTCTCAGATGATGGGTTACCCATGTCTCAGATGATGGGTTAAGGCCTTGCATACTATTCATTCAACCCTTACAGCAGCCTCAAGAAGCCATGATTATTATTGCCATTTTATAGATTAGAAAACAGCCTTAAAAGAGGTTACATAATATATTGAATTTTTTCGGAGTTTGTAAATGGTGAAGTCGGCACTAGAACCCAAGTCCCTCTGCCTGATTCTCCTGAAGTGACACTATGATAAGAAGCTTCTCTGCACAAGGTCAAGAAACAAGGGCTAAGTATTTAAAATATTTTGGCATGCAGTGATCCTATGTGTTTAGGTAAGGGTAAAAATAGCATCATTCTCATTTTCTCTTGATAAGTCTTTAGGTCATGGAAGATTTAAATATAAATGCTTTGGGATTCAGTGGTACTGTGTTTTCTCATTAAAAAAAAGGATTGAATTTCAAGCCAAGGGATTTCTGGAAAGAGTCATGCATGAGAGACAGCGGTAGTACTCCGGAGGTCCCGCCATATTGGGACCGGTCCTAATTGGCAGAAAGAAAGGGAAAGATTCATAATGAATATAATAACAGGGAGAGATGGAACAAAAAGGGCTCCATTCTCTTCTCTTTCTAATCAAGGGCCCTGATAAAAGACACACAGACACACAGCAAGAGCATTCCAAGGTTGAATCATAGGATCAAACTTTATTTCCAAAGCTGCTGTCTTTTAAAATGTAGGTTCAGAAAAACAAGCCACCAACAATCACACAAATTCTCTCATCTTGGGCCAAATTTTGAGCCAAACTAAAACAGAATATTTTCTAGAAGCTTATTAAATGTTTGGCAACATTAAACAATCTCTTATTTGTTATAAAATTATTCTTAAGCTCTCATAGCTTCAATGATACTAATAGGTCTAAGTAAAGAGACAAATATGGGGAGAAATGCTAATGATGACTATTCAAATGGACTAATGTGAAACAAAAGGGTGGGAAAACTTCAATCACTCTTTTTTGTATTATTACAGGTGCCCACTTTGATGACTTGTACTAGCGCCTTTGATCTCCATCATAGAAAATGCTCTGCTCCATTTCAAAAGAGATTGTCATATATGCCATTTGCCATTCACTGGCCTTTGGATCAAACCAACAACAGACCTCACAGATAGAATTCCACCAATGGCCATTCACAAAGAGGTAAATTGTAGGTCTTTTGCATCACTTTTAAATATTTTTTTAAGCAGAGAGCAGTTTACAAAAAAAAAAAAATCTGTTAACTAATATTGCCATCTGTTCTGATCTCTAACAAGGCTTTGAGTCTGGGCTTTTATCATAAGGGATTGTGCCAAAGTCCTTCTATTTTCGGCTATTTTAAGGAATGAACAATTAAGCTTGGGTAGACTATGCAGTAAATGTTTCTGAATGTCAGCTTATGTCTTTGCTGCTGCTGCTAGTAACACTCCTAACTGCAATTCAAACCTTGATTTTTAGATAAGGATGCGCTGCTGAGCCATGATTAACCAAAGGAGACTTTGAATTTTCCATGGGAATTTTCCTACTGGCAGATAATTTTCATCTTGTAGCCAGTAACATACCTATTTTTGAGAGAAAGAGAGGCATTTTGCCATTATGAGGAGCAGAATGAATGTAGCTGGTCCTTCTAAGGACTGAAAGTGTGGCTTATTAGCACTGTTTTAATCATCTGGAACTAAATTTAAAAAGGCAGTGCAGCAGAGTGGAATAAACTGGGAATTGTAGTCAGAGGTCAAGGGACAAAAGCCAGAATTTGCCATTTAGTAGCTAACCTTGGGTACGTCAATTCAAACTTCACAGCCTCTGTTTCTTTATCCTTTATCTGAGACTAATAACATGGGCTTATCTCGATGAACAGTTGATTTAATACTTATGAAAATAGTTTGTAAGTGGTAAAGTTCTGCATGGATATTGAATAAATAATACCTGGGCCACAAGGCCCAGTTCTAGGAATGTGAGAGAATATTAATTATAAAGGGTTAATAAATAATGCAATATGGAAAAATGAAATACTCATTAATATTAGTTTTCTATTGTTACATAACAAATTACCAAACTTTATGACTTAAGACACGTTTATTATCTCACAGGTTCAGTAGGTAGGGGGTCTAGGTGTGGCTTAGCTGGGTCTTTTGGAAAGGATCCGTCTAGAATCAAGGTGTCTGCCAGACTGAAAAAAAAAAGGAAATTCTGCCATTTGCAGCAACATGCATGAAACTTGAGGGCATTATGCTTAGTGAAATAAGTCAAGCAGATAAAGAAAAATACTGTATGATCTTATTTATATGTGAAATCTAAAAAAAATCAAACTCAAAGAAACAAAAAGTAGAATGGTGGTTGCCAGGGGGTGGGGGGGGGGGCGGGGAAACAAGGAGATGTTGGTCACAGGGTACAAACTGTCAGATATGAGATAACTAAGTTCTACAGGCCTAATGTGTAGCATGGTAATTATAGTTAATACTGTATCCTATACTTGAAATTTGCTAAAAGTGTAGATCTTAAATGTTCTCGCCACACACACACACACACACACGCACACGGTAACTCACAGTAACTATGTGAGGTGATGGATGTGTTATTTTGAATATATGTTCCCACCAAATCTCATGTTGAATTGTGATCCTCAGTGTAGAGGTGTTTGGTACTGTCCTTATGATAGTGAGTGAGTTCTCATTTCTCGTAAGATCTGGCTGTTTGAAAGTGTGTGGCATCTTCCCACACACACTGTCTCTCTTGCTCCTGCTCTGGCCATGAGATGTGCCTGTTTCAACTTTGCCTTCAGCCTTGAGTAAAAGCTCCCAGAGGCCTCACCAGAAGCTGAGCAGATGCCAATGCCATGCTTGTACAGCCTGCAGAACTGTGAGCAAATTAAACCTCTTTTCTTTGTAAATTACCAAGTCTCAGCTATTTATTTTCTTTTTCTTTTTCTTGTTATTTATTTATTTTTTTGAGACGGAGTCTCACTCTGTCTCTGATCTGGAGTGCATGACACGATCTCGGCTCACTGCAACCTCTACCTCCCAGGTTCAAGTGAAACCTGCCTCACCCTCCCGAGTAGCTGGGATTACACGTGCCCACCACCATGCCTGGCTTTTTTTTTTTGTATTTTTAGTAGAGATGGGGTTTCACCACGTTGGCCACGCTAGTCTCGAACTCCTGACCTCAAGTGATGTGCTCACCTTGGCCTCCCAAAAGTGTTGGGGTTACAGGCATGTGCCACTATGCCCAGCCTTCAGCTGTTTCTTTACAGCAATGCAAGAATAGCCTAACACAGTTAATTAACTTTATTGTAGTAATCATGTCACAGTATCTCTATATATCTGATCATCACATTATATATTTTAAATTTTTATGATTTAATTTGTCAACTATGTCTCCATAAAACTGAAAAAAACTCACAATTAATTACAAGAACAACAGCAAAAGCTCTTGGCCGGAGCTGGATTCTCATCGGAAAGCTTGACTGGGGATGGATCCACTGCAAGACCGACTCA
Organism: Pan paniscus; assembly: GCF_029289425.2. Classification (NCBI taxonomy): domain Eukaryota; kingdom Metazoa; phylum Chordata; class Mammalia; order Primates; family Hominidae; genus Pan; species Pan paniscus. Next base: position 86,016,073 of record NC_073268.2, read on the forward strand.
GGTTGTTGGCAGGATTCATCATTTTGTGGTTGTAAACTGAGGTTTCTGGCTTTTTGCTGACTGTTAGCCAGGAGTTCCAAGAGGCTGCTGGCAGTTGCTTGCCACATGGCTCTCTCCCCAAACCTCTTACAACAAGGCAGGTCATTCCTTCAAAGCAAGCAAGAGAGAAAGTCTCCAGCATGAGCCTGCTAGCAGGGCAGCTTTATGTAATGCAATATAATCACAGGAGTGACATCAGCACCTTTATCATATGAATGACATAATCACAGTAGTGACAGCCTATTACCTTTGCAATTTTATTCGTTAGAGGCTAGTCTCAGATCCTGCCTACACTCGACGGGGGCAGATTTCACAAAGGCATGGATACCTGGAGGCAGGGATCATGGGGGCTTCCTTAGAGTCTGTGCACCACACTATTCATTATTAGGTCTCTGAAATTTAAATATATACATCGGAGTATTTTTTTATTCAGTTCATTAAACACAGATTTTAGGTATCTGCCACATCTCTGCAAAGTGTAAAATATACACAGCAGTATATTTATCAGCCCAAACTGGGTATCTCGCCCAGATTATTTTCCTCTAAAGCAAGATGAAGTTTCTTTTAGTTCAATGAAGTTGGGTAGTCAGAGTGAGTGTTGTCTTCTGGGTGAGCTATCTTGGGATTGCTCTTCTGTATCTAGTCTATCACTCTCCATCTTGCTCTGTACCCTGGAAGGCTGACCTGTATAAGCTCCATTAAGTCTTCTGAAATCCAGTTGTGTTCAGCCAATGGGAGCCTACAATTGAAGAGAAAAGAGTAAGGTCACTTTATCTAACCCCTAAGCCCCTCTCTGTGGCGTCAACTGAGGCTGCCTGTGTCCCTCTCCTGAGCATTATCTTCTTTTTATGGCAGTTCCTCTACAGGAGTCTCTCCTGCCAGGATCCAGTAACACCTCTCTTCCTTTGTCATTTAGGCCTAGGGATAACAACAATGTGGGCATTACTAGCCCTAGGCTACCACTGTGTTTTAGTTTTTGCCTCTGTTTTTTGATTTCTCTGAACTCCTCCCATAATTTTGCTAATAGTTTCTTTATTAAATCTTCCTCAAGTCCATTGAATATGGTCTTGTTTTTTCCTTGCTGGGACACTAACAGATATGCCACCCAAAGAGTTAATGTCCTATGAGCACAGCAGTTAGTTCATAAGGAATAATCAAAACATGGTTGTTGAATGAATGAGGAAAAGAATGACTCTTCGCCAGTAAATGTGACCTTTTTCCCATTTGATAATTCAATGTGTTTTGAGGGGCTTCCTTTACCTTGCACAGTTCTGGTAACGAGAGCCAATGTGATGATCCATATTTCCTGGAAATGCTTCCCACAGGTCTGGGATTATAAATATTGTTTATTCTGGAATGAATAAGAGCATTGGTTTTCTTCTTTCTCTCTTACTCTTAGCCAAAAGATATGCATGGGGTCAAAAGCAGCAAGATGGGTACATTTACAACAGGATCTCAGAGTTAATTTCTGAATTTAGTAATGTTTTAATATACATCTGTGGTAGGAAAAGCAACAATGCAGAAGCAAAGATTACAACACTAATGGAGAGTTACTGCAATGTGATGGAAAAAGATAAAATAAGTATGAATATTGGATAAAGCTAAGACTTTAAAAAATAGGCACTCTATCAGGAAAATCTAAGTAAAAACATGTGAGATTATGGAACAAACACTCAAGGAAGTATAAAGCGTTTGAGTTTTAAAGATAACCAAAAAGACATTTGGCTGGGTATCCAATATTGAGTGTTGACAAATGGGAAAATATATGGGATTAAATCAATAATTTTGACATCTTGGTATGGCTGGTTTATAGGACTATTTCATTGTGTTCTGGTATCAATATTTGGCCACTGCTGTCTTATCAATATCATTGAGATGTCTCAACCATTTGTTTTAATCACACAGGCATGAGTTATCATGGCTTCCAATAGGAAATAAGCAGCTGTCAGACTTCTGGACTTTGTCTTCATTCCTTTCTCTTATTAGTTTTGACATTACAGACACAAGATATCCTGGATGGACCAAGGACTTTGGAGTATGAATACCATTCCTAGACATAGAATCATCTTGTTTGTTTATTTGCCAGCTCATGGGCCCCATAGAGTTCCTCTCTGTTAGTCTACTTCCTGTTCTACTGTAAAAGTAGGACACAGGATGACATGCCTGAAAATCTACTCCTCTGAGTTTTAAAAGGGTAAGAACCCAACTCAGATACTATTCATAGGGATCCTTAGTTTTAAGCTGTACTTTGTATACTTGGTTTTATGTAATTTTCAAAGAAGAAAATGCATTTGCCTACTTACCTCTACCAGGACTCAATTAGTTACTTATGACATTACACGTGCACAGAATGTTCTGTTTATGAACATCTTCAGAGAACTTTACTAATTTTCTATTCCTATTTTTGAAATCTTGGTGGAAATCACAAGTTCTAGTAGCAGTTGTGGCAGAGATACAAGAAATACAGTGTTGAACCCATGGGCTAGAGACTTGTGTTCCAGACCTAGATCTGCCACCAACTGACTGCAGACCATTGATCACATTACATCTGTGGGTTCCATTCTCTTCTTCTGAAAAGGTAACATACAAAAATAAAAAGTTTGCATGCATAATCACTGTGATCCATATAGTTTTAAGATTCTCTAATGCATACCCTAATTTTCACTTGCTCAAAATACATATAAAACTTCTGAATTAACCTAATTTGAAATATTTATTGAACATTTACTTTATTCAGAAATAGGTGTGGGTAATACACATAGAATAAAATAACATAGTTATTCAGCTTTTTTTGTTTTGTGTTGTGTTGTGTTGTTTTGTTTTGTTTTTGAGGCAGAGTCTCACTCTGTCACTCAGGCTGGCATGCAATGGCGTGGTCGTGGCTCATTGCAACCTGTGCCTCCTGGGTTCAAGTGATTCTCCTGCCTCAACCTCCCCAGTAGCTGGGGCTACAGGCGCCCACCACCACACCCGGCTAATTTTTGTATTTTTAGTAGAGATGGGGTTTCACTATGTTGGCCAGGCTGGTCTTGAACTCCTGACCTCGTGATCTGCCCACCTCGACCTCCCAAAATGCTGGGATTACAGGCATGAGCCACCGCACCTGGCCTGAGTTTTGTTTTTTTAATGCACACTCTATAAACATAATTACCACATTTTAGGAACTTCTATGATTGGTTAAGGAGAAAGGGCATGTTCAAAAATAAACCTGATGCTTGACAGGGACTGAAAAGGGAGGCCAGGATTATAATCCAAAGCCATAAAAATATTTTTGTGTCTAGGAACCTATCGTAAGAAATGCAATAATAGCTAATATGTAATTTTTTCTCTGTGCCAGACCCAGGCCAAGTGCTTCTCATAACTTAAAACAATGTTATTAGGTGGGTACTATTATTTACTCCATTCTACAGACTACCAAAGAGTATCACAGACATTAGTTAATTCATTCGGGATGGAATCAAGATGCTAATTCAGGCTACTGTCTGATAGTGAATTCACTTCTTTTTAGATTTAATAAAGATGCTTGATGTATTCCAAAAAAAAATGAAATAGTTTTTAACAAGTGACATCTAAGAAAACTTTAAACAGTCTATATTTTTGGTCCTTACAATGTTTTTCAAATGTTTTTGTCCCATGACCATCTGTATGAGAATCACTCAAGTGGATTTGTTAAAAATATAGATTATTGGGTCCTTCCCCTAACTTATTAAATCAAAATTCTGAGATTGGGTAAGAAAATCTGAATGTTTAACAATCATTTTGGTTTATTCCGATGTACATCAAAGTGGAGCATAAATTCTAAAGGGAAAGATTAGATTTCATTAGATGACTAAGTTGGACAACAATTGTAGATGGACAGAATATAGACAAAGGTATGGCAGCTGAAAATATGGCATGCTGGGGATTTGAAAGCAAAAGTTTCCTGGGGTGTGGGGTGCATATAAGGAAGTAGCAAGATACAAGCCTTGAAAAAGTACAGGTCAAACTTCATTGAGCCTTGAGTAAAGTTGTTAGGACTTTGAACTTTCTAGGCTTTGTTTGAATTGAACTTTTTGGTGTTTGGGGGTAGGAAAATAGCCTATTAAAGCAGAATTTTGGCAAACTTGTCTTGTAGCCATTAAGTTGGTTGGGATGTGGATGGATTGCCAAGGGCTGACATAATTAAGCCTCTTATTTAATGCCTGGATTAATTAATGTACATCCCCTGATGATACTGAGTACCCAGCTATGAAAAGATTAAAGTAAAATACATTGTGGGAAAACAAAATACAACAAAATTCTGTGTAGACATTTCCTGAGTATAGATGTTGAGAGAGGAGTCCAAAAGACAAGAGCTTGGGTATCTCAGTGTCTGGACCAATGTAGCATCATTTAGTAGGAAGAGATGAATCTGAAGGAGACGCTGGTTTAATGCCAGGTGGTGGAGAATTCATTTTTACAAGTGTTGTGGTACCAGCAAAACACTCGGATCTTCAGGTCTTTAGGCAATTGGGAATTCAAGACTGAGTTGAAGGTAAAATGTCACAGCCTGAGGCATAGGTTTGGATGTGCTGGTGTTACTGATGGAAGGAGAACACTGAAGGTCAAGGAACAAATAAAACACTTAGAGGATGAGAGAAACAAATAAAAGGGCAGCGCCTGGGGAACAGATATTGTGGAGAAGAGACTGAGGAAAAAAATGAACATTATTCTCAGTAAGAGCTGGATGAACTTATAGCCTGAAGTGACTCTGGTATAGTCTCATCTTAAATAGGGAAATGCATACATAAACATCTTAAAATATTACCAGTGACCAGCATTATTTGTATTTCCAGAGAATTTATGGTTAAAATTAGGATCAAAGAATTTCCTACTATGGTGGTTATAAAGAAAGAAATGGACATTACATGTCTTCATAATCCCTCTTTAGATTACAGATCTATAGATCTTTAGATTCTCTATTGAATAATAAATTAAGTAGCGTTTGAACAAACCTAGCAAGCAAAGCACATATATCATTAAAATTATTCGATTCCCAGAGTACCAGTTATACTACCCTCAACCTAAAGGGTTCTCAGCAGTTTATAACTGGTGACAAAAGCCTCTGCCTGAGTCAGGCACTACTTGAGAACAACTATAAAACTTTCAAAAATAAAGTCTCGGCTGGGCGCAGTGGCCTGCAATCCCAGCACTTTGGGAGGCTGAGGCGGGTGGATCACCTGAGGTCAGGAGTTCAAGACCAGCCTGGGCAACATGAAAAACCCCATCTTTACTAAAAGTACAAACATTAGCCTGGCATGGTGGCACGTGCCTGTAATCCCAGCTACTCAGGAGGCTGAGGCAGAAGAATTGCTTGAACACAGGAGGCAGGGGTTGCAGTGAGCCAATATCATGCCATTGCACTCCAGCCTGAGCAACAAGAGCAAGACTCCATCTAAATAAATAAATAAATAAATAAATAAATAAATAAATAAATAATAAAGTCTCATTTTCCTGCATCATGAAGAGTCCTTCTCTGAAAATATCTTATTGCTGAGAACTTCCTTAAATGTGTTCTCAAGTTCAACCTGAAAGTGGAACAAGGCAAAAGTGTTTGTGTGTATGTGTGTGTATGTGTGTGTGTGTGTGTATAAAATATGTATTTATATATGCATACATACATATACATGTATGTATATATGTGCGTGTGTATATATATATGTGTTGATATATATGTATATCGAAAACAAAAGGGAGGCCAATTTGATAGAAATATCAGAAAGGTCAAGCTCAGATGGCTCCAGCTTTTAACAAGGAGGATTTAGCAAGATCTTTTTCCTTAGAACCAGTTTCCTTTCACTGACTCTGCCTCTGGGCACACAAAAGCGTGCTGCCATGCAATGGGGAGTTAGTGTATTTGTGCATGGGGGTAAGGCTGCCTTTGATAAATATAAAACCCCATCATTATCTCATTTTGGTATCTTCTGAGATTTTCCTAAACAGATGTCATGGAAAATTCACTGGGAAAGAACATAACTTGTTACAAAAGTAACCCACAGATTTTATCTTTCTCTTTTGCCTTAAAAGTTCAAAGTTTGGAGAAAACGACTTAATTGAGATAACTTTAATAAGAAAAAGAACAGAAGGGTAATTCGTGTGGCACTGACTGGTAGTAGTAAATGAGCTGTGTTGGATGGAAATTTAAATACCCTAAACGTCCTGTGATAGTGTGTGGCACTTTAAAAGTATTCCATTTTCTTAAAGTCTTCATCATTCTCATTTTGATTGTTGCTGCTCTTCATGTAGTAAGAAAATGCTGCTATGAACAGAATGGTAACTTTGAGTTCATTTTTCCAAATGATGGCCTGACTTTTAAACGAACTATTTGCAGACTTGATACCAAAAAGGATGTATTTGCAAACAGTGAATTG